>NW_028327175.1:117766102-118069132 GCF_987537825.1 Furipterus horrens | reverse complement strand
GCCAGGCACCCAGGCTTGGAGTTAACATTACTGGATATTTTCTTTGTAGATCTATTTCTTTGGTGTCATTTGTAACCACTTTATACTATATGAAAAAAACTGATTACTTCCATTGTTTCTACAGTTGGCAGATCCTTCTGCACACCTGGGAATTGGGCATTATTAAAAATTACAAATTCCCAAATTTATTATGCCACGCCCTAGGGTTTTATTTTCTTTCAATATATAGAATAACATAGCTGTAAAATACACTAACTTTTAAATAAATTTTGCTTCTTTCCAAAAGAAATTGCCACTTCAATGCTGTTTTCTGTTCATCCGTCATTGCAAGAAACTCATTTACCTGGTTAAAAAAAAAAATCAGACAAATATTTCCAAAGTATATATAGGTAATGCATCTTGACAACAAGGTGAAATTTCAATTTACTCACTAGAAGTGGAATTTTATTTACAGTAATTACAGCTCAATTCTCTTGATGGAGGAGATAAGGCCAAAGACCTGCTCTAAACTGAATCTCTGAAGCTAATCAGGTGGCTTGGCACAGAAAACTCCCCTTAACAAACTGGAAATCACTTGGAACTGAGGTTTAATGGTAAATGTCAGGAGCTGGTTTTAACAATTAAGAAAAAAAAAAAAAAAGCTTATCAAGTGCACAATCTAATCCCTAAATATCTGCTTCTGTCCTACAGTGCAGATGGAGAACACTGTGGCTGACTTTATACAGCTGGGTAGGTGAAATATTGCCAAATCCTCCTTCTGAAGGAGCCACCTCATAGCTGGTCAACATCTCCAATGTGCTGTTTTACTCATTGTTACTTGACTGTATAAATGTCTTGTTTATTCTCCACTATGGTCTAGGACCTCTGTCATTATTCCTAATAGTTATTAGTATTAGCTATGACTTCAGTATACAATATGTAATTATTTGTTCATTAAAGAAAGCAATGTAATTTTAAATCAAGATTGATATCTCACAGACCTCTTTATTAATAAATTAATTCCTATTAAATGTTCACCAAAACCACCTATATTTTGGACGAAGAGAATCCAATTTGAAAGTATTTCTAAACATGGTTTCCTTTTTGCCTATTTACCGTGCAGCCCAAAGTCTCCTCAGCAACACTTCCTGTGAGACTACAGGAGTGAAGGGTACCTGTGTGATCAGTAAGATCAATTAGCATATCGAAGCTGAAAGAAACAGATTTAAACTCCGAAGAATCTTTATTGCAAGTTGTACAAATGCTGGATGCTTCGTTTATAATGTAACCACAGCCTGAACTGAAAAGAAACAAAGGACAAAAATAAAATGCGAAGGCCTTAAGCGACAAATCTGCTTTCTAGCAGAATTATCACTTAAAAGTCTAAATCAGAGTAAGTAATTTCAGAGTGCTCAGCACTGAGCAGGATACAAAACAAATACACAAAATTATAAGGAATAATAAAACATGTATTCTCAGTCTCCTTTTCAGTATTTGTGATTCATCTGAAACTGGGATAAGCTCACTGTCCTCCTTCCTACACTCTCCCATGCAGGATCCTGCCCAAGCTCATTTCCCTACTGGGGACTTCCTTTCCTGCACCCCAGCCTTCACCCCACCCCTTCTCTGAACAAGTGCATAACTTATATTTCAGCATCGACTATATCTTGTCACATGCTATTCCTTGTTTTTGCAGGTATGTCCATCTTATCTCTCTGGCTCGGTGTTCTGAAGGCAGGAATTGTGCCTTGCACCTAGAAAGCCTAGGTTCCACAAATGCTCACTTGATGGTACTATACTAGGTGATCTGTACACCTACAGAAAACCCTAGGGTTGGGCAGGTTCATACCCTAAATGTTGTTAGTACTGCTAGTGACACATTCACCTCTCTTTCAGTGGTAATTGCATGCTATTCCATATTTTTTAAGCAGGTCTTACTTTAGCCAATTTGAAAAGAACTAATTCAAATTTCTCAAGAAGAGGGAGTGATCTGAAGATAGTGGTTTCTTATCTAGCTACAAATCACTTTTAAAGTAAATTTTAGATGCTTTTCTTCACATATCAATATTAAAGATGTAGGAAAAATGAGACAACAATTATTAAAATTTGTGAAAAATATTCTTCAAAAAAATTAAATACCTGTCTTACCAGCAACCTTTACATTAATTTTTTTTCAACTTTAATACCAAATCATAAAGTGTTTGAAAAATCCATAGTTCAGCCCTGGCCAGGTGGCTCAGTTGGTTGGAGCACCTTTTTGTACAATAAAAAGGTTGCAGGTTCAATTCCTGGTCAGGGCACATACCTAAGCTGTGGGTTCAATCCCTGGTTGGCCCCAATATCAGGAGGCAACCAACTGATATTTCTCTATCATATCAATATTTTTTTCTCTCTCCCTTCCTCTCTTTCTAAAAATTCAATAAATATATCCTCAGGTGAGGATTTTTTAAAAATCCATAGGTCAATATCTTGACTGTGATAGTAGGTACACAAACCTACAGGTTATAAAACTATATAGAACTTAATACACACATGTATACATACAAAGGACTGCATGTCGATCTGGGAAAATAAGTAGATTAAATTAATGTTAATATGGCTATGATGTGATACTATAGTTTTTTAAAATGTCACCAATGGAGGAAACTGGACAAAGTGCAAATGGGCTCTCTCTGTATTATTTCTTAAAATTCCATGTTAATCTAGAACTATCCCAATAAAAATTTCAATTACAAAAACTCAGGGGAATTTTCACAATATCATTATAGATGCTTCTTTTGAATAAGATTATTAAATCTCCTGGGATCTACTTTTCTATGCAAGTAGATATCTTGACCTATGAGTGGTAGAAATCATCCATCATGCAGTTGAAAATAATTTTTTAATGTCACTTGCTATATAGAATATGGCAACCAAAATAATTTTCTAATACATTATAAAACAAGTTTGTCATTCCAGTTAAAAGTTTCTGGCAGTGACGGATTCAATAGAGAGGCTGACAGCTGTGGGGTTTGGGGTGGGGTTGGGGTGAGGGGCTGGGTGGGAAGGTGGGGATATTAAGCAAAAAAGAAAAAAACTCACAAACACAGACAACAGTGTGGTGACAGTCGAAGTGGCAGGAGGGAGGAGGGTAGCTGGAAGAGGGGATGGGGGGTATAAATGATGATGAACAAAGACTTTGAGGGGATGAATACACAGTGTATAGATGATATGTTGTAGAATTGTGCACCCGAAACCTGTATAATTTTGTTAACCAGTGTCACCCCAATAAATTCAATAAAAGGGAAAAATGTTTCTGGCAGTATCCATCTTTACGGTTTAGGACTGCACAAACACAGTAAATTAAATTTTGCTTTAAAAGGCAATTATAATCTTCAAATCTAAATAGCTTATCATGGAAACTTCAGTATAGGTTATTTATTTATACATTTCTCTCAAATGTATAACCACTGTGATGTTCAAGAGTAGTTTAAACTTTTTTAGAACTTAAAATTTATTAACGATAATTGTTTTTTAATTTCTTACAAGAATGAATTTGCTAAAAGTAATTTGGTTGCTTACCATCTATTTCGAACTACTTTTGAAGTGCCATCATCAATGTTCAGTGTAGAAATGTAAGCATAAAGAATGCCATAAAAAGGATCAGCTTTTCCTTCATTCTTCGAAGCTTTTACCTTTAATTGTTCAACTGTATAGACATCAACTATTGTATTTACTAAAAATAAAAAGAAGTTATTATTGCTCTCTCTATATACATTCTAAGAAGTCCACAGAATTATATCCAAATAGAAAAGCTACAAAATTCAAATGAGAACATGCAGAAGCTTCAGTTAAGTAACAAAAAGTATTATATTTGCTATCTTAAAACTGATTATATAGACATAAAAGCAAAAAATAATCAAAAATAGGAAAGAATGAGAAATTAGTCTTCATTAAAATGAAGAATATATGATCATCAGAAGATGTCATTAGAAAAGTGAAAAGGCAAGCTACAGAGTGGGAAACACTAGCAATCCACACAGAGAAAGGATTCATATCCAGTATATCTAAAGAATTCTTAAAAATCAATGAGAGCAGGGCCAGAGGTTTCTGGAAAGGCCTTGGGCTTGTGGCATGTGCTCCCTGAGATGATGATACAGAAGCTAGTGGTGCCATTGTCTTCCCAGACCTGAGGGCTGTGATTTCACCCCAGAAGGTACCTCTGAGATGGTGGCCTAAGTATACACGGCTTACCTCCTCACACAACCACATCAAAATTACAACTAAACTATAGAACAACTATCACTCAGAACCAGCAGAAGTAGAGTTGAATGGGAGTCCTTCGACTATAGAATTAATGAAGAAAACACATCCATCCATTTGGGATGCTGAACAGGCTGGCAGATAAAAAGCAGGAGGGATATCTTGGGAGCAAGGTGTCCCAACCCCAAATCAGGTCCCCCAGGCTGGGTTCCAGCACCTGGAAGATAAGTCCCTATGGCTTTTGGCTGTAAAAAAGTGGAAATTGAGTCAGTGGAATAAACTGTTGGATTCCAGGCTATTCCTCTTAAAGGGCCCATACACGGTCTTACTCAGACTCACTCCCACTGAGCTCCAGCACTGGGGCAGTAGCTTGAAAGGCATCAGTGGCATATAGGGGAGAACTGAAGTGTCTGGCATCAGGGTGAGAGCCGGGGGACAGCTTTCTCCAAGGCAGAACTGCTGGCAGAAGCCACTGCTCCTCTTCTGAGCCCTCCCTCGCAGAGCCACAGAGTGTAGTAGGCACCATATCTGAGACTCCATTAACCTGGTTCACACTGTATTCCCTGTCCTGGTGATTCCCTGAGACTCTGCCCCACCCAACTTATGGCCCACCCAAGTAGTTTAACAGTGGTTTTTCCACATCAATGACTTGTCTTGGCACAAGCTTCTAATCTTCCTAAATCCTCTCAAACAAGCAGTAGGTGGCCTTATCAAGCTCCTTTACCTTGTTAAGTGGCCCCAGGCCAGGCACTAGCAGCAGCTGGCCTTGGTTCACAGCCTGGCCTCTCCAGGACACCTCCAAGCCTAGCACAAGAAATAGCCAGCTGAAGATCACTTTATAGTTTATGCCAAGTGGCCACAGAAAGAATACAAGTGGGCACCAGAGCCCTGCTGAAGTAAGCCCTGCTCTGTGGAGAGGGTCCCTGCACAGCTGATCCTCAACAGAGGGCAGGGGTTGGTGGATAAATCCCTCTCACTGATCTGCCAACAGCAATCAAGTCTCAACTACAAGAGAAGGGTGTACTCTCCCCACAAGGAGGGCACACCCTGAGTATCCAGCTTGGGTGATAGGGAAGGTTGTGCCACTGGACCCATGGGACACCTACTACATTAGGCCATGCTACCAAGACAGAAAGTCATAGCAGTTCTACCTAATACATAGAAACAAACTAGAACCAAAGAAAGGGAGGCTGTTAAAATGAGGAGACAAAGAAACATGGCCCAAATGAAAGATGAGATCAAAACTACAGAAAAAGAACTGAACAAAATGCACATAAGCAATCTATCAGATGCAAAGTTCAAAACACTGGTTATAAGGATGCTCAAGGAACTTAGTGAGGACCTCAGCAGCACAAAAAAGATCCAATCAGAAACAAAGGACACACTAATTGAAATAAAGAACAATTTACAGGGAAACAACAGTAGAGCGGATAAAGCCAAGAATCAAATCAATGATTTGGAACATAAGGAAGCAAAAAAGGAAGAAGAAGAAGAAGAAGGAGAAGAAGGAGAAGAAGGAAGAAGAAGAAGAAGAAGAAGAAGAAGAAGAAGAAGAAGAAGAAGAAGAAGAAGAAGAAGAAGAAGGAGAAGAAGAAGGAGGAGGAAGAGGAGGAGGAGGAGAAGGAGAAGGAGGAGGAGGAAGAGGAAGAAGAGGTGGAAGAGGAGGAGGAAGAGGAGGAAGAAGAGGAAGAGGAGGAAGAAGAGGAAGAAGAGGTGGAAGAGGAGGAAGAAGAGGAGGAAGAGGAGGAGGAAGAGGACGAGAAAGGGGGAGAGGAGGGAGGTGGGGGGAGGGGGGAGGAGGGGAAGAAGGAGGAGAAGAAGAAAGAAGGAGGAGAGGGAGGGGGAAAAGGAGGAGAAGAAAGAATCCAGAAAAATGAGGAAAGTATAAGCAGCCTCTAGGACAACTTCAAGAGGTCCAACATATTTGCATCATAGGGGTTCCAGAAGAAGAAGAGAAAGAGAAAGAAACTGGAAATCTATGTGAAAAAATAATGAAAGAAAACTTCCCTAATTTGGTGAAGGAAATAGACACACCAGTCAAGGAAGCACAGAGTCCCAAACAAGTTGAACCCAAAGAGGACCACACCAAGACATATCATAATTAAAATGCCAAAGGTTAAATAAAGAGAGAATCTTAAAAGCAGCAAGAGAAAAGAAATTTGTTACCTACAGCAGATTTCCCATAAGACTCTCAGTTTATTTCTTAAAAGAAACTTCGCAGACTAGAAGGGATTGGCAAGGAATATTCAAAGTGATGAAAAGCAAGGACCTACCACCAAGATTACTCTATCCAGCAAAGTTATCATTTAGAATGGAAGGGCAGACAAAGAACTTCCCATACAAGAAAAAGCTAAAGGAGTTCATCATCACCAAACCAGTATTATATGAAATGTTAATCAGATTTATTTAAGAAAAAGAAGATCAAAACTATGAACAGTAAAGTGGCAATAAATACATATCTATAAACAATTGAGTCTAAAAAACAAACTAAGCCAACAAGCAGAACAGAAAAAGACTCACAGATATGAAGAACAGGTTGATGGCAGCCAGATGGGAGGGGAGGACTAGGAGAACAGGTGAAAAGGTGAAGGGATTAAAAAGCAGAATAGTCATGGAGATGTAAAGTACAGCATAGGAAATAGAGAAGCCAAAGAACTTATACACATGACTCAAGGACATGAACAAAGGTGTAGGGACTGCCTGAGGGAGTAGGGGGTGCTGGGTGGAGGGGTTGGAAAAGGGGAAAAATTGGGACAATTGTAATAGCATAATCAATAAAATATAATTTAAAAAATGAAAAACATCAATGAGAAAAAGACAATCAATTCAATTTTTTAGCTCTCCTCAGATTGGCAAAAGGTTACAGAAAAGCCCCAAAAGTTTTAAACTACTTTTAAAGGTGAAAATATAGCACTTACAGAATAAGAATATGTTATCTTTTACTATGTGATACAAAACTTAACAGGCCCCAATTATGACTTTTAAAAAATTCACATAATATTTAAAGGTCACTTACAATTTATGGATTCTTTCAAGTAACTGTAAATTTCATCATCCAGAAGATTTGTTTCTTTATTTTCTCTTATAAAATTCAATAAGATATTGGCTTCTGGTGTCTCTTAAATTGAAAATGCATAATAATTAAAAATCAAACTGATTATTTTTTAAATAAGTGTGAATGATCCAAAATTATTTTTAATGGTAAAAAAGTGAATACATAAAATAATGCAATCAAATAGAATATTAGGCAGACATTAACAATGTGAAGTAGCATTCTATTAACATGGAGATAGATGTACACCAGCTATTGTTAGTGTAATGAGCAGCCTACAAAAGCATGCAGAACAATTACTTTTTAATTTAAAAAAGTATATATACATCGCAAGATTATCTCAAAGCATATATATTAAAGACATGATTCTCTGTCATAAGGTGGTAGATGACAGGTGATCTTTGTTTTCCTTTTTATAATTTTATGTTATTTTCTGAATTTCATGTTATTTCTTTTCTAATCAGAAAATAATAATAATAATAATAAAGATTATTTGAAAGCCTTGCTCCTCGAATTGGGATGTGAGTATTCTTAGGAATAGTCAGAGGCAAGAATGTGATTTTGAAAAAGGGTTCTCATGTGACTCTGGCACCCCAACCTCTGCGCTGACACCTGATTGTCTTTCACTCCTCCCACATCCACTCCAACATTCTACCAATCATCCTGATGATGCTTGGACCTTAACCAACAGGGCAGAGTTAGGCGTTTCTTATTCCTTGCTCCCATAACACCACAAGTCTTACCCACTATTCTTTCTCAGAACTAGACTGAAATTCCTTGTGAGCAGAAGTTTTTCCTTTTCATCTCTGTATTTCCAATATCCAGTACATATAGTGACTATCTTTTCACTCATCTGATCATCCACCCACTCATGTCCTGCCTTGTTCCAGAAAGGATTTATCTCAATGTTTGGCAAATAAAAGGCATTCAATAAATATTTATAAATTAATGAGTGAATGAATGAATGAATGAATGTTTTTAAGACACTGAGAATTACTGCACACCAGATGGAAGCAGATGCTGGAGTGGCGCCACAGAAATCAAACCAATGAGCCTCCTGGGTTAAAAGCTGATAGGAAGAATGTGGTGCAGACACCGCCATAAAGATCTCTACTGACAACAGGATTACCTGGTCTGTCAGAGGGTCTGTCACAAAGTCTGCCTGCCTTATCTGACGAGGAAGCCTGGATATCCTGGCGAGGATGAAAACTTAAGCCATTTAGAAGTTTTTATTTTCTACATGGCAGATGTAGAAAATTAGAAATAAGGCTGACTTGAACAAGCACATTGAAACTCATGCACCCTTATAAATACTCTCCTTTAAATTCTCCTTGAGAAATAGGTGTTTATTCTAATGTTGACATTGCTCAAAAGACTTTGGCATATTAGTGTTTTCAGAGCCAAATGTACAATATCCATTAAATATATGTCTCATTAACTTAGTCTTGAGTTTTTGATTCAATTAGTTCCATAAAGCTTGACAACCTTTCTCAAAAGACAGGTCAAACTGTGTTTTAGATATTTTTCCAGGCCAAATTCATTCTTAAAGGATGGAGATTTTCTATCATTGATGTTATGAAAGATAATAACAATAAACTGAATTAATAAATTATTTAAAATAATAAACCATGGTATGTACCCCCCTCAAAATATAAGGGAATTGAAGAATAGACTATGGTTGTATCACCACCAATTTACAATGAAGCAGCCAGAGCAATCCTTTGAGAACTTGGTCAGACACTGTCACTGCTCTACTCCAAACCCTGACCTGATCCCCCCTCTTCCTACAGCATAAAAAGCCAGCATCCTTTTATCAGCCTGTAAGGCCTTCTTGATCACCACCATTTCTGCTCTGAACTTGACTCCTCTTACTGCTACTTTATCAGCTCCAGCCACTCTGGTTGCCTAGCTGTTCTGCCGACAGGCAGCACATTCCCGCCTCAGGGCCTTTGTACTGGCTGTTTCCTCTGCCTGGCACTTTTTCCTGTGGTTAAACTCCTAACTGCCTCATCACACCATTGTTCAAATTTCATCCTCCTCTCCACAGGATGCCTACCTGACTACCCTCTGTAAACAGTCACCTGACCTACACAAACCATGGCACTCTGGACCCTCCTGACTCTGCTCCTCTTTTTCTTCTTAAATATTTCACAATTCACAGATGTGTTACTGTTATTGTTTATTGTCTGTCTTTCCCTGCTAGAATGTGAGCTCCATGAAAGTGGAGATATTTGTGTCTTGCTAACGAACCCCAGAACAGTGGCCAGCACACAGCATGTGCTCAGTAGATGAGAATTTGACAAAGAAAAAAATCACTGAGTGTCACATCATCTCCCATGATGCTGCTTTCAAGGAGACAACATTTCTGTGCAGGATGTGAAGATGCAGTGTAGTTATATAAAAAAGAGAATCTTGTTATTTTACATCCTATATCACAGTAATTCTACTTTTAAAAATTCTGATAATGGTTTGGTCAAAGATACAAAATTGCTTTATAGCTCTCAGTAACTCATGATGCTTTGTATTGACCAGTAGAGTGAGCTTGTTTAAAATGACATGCTACTGTATTTATATCTTCTTGAAACTGTGAAGGTTGATTCCATTTTGGGGGATTCTGCATTCTTCTTTAGCATTGGGCTGACCTCTCTCTGCACCATAAAGCACTTTGAGGATGCTTACACGCTATGTCCCCACGTCCTGCTCCACTGATTTCATATTGGAATAAGCTACAACTTCTTTCAACAACCACTCCAGTGGGCCTGCTGAACATTTAATTACAGTTATGAACTAATAATACTACATATATGTTCTCAGTGCTCTAGTAGTAAGTTATTTAAATGTAGTAAAACTGAATTTATTTTAAATAGTCAATAATTTAGGTTATCTAATCTATAACATTGATCTCTTGAACATTATCAGAAGGGATGATGCTTTAAAAATGAGACTGGCCCTGAGAGTGCGGGATTATCTGGCGCTGGGGTAGGTGCTGCCGTTGCCTCTGCATTTGGTTATTTGCAATGTCAGGCTTTGATAGCTTAAACACGGATTTCTACCAGATGAGTTACAACATCGATGACCAATCACAGCAGTCCTATGATTACAGAGAAAGTGGAGGCCCCTATAGCAAACAGTATGCTGGCTATGACTATTTGCAACAAGGCCGGTTTGTCCCTCCAGACATGATGCAGCCACAGCAGCCATACACCGGGCAGATTTTCCAGTCAACTCAGACATATGCTCCAGCTGCACCTCAGCCGTTCTACGGAAACAGTTTTGAGGATGAGCCACCTTTATTGGAAGAATTAGGTATCAATTTTGACCACATCTGGCAAAAAACACTAACAGTGTTACATCCATTAAAAGTAGCAGATGGCAGCATCATGAATGAGACTGACCTGGCAGGACCTATGGTTTTTTGCTTTGCCTTTGGAGCCACATTGTTACTGGCTGGCAAAATCCAGTTTGGCTATCTTTATGGGATCAGTGCAATTGGATGTTTAGGAATGTTTTGTTTATTAAACTTAATGAGTATGACAGCCGTTTCATTTGGTTGTGTGGCAAGTGTCCTTGGATATTGTCTTCTTCCCATGATCCTACTTTCCAGCTTCGCAGTAACATTTTCTTTGCAAGGAATGGTAGGAATTATTCTCACTGCTGGAATTATTGGATGGTGTAGTTTTTCTTCTTCCAAGATTTTTTATTTCTGCATTAGCCATGGAAGGACAGCAAATTCTAGTAGCATATTCTTGTGCTTTGTTATATGGAGTCTTTGCCCTAATTTCTGTTTTTTGAACTGAATTTATCTGGGATGTGGACATCATTGGGCCAAAGACACCAAAAGGACTTCGAACTCTTAAATTGAACCAGCAAACTGCTACAGTGCAACTCTTATGCAGATCTAACGTTTGACTATCAGAGCAATGGAAGTTCATTTTTATAGAACTTTTGAATACTATATTGGATTTACCTACAATATGATTAGCTTTAAGTGTTTGTGCTTATACAAATAAGAAGTGCTATTTCTTTCCAGTAGCCTTTGAAAAAAACTTTTCTTCTTAAATTATATTATGATGTTTTTGATAATTTTTATCAACTGTGGGAAACTAACCACAGAGTTGATAATCTTTCTTAAAAACAAACCATAGTAAAGAAGACACAAGCCTTATCACAGAAATATTTTTCCAAGGAATTAGGAAAGAAAAAATTGCCTGTATTCTCCAGTCAGATGCACATTAAGCAAAAAAGTGATCCCAATATAGAGTTTATGAGTCTGCACTTCAAAAATTTGATATTCCTTTAAATTATCTCATGGAATTTTTGCTAGAATTCAACGATACAGAAGTTCACAGTCTGCCTTCTTGTAGACATGAAATGTGAACACCCATTTAAATATTAGCATTAACTAAACCATAGTGTCCTAGACTTGTCACATGAATTCTCATAGTTGGAGCTCTATGTTTCCCAGGAAAAAGAAAATCACTAATCTTTTTTGAAAAGTAATATTTAAAATGTCTGTTTCAGTATTGCAGTTATCAATGTAAGGTGCATTTGACGCTTATTAAAATTATTCCAATTAAAAAAAAAATGAGACTGGCCCTGACTGGTGTGGCTCAGTTTGTTGAGCATCGTCCTGCAGGGCGAAGGGTCATCGGTTCGATTCCTGGTCAGGGCATATGCCTGGGTTGCGGGTTCAGTCCCTGGTCAGGGCAGGTAAGAGAGGCAACCGATCAATGTTTCTCTCTCACATTAATGTTTCTCTCCTTCTCCTTCTCCCTCCCTTCCTCTCTCTCTAAAAATAAATAAAATTTTAAAATAAAATAAAAATTAATCTGGTTTTTCATATTTCTTTAGTCGTCGTCGTCGGCAGCCGTCCGTCTCGAGAGACGATGGTGTAGCTTCTTAAGAGTCTATCTGCACCGCCGAGAATGGCTGTGCAGTCCGACTCGGGAGTGGCACGGTATCTGTCTCCACCCGTGTTGAATCGACATCTTACGATGACGCTGGAGTGTCCTCTCCAGTGAAGCTGAAGCTACAGAGCCTGGGCGGGGTGATATGGAGGGTCTGCTGTTGCCCATGCAGCAGACCCCCCCTCTCTTCGCAGCTGAAGGGTCCAAGGGAAAGACGGAGTCAATACAGCTTGGCTTCAGGTGCGCCGCAGGAGTTGCCGGTGTTGACTACAACGTCAAACCGCCTTAGGGACTCCGGCTCCGGATTTTCTGTCGGGGTTTACTCCCTTAGCCTTTCCCCTGAAGAGGTATGCCGCAAGGCAGCGGAGGTTTTTTGGAGTCAGAGTTTTCTTTAGTAAATATATCAAAAATATAGCTTATTGTACATTTTAAAAAGCCATTCATTTTTACTCATTTATTTATTTCTAGATAGAGGAGAAGGGAGGGAGAGAGGGAGAGAAACAGTGATGTGCAAGAGATATGTTGAAATTGAACCAGTGACCTTTTGGTTTGCAGACCAGCACTGAATCCACTGAGTCACACCAGCCAGGGTAACAATCATTCATTTTTAATTCAAATGAAATCCGAGCTTTGTTTTCATTTTTAAATACACAAATATTGAAATATGTAATACAGTCATTTCCAAAAGGATTTAAAAACTCAGATAACACTTACCTGGATTAGTTGTAATAATGGTTTTTGAGATTACAGTTGCTGTCATGCAGTTCCGAAATCTGTCAAAACTTATTCTTACATCTGAGGCAAATATAACTGTTTGGGAAAAAAGTCATTTTTAATTATTATATGGGGGGATAAAAAATGACAAATATTGAACACAATCATTGAAGTATGATACCTGTTTCTTGTGGTATCCAGCTCTGTGCAAGTAGAATGGATTCATTATCCCAACTGCACATTTTTAAAAAGAAGTGATAAAAATGAAATACATTAGGAAAAAATGGTAGTAAACCTTACCAAAAAAAAAAAAGAATGTCTTAAGGGCTGCGGTTAACCATCCCCCATGTGGTCAAAAGCACAAGTTAAAAATGTTGGTTTTTCCTGTAATTTGCAGGGCTACCTGCTTCACAGAGCATTTAACTTCTGTGTGATCACTCTTCCAATACCATAAATCTCTAACGACTTCTGCTCCATCAGTTCTTTCTTTTCCCATGACTCAGGTTACTTGAAGCTACTTGCAATTGAGTGATTACAGGTCTAAAGACTTTAAAGTCACTCCTTCAGACTATTAAGCAAGGGCTCCCACAGTGGATATACTGCTTGGGGAACTTGATGGATTGAAGGCTCATTTCAATTAAAGTGCCTTCTTTGGCACCCAGGCATCTGGAGTCTAAACAATGCCATGTAGTACCCTGCAGTGCTTCAGAATGTAGTCCTGCCCTGCATCCGACACAGCAGGAGCCCCACAGAACCCAGTCTGTGACAACACTTGCTTTTTCTATCATTTTCCATGGCCTGGCTCCAGGGCAGTACCCAAGGAATCATGGAAAGTCTGGCACATTCTTTATTAATGGGACTTGATAAATCACATTTTTAATAAAAGAGAATACAATAATACAGCAGTTACAGTGAGTCCATCTAAGCAATCCCATGTCATTAAAGATCTCTTTTTAAGGCAATCTTATATAGCACAGACTGTAACAATTCAAAATACAAGAGAGCAATATTTATTTTTTTAATATAATTTCTCTCCTATCATTACTCCTCTCCTGATAGTAAATCCATCATCTTTTTGATAAAATAAAAATGTTCTGACTTGGTGATAATAACAGGGGTTTCACAGTTTGGGACAGATATGGGAGGTTACCATATCATTGCAAGAGAAGACTCCATCTCATCATAGAGTTTAACTTCACACCTCTGGCCTTTTCTTCGGTCTGAAGTTGTAAAGTGTTTTGTCTCTCCAACCTTAGAAATTGAAGAAAATTGTTATTCTTCACCTATACTGTAGTCCCTCTTGATATCGCGGTTCACTTATCGCGGCCTCACTGTATCATGGGATTTTTAAAAATATTATATTTAATTATTTATTGCGGATTTTTCGCTATATCGTGGGATTTTGTGGTACTGTATATGTACGTTGTTAAAGTTACGTAGGTTTAAGAGTGTAGAATAAATGTAAGGTTCCTAATTCGTGGGGGGGTCTAGGATGTAATACCCACGGTAAGTGAAGAAATACTGTAGTTGTAGAGGTACCTAAATATTTGTCCATGGAAACTCTCAGACATTTACCCTTTAAACAGCCAATAAGAAATATCAAAATAGCAAGAATCACTAATATATATTTGATGATTCAAAAGCATATTCTATCTTAAACTAGGTATATTTAGATGATGTTTGTTTCACAATTTAAGAGAAGTACAGAAATATGTTTTTTAAGACTGTGGAGACTTTTTTTTAACATATCAGAACAAATGTTCCATGAGAAGCCCATGGGTGGCAACTATGTAGACTCACTGAGGTTCAAAGTATATTTTCAACAACTGTATATCCATCCCCATGGCTTAGTACAGAGCCTGGCATGGAGTTCATGCTATTACAGAGTGGGGGTCTCCAAAAATTCCAGAGCCTGCAGGTTGGGGGATGGGGAAAGGGAACAGTTTTTAAGATGCCTTTGCATGACTATGGCTAGTAAATAGTGCCTTAGTTATGCAAATGAATTTGGTTCTTCCAAGGCCCCAAGGAGATGGGAGGGAATTTGACTATGAACTAGTGAGAAAAAAGCATACAGAGCCTGCGCAAAAGTTCTGTGAATGGTCAGAACTGGTTACCATGCCCACTGCATCACAGGACGCAGTCAGGGATTTAAAAATAGGCGCCAGACATTTTATCGAGGAGAACTCCATGCAGCTTGGAAAGGAGAGGGAGAACTGCATGCTGCTTTGAAAGGGAGAATACCATGTGGCTTTGAAAGGGCAAAGAGAACCTGCATGATCCAGTGCAACATGGCACATGTTTTCCTGGACTGTTATACATAGGCTGATGATGTCATATCCCAGATCCTGAAGGAGCTGACAGATAAGGGATGGGGTACTTCTGGGAATGTTTTTGGCTTTTAGCCTTTTGGGGAGCAAGGGAAGTGCTAGGTCCCGTGGGAGAACAGGGCTCTGAGCTGAAGTGCTCACTGCCCTCCCCAGGTTGGAATATTGTAAATAAAGACCTGTTTTCCTCAACACTCGTTGTTAAGTTTTACAACAAGGCACCACATGAAAGAACCCCCTTTCATTCTGTAACAGTTTTGGCGACCCCAGATGGGACTAATGGAACCTGCAGCCAGGTTTGCTCTGTAACAATGTGACTGGATAAAGTCTGTCTCTCTGAGCTTCAATGTCTTCCTCTTTCTAGTGTAAGTATGAATATCAATACCTCTTCTGTCTTTTCATAAGAATAAGGTGAGGACCGAATGAAGGATGTATGGGAAAGTACTTTGACATAGTCTGATTCAATCCACACTGTGGGGTAAGAGGACCATGGAGATGAAGGTGAACTCAGGGCCCTTCTGTCCCCCCAGGGCTTCTCACATGGAATAGCAGGCACCTCTGACAGCCACATAGCAATGGCCCAAGCACAGACAATCAGCTGGCTGCCCACTATGTCACTGTCATCACTGCATCTATTGGCAGGGCTGAGCTTCATGGGAAGTTGCTGAAGAAAGACTCACAGCTGCCAGCAGAAGAGTAGTATCTAGAAAGAAAGCTGGAGGAAAGGACAGCCAGGGTATGAGAGAGGCCTGCCATATCACAATACACAAGACAATTATACTAAAAGGAGTTTTAAAGTAAACAGACCTAAGTAGAGGTAAGAAGGAAGAGAGAGCAGGTTAACAACAGATGTGAAGAAAGGAAATGTAAGAGAGATGGAAGCAAAACTGGAGAAGGAAGGCAGTGAACAAAAGAAGTCATGTAATCCTATGGAAGGAGGTACCAGACACATGGGGTGGAGGCAGCTGGGGTGGGGAAGGTATGGAAAAAGCTGTTGCAGATTTTTGTTTATATTCATATTGAGTGTTAGAAAATTTTTACTGCATTGCAATATAACACTACATAGGATTGCAGGGAAAATGAGAGATTATATCCTGCCTTTAAATAAGAAAAACTAAATTGCTGAGAAAGTGATTTCTCCTATTTTTCACGATTGTCATGTAGAGTGTTTGTGACTCCATTCTCTATTACACTGAGTCCTCACTATACGGCTGGCACTACGCTAGGCCAGAACTAGAGTGATGAACAAAGCAGACATGCATCTGCCATCAAGGGCCTGTCATCGAGTATAGCTGACACTCTTATTGGTCAGTCATATAATACAGAAAAGCAATTAGCAATTACTTACAATATTAACTACAAGTACCTAAGTCAATTTTTCTTTTTTTTGTCTACCACCATTCAATGCATTGAGAAACTGCTCTTGCCCCTTTAATTTTATTTGTGTACTTTATTCTGTGAAACTTTAATTTTGAAGTCCACCTCTTAGTCCCTGCCAGGTGACTCTAGTCTGCCCAATGGAGTTCAAAACTTGGGCCAATGATTAAGTAAGAGGGAGAGGCTGATGCAACAAATGGCGAAACACTCCCAGAGCCCCATGAAGCATTGTCCTTCCCTGCTTTCCACCACATGATGCTGTGCAGTAGGTCATCAGGCCCCTATTATAGTAATGTGGGTATTCTCACTCCCTCCCCTACCTCTAGACAGCTCTGAGAACAGGCACAGAATTGATGCCTTGATTTATATAATTTACACCCCTTTAAGTAACTTTATGGAAATCTTCAAGTCAATGAATTTACCCTTTCCATTTGCATCTTTGTTTAACCAAAGTATTAAAGGGTCTCATAGAGCTAGTGGATCATTTATGGATGTGTGCTGCATTTAACATTCAAATATTCAAATATGATTTTATTTTGCTACTCATTCACAGATTAAATGCTCCTTTCCCATTAATGAGAAGTGGTACCATTTTCTTAACTCAATTGACTATGGATTGAGACACAGAGAAACATTTACTCCAGTGGATTACTACTTTTCAAACACAAATTAAGCGATAGAACTCCCCTACCAAATTGAACTTTTCTTTGTTGAGGTTTTAACTTACCGACCTCACAGCTGCAAGCACATTAATAATTCTCCCATCAAGACTGTGTCCATTTGCAACAATATCTCCCAATGAATAAAAGTCCCGAGACTCTTTAACAGGTAAGTGTATCAAAGAAAGTAACTTGGTGTCCACTTCATAACTGGAACAAACTTTTACTGTTGAGTGATCTTCACTGAGCAATAGTTTACAGTAACTAAATTGCAAAAACACACACAAAATGTTAATATTGAATGACTTTTTAATAGAACAATACTTCCAGGTTCACAGTTAAATTATTCTTTGATTGTAATTTAGATTATATTAAGAAAATGTATACATTTCACTCTTAGAAACTTTGAAAAATATAGTAAAATATTTTTGTCTAAAATACATTTTCATTAAGAAAGTGTGTTGAGGACCAATTTGTGCCTGAGTGCTAAGCATACTAGTTGTCTTAGCTTACTCAAGACTTTGAGCTTCAGTTCCCTTCTCTGTGAGAGAAAGGAATAAAAGCACTCTAGACCAAGTTTGTTATCCCTATAAAGATACAGCTTGTTATGGGTATCTCAGTAACACTGACCACCTTACCAACAGACTTTAAATCAAGGACTTCACTTACTCCTGCAATGCTCTGTATGGAGTAACGCACAATATTAACAACTGAACTTGAATTGAGGCACTCTTCCCACTCCAGCCAATCAACTTGCAAGTCCCCTTCAAGGGGTTTCTTTCAAGCCCTCTGATGTAGGCCCTCCTCACCCTCTTCCCCTACTACTGCTTCAGGTATTTGTATCACTTCTCACCCAAAATATTAACCTGTTTCCTCTGATAGAATCCTCCTAAGATAGCCAAAGTGATTTCCCTAACCCACAAATATGAGTATATTATTTCCAAACTCAAAGACCAGCCATCACCAAAGAATGAAGTTGGTACAATGGACAAAGCCGTCTGTGGAATGTTTCTGCTTCTCTTAAGGTTTTCCTCCTGCTACTCCCCTGACCTTGCCCTGTATCAGCTATATCAGGCTGATGAAATTGACATTTTTATACAACAACAACAACAACAACAAAAATAATCCAATATCACCAGTTTAATATGGTTCAACCTACTATTTATTGTTCTAGAAAAGACCAGGAAGTTTCATGTTTGTCCTTCGAAGAATGCTCTTTCCTCTACTCATCCATCCATCCATTCAGTCAGTCCATGAATATTGACTGAGAGCCTATGCTATTGAGTGACTAAGTTCTAGGCATGGGGGTGAAGAAGACAGAAAAGACCTTGCATTTCACGGAGTTCACATGTGTGAGAAGGAGACAAGACAATTAATCAAATAATCTCAGATAGTGATTGGGGTTGTGATGATAACAAATAGCACAGGGCAAAGTCCCAGTAATGAACTGTAAGGGCTACTATAGACTTTGAGTAGATGGGAAAGGTTTAAGGAGATGACATTCAAGCTGACACTTCAAAGAGGTTGAGACTGGGTTCCAGCTGAACCTGCCTCTTTGGTCAGGTTTGCCCTCTGCCCCAACCTATCCTTATAGGCTACTCCTAAGAGCTCACCTTCAACAAATCATTTGCACAAAAATCCTCCTCCAGGCTCTGCTTCCAGAGAACCGGAACTAAGATAGTAAGGCATGTAAGTAGAGCTATACCTTGATATGAAAATATACATATGTGGGGCAGCGGGGACTTCCGGCCAAGATGGAGGCATAGACAGACATGCTGCATCTCCCTCCACAACTAAGAAGGAATACAACTACCTCAAAACTAGAAACAACCAGAAGTTCCAGAAAATCAAACTGCATGGAAGTCCAACAAAGACATAAAGAAGAAATACTCAACCAGACAGGTAGGAGGGTCAGAGCCGGGGCGGAGAGGACACGGTGTGGTGGTGGCAGTAGCGGTGGCATCAGCAGGCCAGCAGAAAGCACAGTTACACATTTTAAAAAGTCAGAAGGGACACCTGGGGAGCATTCCCAGCTCCAGACCAGACCTCACAGCCCACGGTCCCAGCACTGGGGAAAATCAAGCCACAGCACTTTTGACTGTGCAGACCAGTGGGGGTTGGGGTGGAGGCAGAAACTGCCAGTCTCTTAGCCGCGTCCACTTGTTTAAAGGGCCCCCACGGTCCGAGAACTTCCGCAGACCCGTCCACTCTGGGAACGACAGCCAAGGAAACAGCTAGAGGGACGCCAGTCCCATAAGGAAGTGGGAGAAGTCCCTGGAAGAGGGGCGAGTGCTGCAAGTGGCATTGTTCCATCCCAGACCCCTCCCCCACATACAGCGCCACAACGTGGTGAAACAGGTCGACCTGTACTGACGAATCCCTAACACTCTGCCCCTTACAATGTAACAGGAGCAACTGCTCTCCCTGGGATGCGGAGGCAAGCAAACACAGGAGACTTCCGGCCAAGATGGAGGCCTAGGCTGACACGCTCCGTCTCCCTCCACAACTAAGAAGGAATACAACTACTGCAAAACCAGAAATAACCAGAAGTTTCAGAAAATAAATGGAAGTCCAACGTATGAAGTTATAAAGAAGTGGTGCTCATCTGGACGGGTAGGAGGGGCGAAGCAGGGGTGGAGAGGTCAAGCTGTGCTATATTTAAATACAGACAGCTGTATTTAAGGGGAGGCAAGAAGCACCTGGGGAGCACCCCCGGCTGCAGACCAGACCCGTCAACTCACGATTCCAACACCGGGGAAGGCCGACCCCATTGCCTTGGACTGTGAGGCCTGGACAGGTTGGGGACAGAGGAGGGGGCTCCCAGTCTCTCAGTGGAGAGTGAACAGCAGGAATCCATCTTGGACCCCCACCCCCACAGAAAATGCCACAGCATGGTGAGAAGGGTCACCCAGTAGTGATGAGTGCACGGAGCTCCACCCCCTATAGCATAGGAGGTGTGACAGCCCTGCCCAGGAAACAAAGGTAAACACAAAACTGTCAGGATGGCACAGATCATGATAGAGATCCCGGTGACGCAGCTGACCAGACAGCAAATATCTAATCTAACGAAGCAGCAGATAGGAAATCTTTCTGAGGCTCAGTTCAGAGCTTTGGTTATAAGAATGCTTACAGACCCAGCAGCAGATCTTAAACAAGACGGGGAAGGAATGAAGGCTAGTCCTGCTGAAATGAACAAAAACACATATGAAACTAGTGGTGAGGGCAAGAAAACCAGGGATCAAATAACAAATCAACAAATCAGAACACAGGAAAGGAACAAACAGTCAACCAGTGCAGAAAGAGGAAATGAGAAGTGAGGAAAATGAGGAGAGGCTCAGAAACTTATCGGACAGCTATAAGCGGGCCAACATCCAAATCATAGGGTTGCCAGAAGGTGAAGAAGAAGAACTAGAAAATGAAAAATTATGTGAAAAGATAATGAAGCAGAACTTCCCTAACTTGGGGAAGGAAATAGACTTACAGGTCCAGGAAGCACAGAGAGTTACAAAAAAACTGGACCCAGGGAGAACCACACCAAGACACATTATAATCAAAATGTCAAAAATTAACGATAAAGAGAGAATCTTAAAAGCAGGAAGAGAGAAGAAGAGAATTACATACAAAGGGGTCCCAATAAGACTATCAGGTGATTTCTCAAAAGAAACTCTGCAGGCAAGAAGGGACTGGCAAGAAATATTCAAAGGAATGAAAAGCAAAAACCTACAACCACGATTACTCTATCCAGCGAAGCTGTCATTCAGAATAGAAGGGCAGAGAAAGTGCTTTCAGGACAAAGTAAAATTGAAGGAGTTCATCAGATCCAAACCACTGTTATATGAAATGTTAAGGGGACTTGTTTAGGTGAAGAATGATCAAAACTATGAACATTAAAATGAAAACTGTATCACAACAACCAACAACAGAAGCTAGGGAACCGAAACAAAAGCATACTAAGTAGGCAACGAGAGTGGGAAAAGAATTATAGGTATGGGGAACATTATGGGGGGAGGTTAGCAGGGAAGGCGATGGGGGAAAGGGAAGGAGATGGTACAGGAATTAAGAAGCATGGTAGGAGGGAGTGGAGTAGATAGGAAGATGTTGAGAAGAACTATATGCACAACCAATGGGCATTGACTAAGGAGGGGGACAATTGGAGGGAGGGGGGCCACTGATTGGAGGGGAACAAAGGGAAAAGAAATTGGGGCAACCGTAACAGCATAATCAATAAAGCATATTAAAATATATATATGTATATATATATATATATATATGTGTGTGTGTGTGTGTGTGTGTGAATTTCAAGATTTATCTTTCCTTCTCATTGTTCAGTTTTAATGTGACTGGAGTCAAATTTTTATAAATTTAAGAATGAGAATCAAAGTACTAAAAATAAAGTCATTTTTTTCATATAATTCTATATCAAAGTAAATAATCTTATAATAAAAAATAAACATTGTGAGGAAGAATTAAAGTCCTAATTTTCAAATATGCACCTTTAGTAAGCTCTCTGCTAATTTGACACACAAAAGCTTATTGGTAATGATCATTCTCGCACAAAGCTTGTTGATCTATGTGCTAGATATTTACCTAGGAGTTGCAGGGCTGAATTTTTCTTCTCTTTCTAATTCCTTTCTTTGGATCAGGGGATTTTCAATTATCACTAAAAGAGAGGGGAAAGTATGATGCTATTACAAAAAAAAGTAATAGGATAAATAAATGTTATTTCTAATTTCTGAGTTGGTGTTATATATCCTTCTCAATCATTCTCTTGTGTCACTATGAGAAACAGAATCCTGGAGTATGACCATCAGTTTGATCCCAGAGATCATCTTTTTATGCTTTGTGTTTAAAGCCCAACATAGGACTCACCTTAATATTTACTTTATTGATTAGTTACACTGAACATTTCATTTGATTACAAGGTGCTCGTCTATATTTGATTTGATTACAACATGCCCTTTTATAAACACTTAATTAATCTTCACCCAATTCACAGTGGCCCTCAGAAAATAATAGTAGTGGGGTAGAAAGAGCAATTCAAGATCTGGATCCTGACTTGAGTTCCTCAACTTAATAAGCTTTTATGAATTAACATTTCAGGATTCCCATTTCCTTATGGTCTATATTAAACCTTTTTGTGTTCTATTTTGCTAATTATTCACACAATCATTTCCTTTTTTACAAATGAAAAAAAGAAGCTCACAGAGGTTAAACAACTTTCTTGAGATTTTATATCTAGACTGTAGTAGAGCTGGAATTAGAAATGTTCTGATTCAAAATTCTGTAATTTTTTTACTCTACCACACTAAAGTCCTATTTAGATTTATATCCATCAACTTCACACTTTTAAAATCCTTTATATTATTCATCCTGAAAATCACCATCAATGTATAACATATTTTCATATCGAAATATACTTTAGCTCTATATAACTAATGTTCTGGCATTCATCCAAGGAATGTTTCTAACTGTACTGGGCCCTGTGAAGTCTGCAAAGTTTTCTGCCTTCAAGTCCATATGTTCAATTACTTTATTATTCAGTTGGAGAGATACTAATATAACTCTGAAAGTTAATACAAGGCAATATATGATTAAGGTGCTAAATAATTGGTATGGGTAATAGGTTGCTTCATACTGCAATATTGGAGGAGAGTACGTAGTTAAATTACCTGTATTACTCTTTACTTCTTTTTTCTACCATGACAGAAAGCTGGTATGTGTGCTTTCTTGTTGCTTGCATGAGGCTAGATAAGTCATCTATTGAGTGACTCCGTTCTATACTTAATTTTTAATTATTTTTTTAGATTTTTATTTATTTTTAGAGAGAGGGAAAGGGAGGGAGAAAGAGAGGGAGAGAAACATCAATGCCCAACTGGGGACCTGACCCACAATCCAGGCATGTGCCCTGACTGAGAATCGAACCTGTAACTTTTTTGTTCACAGGCCAGCACTAAATCCACTGAGCCACACGAGCCAGGGCTAAGTTCCCTTCTTTATATCAGACACACTAACTCATTTAACATTCACTAAAATCTATTGTGAATTAATTTGTAGGGTATTAATTCATAGTTGAGGTCCAAGAAGATTAAGAAATTTTCTCAAAGTCATTGTGTGAATAAAAGTTGGAACTAGGATCTAACTGGTTTCAAAATTCTTGTTCTTTTTTTTATACTTCAGAGGAATATTGGTGTGGGGAAAGAATGCAAAAGACTTGGTATTTTAGACTAAAAGTAGAATTTCTTAAAATCTATTACAATTCAAATATCAGCTTTTATCAAAATCTATTTAGGAGCCCTATTATGTTAAATGATTATAGCAAAAATAGGGATTGATATAAACCGAAATATGAAATAAACCAAAGATATAAAGCTACCTAGTAAAAATATGTGACTATCACATTGTATGTTTCAAGTAATAATGCTTTGCATTATGCTCTTAAGTCTTGACTATTAGCTTCTTGAGAATGATGAATTGTGTCTTACAGTAGTCCCCCCTTATCCGTGGTTTCACTTTCTGCAGTTTCAGTTGCCTGTAGTCAACCGCAGTCCAAAAATATTAAATAAAAAATTCCAGAAATAAACAATTCATAAATTTTTAAAAGCGTGACATTCTGTGTAGCACAATGAAATCTCAAGCCATCCCATTTGATTCCTCCTGGGATGTGAATCATCCCTTCATCCAGCATATCCAGGCTATATATGCTCTCTACCTATTAGTCACTTAGTGGCTGTCTCATTTATCAGATCAGTTGTCAGATATTTTGAGAGACAGAGACCACATTCACATAAATGTTATTATAACATATTATTATAGCTGTTCAACTTTATTATTAGTATTGTTGTTAATTTCTTACTGTGCCTAATTTATAAATCAAATTTCATAATAGGTCTACGGGTATAGAAAAAGCATTTATATTTATATGTTTATATATAAATATATATATATATATTTATATATATATATAAAATATGGCTTGGTACTAAGTGCACTTTCAGGCATCCATCCACTGTGGGTCTTGGAACTTATCCCCATGTATAAGGGACTTTATTCTATTGCATTTTGACTCCCTCACTGTAGTTACCACAAATATACCAAAAGAATAATACTATAATAAAAAGTTTAAGAATCAATGTCAACTTACCACAGTCACGAACTCTAAAGCTGTCAGAAAGTGATCTGATGTAATGTTCATTGCCCCATGATGTTGCATTTACAAAATGGGTTGGTGAGTCACGAATGGTGAAACTGAAAGTGTACCTTTCTAATCCAATATCTAAGGGGAAAACAATGCTATTATTTTTGAAGTGAAATGCTTTATCATACTTCTGAACAAATATTATTATGATAATAAAAATATTCAAAAACATGATATAAAGTATTTCAGATAAAAGTTCTGTAATAAGTTATGCTTGCTTTTATGGATTTCAAAGCTGCTGAACTAGATAATCACCTCACTATCACCCCCTCTGTTCCCTTTCTCCAGTTATCTGTATGTTTGGAAGAAAATTACATATAGGCTTGAACCATCCAGATATTAGCTTAGAGTCTCCATTTCTCTCTTACTGTTACTGTTTTAACCTAAGTCAAACTCAGATCTAAATTACTTGAAAACAAATAAACATGTGCTACTAAATAACACCACTAGAGGTCAGCAAGTACATTTTTTTCCAAAATAAAATATCTATTGTTTTTGCTAATTAAAAAAGTAACACAGGTATTTCCAGACAAGATGGCAGCATAGGTAAACACAGCTCACCTCCTGGCACAAACAAATCAAAATTACAACTAAAATATAGAAC
Organism: Furipterus horrens; assembly: GCF_987537825.1. NCBI lineage: Eukaryota > Metazoa > Chordata > Mammalia > Chiroptera > Furipteridae > Furipterus > Furipterus horrens. Next base: position 118,044,079 of record NW_028327175.1, on the reverse strand, counting down.
AAACATCACTCAGAAATCAAATTGGGCCCTGGCTGCTGTGGCTCAGTGGATTGAGCGTCAGCCTGTGAACCAAGTGTCGCTGGTTCGATTCCCAGTCAGGGCACGTTACTAGGTTGCACGTCAGGTCCCCAGTTGGGGGCGCGAGTGAGAGGCAACCACACAGTGACGTTTCTCTCCCTCTCTTTCTCCTTTCCCCTCTCTCTAAGAATAAAGTAAATAAACAAATAAATTATTTAAAAAAGAAGAAGGAAATAGAATTGAATGGATATCTGACAATTACAGAATTAAAAAAACCACATCCATCCAGATGGGTAGGGCAGGTGCAGACGCAGACGTGAACCAGGCTTGTCCTACATCCACATGTGGTGGATAAAAATTCGAGAGGGTTATCTGGGGAGTGAGGAGTCCCAGCCCCACAACAGGGCCCCCAGCCCAGGGTTCCAGTGCCAGGAAGATAAGTCCCCATAACTTCTGGCTACAAAAACCAGCGAGGATTTGAGTTGGTGGAAAAACACTGCTGAAGTCCCAAGCAGTTTCTTGTAAACAACCCACACATGGACTTAATCAGACTCACTCCCTCTGAGCCTCAGCACCAGGGTAGCAGCTTGAAAGGCACCAGTAGCATGCATGGAGGAACTGAAGTGTCTGGCATCAAGGCAAGAGGTGGGAGATAGCTTTCTCCCAGACAGAAAGGTGGGCAGAGGCCATTGTCCTTTTTCTGAACCCTCCCCCAACAGAACCACAGAGCCAGCAGGCTGGTACCATAACTGAGACTCCATCAACCTAGCTAACACTGTTTGCCCTGCCCTGGAGATCCCCAAGAATCCATCAGATGCAGAGCTCAAAACACTGGTTATAAGAATGCTCAAGGGACTTGGTAAGGACCTCAACAGCATAAAAAAGATCCAGTCAGAAACAAAGGACACACTAATTAAAATAAAGAACAATTTACAGGGAAACAACAGTAGAGTGTATGAAGCTGAGAAGCAAATCAATGACTTAGAACATAAAGAAGAAGAAAAAAAATCAGAACAAGAAGAAAAAAGAATCCAAAAAATTGAAGATAGTGTAACCAGCCTCTGGGACCACTTCAAGAGGTCCAACATTCACATCATAGGGGTGCGAGAGGAGAAGAGAAAAAGCAAGAAATTGGAAATCTATTTGAGAGACTAATGAAAGAAACTTCCCTAATTTGGTGAAGGAAATAGACATGCAAGTCCAGAGTCCCAAACAAGATGGATGCAAAGAGGCCCACTCCAAGACATATCATAACTAAAATACCAAAGGTTAAAGATAAAGAAAGAATCTTAAAAGCAGCAAAAGAAAAGTTAGTTACCTACATGGGAGTTTCCTCAAAACTATCAGCTGACTTCTCAAAAGAAACTTTGCAGGCTAGAAAAGATTGGCAAGAAATTTTCAAAGCCAAGATTGCTCTACCCAGCTAAGATATTTAGAATCGAAGGACAAATGAAGAGCTTCCCAGACAGGAAAAAACTAAAGTTCACCATCACCAAACCATTATTATATGAAATGTTAAAGGGTCTTATTTAAGAAAAAGAAGATCAAAACTATGAACAATAAAATGTCAATAAATATCTATCAACAATTTAATCTAAAAAAAAAAAAACCCTAAGCATACAAGAACAGAGACAGAATCATGGATAAAGAGAGTTTTGCTGGTTGCTGGATGGGAGGGGGCATGGGGGAATGGGTGAAGAGGTGAGGGGATTAAGAAGTACAAGTAGGTAGTTACAGAAGTCATGAGGCTGTAAAACACAGTATAGGAAATGGAGTAGCCAAAGAAACTATGTGTGACCCATGGAAATGAACAATGGTGTGGGGATTGCCTGAGGGAGTGGGAGGTACTGGTTGGAGAAAAGCAAAATGGGAAAAATTGGGACAACTGTAATAGCATAATCAATAAAATATAATTTTAAAAAAGTAACAGCTTGACATACATAGATAAATTATAGATATCTACCAAACTATAATTAGTGTTTACCTTTAGGGCAGGGACTAGGATGGGAAGAGTTGGGTGTTAAATGAAGAATTTTACTTTTTAACTCTAGACCTTCTGCACTGCTTGAATTTATGAAAACATATTAACTATATTTTATATGTATATGTGTAATTTTTTTAAACCAATAAGCACATTTTCTTCAAAACAGGAATACTGTACATATAATCATAAAAAGTAGTCAAACACTACAGAAGTGGTACCCTACTCCACAGTCTGATAGGTGAAAATGTTATTTCATTGTTATAATTTTAGCTAATATTTAAATATTGAATTTTTTCTAATTCATGTATTTTTAAAATTTTATTCTTGTTTATTCTATTATAGTTGTCCCAATTTTTTCCCCCTTTGCCCTCCTCAATCCTGCCCAATCCCCACTCCCACAGTCCACCCCAAATCTGTTTTCCATGTCCATGGGTCATTCATACATGTTCTTTCACTACACTCTTCCCCCTCTTTCCATCACTCCCCTCACCCTCCTTTCCTCTGACAGCTGTCAATCTGTTCCCTGTTTCCATGTCTCTGGTTCTGTTTTTGCTCATTAGTTTATTTTGTTCATTAGATTCCTCTTATAAGTGAAATCATATGGAAGTTATCTTTCACCGACTGGCTTATTTCACTTAGCATAATAGTCTCCAGTTCCATCCATGCTGTCATGAAAGATAGGAGTTCCTTCTTTCTTTCTGCTGCGTAGTATTCCATTATGTAGATGAACCACAGTTTTTTAAAAAGATTTTATTTATATTTAGAGAGAGGAAGGAAGGGAGAAAGAAAGGGAGAGAAACATCAATGTGTGGTTGCCTCTTGCATGCCCCCAACTGGGGCCTTGGCCTGCAACCCAGGCATATGGCCTGACTTGGAATCGAACCAGTGACCCTTTGGCTTGCAGGCTGGCACTCAACCCACTGAGCCACTCCAGCCATGACCTAAGCCACAGTTTTTTAATTCATTCATCTACTGGTGAGCATTTAGGCTGCTCCCAACACTTGGCTATTGTAAATAGCTCTGCTATGAACATAGGGTTGCATAAGTTCTTTGGAATTGGCATTTTGGGGTTCTTAGGGTATATTCCCAGCAGTGGAATTGCTGGGTCATAAGGCAGTTTTTAATCTTTTGAGGAAATTCCATAAGGATTTCCACAGTAGCTGCACGAGTCTGCATTCCTACCAACAGTGCAATAAGGTTTCCTTTTCTCCACATCCTCACCAGCACTTATTGTTTGTTGATTTATTAATGATGGCCATTCTGACAGGTGTGAGGTGATATCTCATTGTGGTTTTAATTTGTATCTCTCTGATGGCTAGTGATGCTGAATATTCTTTCATATGCCTATGGGCCATTTGTATGTCCTTCTTGGAGAGGTCTTCTGCCCACTTTTTGATTGGATTGTTTGTCTTCCTGGTGTTGAGTCATATGAGTTCTTTATATATTTTGGAGATTAAACTTTTGTCTTGATGTATCACTGACAAATATGTTCTCCCATATGGTTGGTTCCCTTTTCATTTTAATGATATTTTCTTTAGCCATGCAGAAGCTTTTTAATTTGATGTAGTCCCATTTGTTCATTTTTTCCTTTATTTCCCTTGCCCTGGGAGATATATGGTCAAAAATATTGCTACATGAAATATCTAAAATTTTACTAAAATGTCTACATTTTCCTCTAGGACTTTTATGGTATCATGACTCATATTTAGGTCTTTTACCCATTTTTAGTCTATCCTGGTATATGGTTGGTGATCTAGTTTCATTTTTTTTGCATATACCATTCCAGTTCTCCCAAAACCATTTTCTGAAGAGGCTATTTTTACTCCATTGTATGTTCATGCCCTCTTTGTCAAATATTAATTGACCATAGAGACATAGGTTTATTTTTAGGCTCCTTATCCTGTTCCATTGATCTATGCGTCTGTTTTTATGTCAGTACCAGACTGTTTTGATTACAGTGGACTTACAGTATAGTTTGATATCAGGCATTGTGATCCCTCCAACTTTGTTGTTCTTTCCCAAGATTGCTGTGGCTATTGGCGTCTTTTTTGGTTAATTCATGTATTTTAAATTATCCCTTTTTAGAGTTTAGAAAACAGACATATAGACTTTATCCAATTATTCAAATAGTACTTCTGATCTAATTAATTATAATAAAGTAAAGTAAAGACAAATGAGTATGGGTGGGATATGACATCTTTGTTATTTACCTCAAAAATAATAACAGGATGGGTTGGCCAAGATGGAGGTGTAGGTAGATATGCTTCGCCTCCTTGCACAACCATATAAGAAGGGTCACAACTAACCTCAAAACAAAAGACAACCAGAACTGCCAGAAAATAGAACTTTATAAGTCTGACAATCAAGGATTTAAAGAAGAAATATTCATCCAGATAGGTAGGAGTGGCAGAGATGGAGAGTCAGGGAGGAGAGGACACAGTGTGGAGGTGAGGCGGTGGTGGTAAGGCAGCAGCAGCAAGGCAGTGATGGCAAGGCAGCGACAGCCAGTGGAATGAGTGGTCCCACATTCATGTGTGGTGGATAAAAACTGGGAGGGACACCTGGGGAGCGATCAATCCCAGCCCCAGGCCAGGGTTCCAGAGTCGGGAAAATAAAGCCTCATAATTTCTGCTTGTGAAAACCAGTGGGGGGTTGGGTGGCAGAAGAAACTGCCTGTGTCTCCGGAGAGTCCATTTAGCGGGCCCCCCATGGTCCTAAAATGCACGCAAACCCACCTGCTTTGGGAACCACACCAGGGCAACAGCTAGACGGGCACTCGTCACATATGGGAAGTGGCTGAAGTGATTGGAAAAGGGGTGAGTGCTGAGCAAGCAGCATTGTTCCCTTGCTGACCCCCTCCCCACATACAGCAACACAAATTGGTGAAACAGGTGGCCCCACCCCTTACAAGGTAACCAGTAACCTAAGACAGGGAGTCAAAGCAGCTTCTACCTAATACACAGAAACAAATACTGGGAGGCTGCCAAATTGAGAAGACAAAGAAATATAGCCCAGATGAAAGAACAGATCAAAACTCCAGAAAAAGAACTAAGTGAAAAGGAGAGCTAACCTATCAAATGCAGAGTTCAAAACTGGTGATCAGGATGCTCAAAGAACTCACTGAGTACAACTAACGCATAAGGGAAGAAATGAAGGTTACACTAAGTGAAATAAAGAAAAATCCACAGGGAACCTGTAGTGAAGGGAAGGAAGCTGGGGTTCAAATCAATTATTTGGAACATAAAGAAGAAATAAACAGTCAACCACTACAGAATGAAGAAACAAAAATTCAAAGAAACAGGAGAGAATAAGAAGACTCTGGGACATCTTCAAAAGTGACAACGTCCAAATCAAAGGGATGCCAGAAGGAGAAGAGGAAGAGAGAGAAATTGAAAACTTATTTCAAAAAATAATGAAAGAAAACTTCACTAATTTGGTGAAGGAAATAGACATACAAATCCAGGAAGCACAGAGAGTCCCAAACAAGTTGGACCCAAAGAAGACCACACCAAGACACGTTATAATTAAAATGGCAAAGGTTAAAGATAAAGAGAGAATCTTAAAAGCAGCAGGAGAGAAGAAGAGTTTCCCATAAGACTGTCAGCTGATTTCTCAAAAGAAACTTTGCAGGCAAGAAGGGACTGACAAGAAGTATTCCAAGTGATGAAAAGCAAAGAACTACAACCAAGATTACTCTGTCCATCAAGACTAACATTTATATATACTTTTTAAAAAGATTTTATTAATTTATTTTTAGGGAGAGTGCAAGGGAGGGAGAAAGAGAGGAAGAGAAATATCAATGCATGGTTGCCTCTCACATGCTCCCTACTGGGGACCTGGCCCACAACCCAGGCATGTGCTCTGACTGGGACTCGAACTGGTGACCCTTTGGTTCACAGCCCAGCACTCAATCCACTGAGCCACACCAGCCAGAGCACAAAGCTATCATTTAGAATGGAAGGGCAGATAAAGTGCTTCTCCAACAAGGTAAAGCTAAAGGAGTTCATCATCACCAAGCCCTTATTGTATGAAAATATTAAATTCAATTTAAGAAAAAGAAGATTAAAACTATGAACAGTAGAATGACAACAAACTCACATCTATCAACAAATGAATCTAAAAAACAAAAACAAACTAAGCAAATAATTAGAACAGAAACAGAACCATAGATACGGAGATCATATGGAGGGTTATCAGTAGGAAGGGGGAAGAGGAAGAATGGGGGGGAAAGTACAGGGATTAAGAAGCATAATTGGTAGGTATAAAATAGACAGGGGGTTGTTAAGAATAGTAAAATAAATGGAGAAGCCAAAGAACTTACATGCACGACCCATGGACATGAACTAAGTGGGGGAGACTGCTGGAGGGAAGGGGGTACCCGGTGGCAGGGGGCAAAGGGAAAAATTGGGACAATTGTAATAGCATAATCAGTAAAATATACTTAAAAATAATAACTAAATATTACATGAAATAAAATAAAAATAAAGGTACCTCTCACTATACCATGAGTTAAATAATACAGTCACAATTACTCAGAAGATTCAAGCAAAATTAATGTCTTCTTCTGCCAGAATTATTGGCTAACTAGAGCTCTGGTTCCCTCAAGCTGTATAGAAGCACTTACACTGTAGCCTTTAATAAACACCTTTGACACTTTTAAAGCTAATAGTAGTGAGTTGCTAGATTTAACATTCTATCTTGTATCTTTGTATGCTAACTACAACAGTTTGAAGGTGAGTTGATTTTGAAAATTCAATTTTAGTCTTGGATTATGTTTCTATAGTCCCAAAATTCTTGCACAGTTCAAGCAACTCAATAAGAACCACTAAAGACAAAATTAACTGTATTTTCCACAGATGAAAGATGAATTTTTTCACTGAATTGTCTGGTTGAGTAAATATGTAGATACTGTTGCTCTATCTCTTTCCCTTAACACTACTCTACCATGACATATCTCTGCTTGAAAACCTTCCTACTTAGCACTTTCTATCTTATTTGAGGTTTATCTGTGTATCTGCATCTCTTAGGCTGAAAGTGACAGTTAACATGGAGTTCTTACTACAGGTCATTTAATTCTCACACAAACTATTTATCCCAGTTTCACAGCTATACATAGGAAAGATTTCAGATCACTCAGTGACTAATTGAGGACAAATTTCAGATCAATTAGTGACTAAGTGAGCTCAGTCAATCTAGCTCTAAATCCATACTCTTATACATTATAGTATCTGAAGATGATATGAGACTACAGACAATTGCCCTCTGTTACCTTTAAGCAGGGCTTATACAGTAGAGGTACTGAATAAATACACATTGATACACAATAGTGAGTTAACAAATTTAACTAGCTATTTTGGCACTGCATATACAAGCCTTTAAAATTGTTTGAGAAACATCAAATAAAATCATTAAAAATTATTTTAATGTCCTCACACATATAGCCTTAGATAGAGTACTTTACCATACAATAGAGAACATGGCCATTGCTCTTCAGGAGTTAAATAGGCATGAGAAATTTAATCACTTAAATATACTTTGTTGTAGTCATAAGCCACAATTGATGAAAACTGAAGCAAAGAGTTAAACAGAACTCAGCTTTTTCTGTCTGGAAAGCCTTTGACATCTGTTTTCCCAATAACTATACCGATTATTTTCTGAAAAAAACAAAAAGGTTATAGAAGACATATTAAACACAGATGTAGATGATAAATTTAATTTCATGGATTTGTCCCTTTATATTTTACTGGCTCTAACAAACATCTCTCACAACGAACCATTTAAATGTATTTATTCCAGACAAACATCTAAAATAACTTCATAAATCATCATTTCCACAAGGAATAGTACCAAGTAATAAGATATTTCATTGCTATTATAAATATAATCATTTAATACTTTGCATGTTTCTACTTTATTTTCAATCACTAGATAAGGCACAGTAACTGCCCTATTAGATCAATCCTCAGTGAATTCATTCAAAGCACATGTATAATGCAATTTAACTGCCATGATCTTCAAAGCTTTCTTTTATATAGGGTTTTCTAACAATCCACATAAAATTGCTTAGCTTCTTAATCCAAACGTGCTGGACAATAATGTAAATTAAATTGCAAAGAACTTGTATATATTACCGCTAATAAATTTAAGCTCTGAAGTCCTAGATCTTAAACCTTAAAGATATTAACATCTCAAAATTTTTAATGTTCTCTTTAGTGACTACCAAATAAAAATTAAATATTAAAAAGTGCTTTGAGAAATAAAAATAATTACCTTTTTTCTGAAAGGATAAAATTTACTAATGTAGCACCTGATTTAACCTTATAATAATCTGTTACATTGAAAATACATTCAAGTTTTTAAGACTGTCATATCCTAGCTGAGCTATTAACTAGTGTTATTACATTTAGACACACTGTTATTATTTCTTAAATTCCATCTGCTTGCAGATCTCACTGAATTTTGTTGGAAAAATACAGCTAATGAAAATGTTGAGTAAAACTTTCTTACTGAAGAGGCAATCAACAAATGTAACAGCAATAATTATTTTAAATTATTAATAAACCTTTAATCACAAAATCTTACAGTTACATGTAAATTTATCCTATTTTAAGAAATCAGATTTGCAAATGCCAAATGTAAATAGCAGATAGTTCAGAAGTGGAAAATGTAAGGGACTATGATAATTGCTTTACAATAAGTTCTTCACTTTATAAGATGATTCTACCTAGACTTCTTTTAAATAAATAAGAGTCTTGTTATATTTGAAATAATTGAATTCCCCCACAATCCTCCCCCTTAAAATGAATTTTCACATAATCATTTCAGAAATACACCTGTTGGGTAGCTTTATATCATAAAAGCAGCATAACTGCAAGTATTAAGTTCTGTAACTTGGATAATTTTATTAGAGAATAGATACTGCTGAACAAAAATGTTTTAACTTTACAATGATAAATTTGAGTGGTTATTAAATATTTAATTAAACTAATACAAATAAACTTTGGATCAGTTTGAACAATCACTAGTCATATCCATAATCTCCTACTCCATAGAGAATAGAGAGACTAATTTTCATTAGCTGACATAAAGACAGACATTTAGGGGTACTTAATGTAAAACAATTATACAAATGCCATGAGTACCTATATACTTGTCAATTATACATGCATGTGTCAAAAGAATCAATGTTGATGTAATATTAGCACATAAAATGTCACAGAACAACCAAACCACTACATCATTGAAGCCTACCAGATTTGCCATATTTGGATGTAGATCTGAAAGTGCAGTGAAATTCTTCGATGCAAAGTTTGCCATTCTTTTATCTGCATTTTAGAAAATATAATTTAGATGCATAAGTTAGATAAATGGAGTAAACCATAAAAAATTCCAAGACTAAAAAAAGTATTTATTTAGGAAAGCATTGGATAGTTTACTCATTCTTTGGGAAAAGGTTTTATTACAATGGTGAAATATAACTTAATACAAATTCAACCTGTAAAAAACATGTTTCAAATGCCCTTTTATAATTTTGAATGATATAGGTTAGTTTCAATTTTAAATCCACTTTCCAAAATGTATATAATTTATAATTTTTGAGCACCCTACAAATGTAGTTTCAGATGAGAGATGATTCAATGGGACATTTGTGTATTTAAATATTAGGGGGAAAAGCTTTCTTTTAAAAATATAACAAAATTCTATTGTAAATACCTCAAATCATGCATTTGGTTACACTGTGCGTGACTTTAACCTCACTTCTGGATGGTAGCTCCATGTGGTCAGAGGTGGCATCTTACATATTTTTTTAAAGATTTTATTTATTTTCAGAGGGGAAGGAATGGAGAAAGAGAGGGAGAGAAACATCAGTTGGTTGCCTCTCACAAGCCCCCAACTGGGGACCTGGCCTTCAACCCAGGCATGTGCCCTGACAGAATCGAACCTGCAACCTTTCAGTTCATAAGCTAGTCCTCAATCCACTGAGCCACACAGGGCCTAACAGAAAAAAAGCTACATTGCTTAGTTTTTAATCCTGCTGGCATTCTGCCACAGAATAAGGGGACTCTTAATCCACAGGAGGAAGCAACACTGTTAGCTACTGACTCTTAGAAGTGTCTGGCCCACAGGTCAGCCAAGGTTGTCAGTCAGGCACTTGGGACAAAGCCCACCACTTTTCCTGTGTTGAGACCATGGTCTCAAATTCTGAGCAGGTCAGAGTTAGTCAGTTTGAGGCCTGGGCCTAGGAAGGAGGAGTTGTGAGCAGAGGTGGAGGGGCACTTGACATACACTTTGCTGACTTTTTTTTCTGGGGCCAGGAAGGGGTGTATATGTTTGTGCCTCCTGTGTGTGCTTTTCATTCCCGTCAATACAACAGTTATTCATGGAGGCCCATGTGCCAAGTACTGTGCTGGTACCCCAGAGCTACCTCAGATTCTCCCATCAGAAAATTCCATTACCATCTACTGTTATCATTGACACTTCCTTTTCTTGACTGCCCAGATCCAAAACAATCCTCTCCGTTCTAATTATCTCTTGAATCTGACCACCGCATCCCACCTCCCTTGTCCTTACTACTCTCTGCTTCTACTTTTGCCTCCCTCCATCTATTCTCTACAAGAGAATTCTTTAAAAACTTAGATCATCTTTCCCTTGCTTAAACTGTTCCCAAATGCACACTGAATTAAATCCAAACTCCTTGCTACTCCTTGTAATGCCCTGCTGATCTGTCCTCTGCCCATCTCTTCCTCATTTCTTATCACATTCCCATGGATAATCACTCTCCAGTCACCCTGGCTGCTCTCCTTTCCTCGAATAGGACCAGGAGTCATGGCATATGCAGTTCCCTCTCCTTTGAGCGCCCTCCTCAACCTCACCCTTAGATCTTCCCAAGGCAGCCTCCTTGGCTTTCTTTGGGTCTCAAAGAGAAGGCTTTCCTACTACCCTACTTCAAGTATTCCCCAAGCTCTATTTCCCCTCTCGGCATTTCTAAATCATAATTGTTGCTTGTGTACTGTCTGTCTTTTTCCCTCATTAGGAGGACAGCTCCATGATGAGAGCTGAGCCTTATCTCGTCTCCTAATTACATCCTACAGTGCCTAGTTTACTGCCTTGTGCATAGTATCTGCCAGTTACTGTTGACAAAATGAATGAATGAGTCCTAAAATCAATATGATTTGTGATTTGAGAATATTGCTATAATTAGCTTTTTAGATAGATTTTAGTTAACAGCTAATTTTACATTTATATCAAGTATTTAAATCATGGAAACAAGTATGATTTATATCTTGCTATTCTAGATAAGTGGAGCTTCAAAAGAGCTCAGTGATGATGTTCCTATTACTTCCTATTTTATCCTATAGACTGTTGGGAAGTTAGGCTACTGCACAGAAGTCCTCTTTATAGGGTCATTTCTGTACATGGAAATCTCCCCAACCTCTCATCACAAAACACATATTTTGTGACAAACTGGCAAAATGGGAAATTTTCTCTCATAGAGGGGAACAATTTCATTCAACTGTCTCTGTAAATCCAATTCAAAAAGGTTATTTTTACTTCTGCTGCTTCAAAGGGAACTCAGCAAGTTTTGCATTATAAAATTCTAGGTGACTTCCAAACAGTCTGGGGTGCCCATGAGAAAACTGGCGGGCTGGCCATCACACTGGAGAACTCTGCAACATGGAGGCTTGTTAGTATAACCTTTCAAGGTAGTTTCAAATTTTATAAGTAAACGATGCTTTAAAGGAAAAAGAAAACTGCATGACTTGCATTGAAATACCATTTCCTAGTTTATCATTTCATGCCCTCCTCACACTTTTGCACCTTATAGATAAGTCCCGAGCTCAGCAACTAACTCTAAGGCAAGGATCTAAAACTGCAGTCCCTTTAAACTCCTGCAGTGACACACGACACTCAGTCTGTTCAATGTTTGAAAATGTATTTTGATAATTCCAACTCTGTGACATCCTGGAAAAGGCAAACCTGGGGCTGGCACAAGAACCGGGGTTATCAGGGGTCGAGGGAGGGAGGGACGGGTGCTGGGAGCAGGAATCTCTAGGGCAGTGGTAGTGCTCTGTGGGCACTACCTCACGCATTTGGCAGACCCACAGAACGTCCAACCCCGAGAGTAAACCCTAACGTAAGCGGTAACAGTATCTGGAATCCGTATGTAATGTGTCTATTCTGCATTGACGACACAGACGCGTCTGTCGACTCATAGTCATTCCACGCGCACCCCCGCGTTCCACAGGACACTTGGTCCTCTGGATTTCGACTGTGAGCGATCTCCGGCTGTCGGCTTCACTGACGCCGTGTCTCACACACCCCAGTCCGCTGGCTTCCGACAGAGCGGAGCCACGCGTGAGCCGAGAGTCGGCCGGGGACCGGCCCGGACTCACCTTCGAAACCACCCCCGCCCAGCCCACAGCAGCCCCAGGGTGACCGACCCCTCCGAGGAGGCCGCGGCCCGGAACCCCGCCCTCAGGAGCTGACGAGAGCCGGCCACCCGCCGCCGCCGCCGCCACGGCACCAGGCCATCACCTCAGCAGTCCGCGCCGGCCACTCCCGGGAGCGCAGCCCAGGTCTGGCCTCTAAAAGCTCTTTGACTGCTCAGCAGCCACGCCCGCCGCCTCGCCTGCCAGGCAAGAAGCCGGAGCTCGCAGCTTCTCCACAGAAGTTCCCGCCCGCAGCCCAGCGGCTCCAAGACCGCCCGTCGCGCGACCGTTAGCGCTGGCCCCGCCCCTCGCACTGCTTCCGACTCCGCCCACGTCCAGACTCCGCACCGACCCTGCCCCGAGGACTCGGCCCTCACCCCGCCCCCGAGCTCTGGCTCCGCCCTATGCCCCGCCCCGTTCCCCTGAGGGTTCTAAGTACCACCGGGATCCCTCTCCACTTCGGTGGTGAAAGGAGAGACTGGGAGACCAGGGCGCGAGTGGTTCGCATTTCTTTCCTTCCCGAGTGTGTTCTCCAGAATAGAAGGCAGTCCGGGGCGCTGAGAACCAGTGGCCCAGTAAGATGCTAGGGGCCCTTTCTGCTGAAACACGTCAGGAGGTGTTATACTACAGAAAGTATAGCCCCTGAATACACACACAGACATGTGCAGGTGAAACCCGGGAAACCGGGGCAAGATGGTGGGCTGTGTCACGTTAGTAATCTAGTTGTGATCTTGCAAAATGTTCTGATGGGGAAAAATAGGTCAAATGTAGTGGGGATCTCTCTGTAATTATCTAAATTATCCTGAGAAAGTGCACCGTAGCAGGATTGCTGATATGGCTTTAGAAAGGGGCAGGTTCTGGATGTAAATCTGGTACTTGCTGGCAGAGTGTCAGGGAAGACCAGGCTACTAGATCAATAAGACATTTTCCTGATGATACTATACATATCATTTCAGATATAAATTTAAACTGCGCATCTAGTTAGAATGTGCTATTGGACTTAGGTGAACCTGACAAAACATTTGCCAGCTCCTCATTTTTAAAAATTAGAGTTGATATACAATATTATATTAGTTTCAGGTGTACAACATAGTGATTAGATATTTATATACCTTACAAAGTGATGACCCTGGTAACTAGTACTCATCTGACACCATACATAGTTATTACAATATTATTGACTATATTCCCAATGCTGTGCTTTACATTCCTGTGACTTTTTATAACTGGCAATTTGTACATCTTAATACCTTCCCCTTTTTAACTCATCCTCTCAACCCCCTCCCACCTGGCAACCATCAAAATATTCTCTATAGCTGAGTTTTATTCTGTTTTATTTGTTCATTTTGCTTTTAGATTCCACATATAAGCGAAATCATATGGTATTTGTCTTTCTCTGTCTGACTTATTTCACTTAGCATAATGCTCTCTAGGTTCATCCATGTTGTCACAAATGACAACAGCTCTTCTTTTCTTTTTTTTTTTTTTTTTAATCCTTACCCATGGATATTTTACTGACTTCAGAGAAAGCGGACGGGAGAGAGAGAAACATCTATTGGTTGCCTCTCATACACGCCCTGACTGGGGATCAAACCTGCAACCTAGGTATGTGCCCTGACCAGGCATCAAACCCCCAACCTTTTGGTGTAGGGGTTGAAGTTCCAACCAACTGAGAACCCAGCCAGAGAAGCTCTTCATGTTTTTAATCACTACCATTTGGACATCTTTTTAGTCTAATGACCTCTAAACTAATTCCTGTTAACAGAGTACTACTCAGGAGCAAATAAGATCCAACAACTAAATGCATTAAATTTGTCACCAACTGTCCACCTGTATTTAAATTATTGAGCTTCTCATACAACTCAATAACAAAAAAACAAACAATCCAATCAAAAAATGGGCAAAGAATATGAAGACATTTTTCCAAAGAAGACATACAGATGGCCAACAGACATATGCCAAGATGCTCTACATCACTAATCATCAGGGAAATACAAATCAAAACCACAATGAAATACCACCTCATGCCTGTCAAAATGGCTACTATAAAAAAGTCAGCAAATAAAGTGTTGGCAAGGATGTGGAAAAAAGAAACTCTTGTGCACTGTTGGTGGGACCGCAAATCGGTGCAGCCACTATGGAAAGCAGTGTGGGTATTACTTAAGAAACTAACAACAGAGCTGCCATATGACCCAGCACTTCTGGGTAATTCTCTAAAGATAAAAACACTAATCTAAATGGATAAAGAGAATTTGGTGTGTATATATATATAAATATATATACTGGAATATTATTCAGCAATAAAAAGAATGAAATCTTGCCATTTGTGAAAACATGGATGGACCTAGAGGGTATTACACTAAGTGAAATAAGTCAGAAAGAGAAAGATAAATACCATATTATTTAACTTATATGTGAAATCTAAGGGGAAAAAAAGCAAGTTAACAAACCAAACTACTGTAATGGTTGCCAGAAAGGAGGGGGTGGAGGGAAAAGGTGAAGAGGAATATAGTCAATAATGTTATGATAAGTTTGCATGGTGACAGATGATTACTAGATTTATTGTGTTGATCACACTCGTGAATCATTAATATAATATTTTATACCAATTAAATTCTTTAAATAATAAAAAATAAATTATTGAGCTTTTCCCTTAAAAAGAGAAGACAACTTTGGTACTTATTACACAGCCATATATTACAAAAGAAAAATACATCAGAGGCAAGTTTTATGTTATTATCAAAATATGGTTTTTATTTTTCCTCATTTATTTTTTTAATTTCCCAAACAATAATGGAAAGCAAAATAATGTATCTGCATTTCTACCATTTCAAATTTAATAGAGAAAGCTTTAAAATTATTTCCATATTTCTTTCCAGTCTTTGTCTTTAAAAACAACCAGCATTTTAAATCAATTTTAAAGGAAAAAAAGAAGGTATAACAATAGTTTGCATGCATTTTTCATTTGCGCCTCAGTGGGGGAATATAATCTTAAATTTTTGTCTTTATTTTTTCATATTTTAGTAAGTTAATTTTTGCTGAAAGCTATCTAAGATTAAGCAAGCATAGTCAGCCTCACCAAGACCCAACAGGTTTTTCATTAGACATGCTGCTTGAAACACCACCCTGAAAGAGTGGGACTGTTGATATTAACATTGATATTGGGACCTCCTTTCTGTGTAAAGAATTCTTTTGTTTCATTATTTATAATAATTCTGTGAACTTGTTTTGTCCTTAACAGTAGAATTGACTTGTCCATACATGTTGATGAATGTGAACAGAAGCAAGCACAAGGAAAGCCTAGTATTGCCACTTGATATAGAAGTCAAGGGTGACTGAACAAAGGTCAGAGCTGAAATAACTTGTGTGTCTGGCTAAAGAAATGGTGTGAGGTTATACCTGTCACCTCCCTGGAGCACGCCAACTGTCAAAACATCTGGGAAGCATGTCACAAAGGGATGACAGGGAAAATATATAGTAAGCAACTTCACACATACTAATCAGTAGGAAAAAATGACAATTATATTAATGAATTATAAGACCATTTTATTTAACTATAAAATAACTTTTCTAAAGTAGCTCCTGTGATTACAATATTCCTACCAGGAGCTTAAATACCTCCCCACTCCTCCATTTACTCGGGAACCAACCAACATTTAAATATAGTGTAGGCCCTGGCAGGGTAGCTTACTTGGTGGGAGCATTGTTCCGATATGCCAAGGTTGTGGGTTCGATCTCTGGTCAGGGCACATAAAAGAAGCAACCAATGAATTCAAAAATAAGTGGAACAACAAGTCAATGTTTCTCTCTCTCTCTCTCTCTCTCTCTCTCTCTCTCTCACACACACACACACACACACACACACACTCTCTCCCCCCTCCACTCTGTTTTCCCCTCTCTAAAATCAATAAATTTTTTAAAACTTAATAAATAAATAGGTAATAGACACGCTAACTTTTACAGATATTTGTGTGAAAGTTTGCAGAATTATGTCTGGAGAAGAGGAGTGATGTAACCGCTAAGTAGGGCTGAAAGAACTAGACATGGAAATCAGGTTTATGTGCTAATCTAAGCAATTTAAGAGCTATTGGAGCAAATGAGAGGAAACAAGAGACAGAATAGAAAGGGCGTTTGGAGGAGCTGGATTCAGGAAAGTTTAAAGAAGCATTGGAAAGGAGAGAATTCACGAAAAACAAAGTAGTGGGAACTCTGGAGCAGCCTAAGGACTGAGCATCCAGGAATGTTCTGAAAAATTCTGGGGGAGAATCCATGCAAACTGCTGAGCTGTTTGAGCTGTTGTGGGATGAACAGATTCTTTCTCAAGTCTGATGGCTTAAGCAAAAAAGAACTTGATTTGTTCCACAAGCAAAGCAACTGAGAAGAGAAACGTAAACATTGGCATTTGACTGGAAGCAGTAGGAATCAAGGTTGAACTACACAGTGAAACTGGAAAACCTATTAGGAGCCTGATGTACAAGTTGATCTATGGTAAAGCAAGTAATGAATAGGGCTTGAAATAATTTAGTATCTGTCATTTATGCACAGGGACTGCTACATATAGCAGTGTGTTCTTTTTTTATGTTCTATGTACCTGATGAATACTGTACACTACTGAAGAGAATGTGTTGAAGGGAAGAGCAGGAGAAGGTCATGAGCACACAAAGCATCTGGCTAACCCTCCCATCTGGCCCCACTGGAAAGTTATTCATGTGACATTAGAAGGGCTGTCATGGGCCACATTTCATCACAATTTATATTAGACCTGTATAAATTTTAAAAACCTTTCTAAATTTTATTGCAACATATTTTTACCAGCTTCATTGCAACTAACCATATCACTGACCTCTCAAGTTCTAGTTCCACATTGCCAATCATTTGTGGGCATTTCTACCCACTTGAGAGACCAGGTAACTGCATATTGAAGTTCAGTATCTAAAACTAAACTCAGAAGCTCACTCCAAGCCAGCTTCTCTTCTTCTAGTCAGACAAAAACATACATCTGGTGACCCAAGCTCAGAGCCTGAAAGGCAGCCTTGAATCCTCTTCTGCTTGACGTTTATCTAATCAGGGGTCAGTTTCTATTTTTCTTTGGACTATTTCTTGCACCTGCCCTTGTCTCCCCATTTCTTTTGCTACCAACTTCATTTAGGCCCTGGTGGCATTACACTGGCAGACTACAGAAGCATGCTGGGGCGTGAGGGGAGCTCTTACCCCTCCCTGCTCCAGCCCATCTTATACCCTCCTGCCAGATTAAGCTTCTCATAGCTTCCATCACAGCATTCCCCTGGTCCAGAACCTTCAATACTGTCTGTCATAGGAGCCCCCCTTTTTTTTTTTTTTCTGTAAGAGTCATATATAAAGAGCTTTGTGAGCCATATGATCTGTCGAAATGACTCACAACTACCTTATAGTGCAGAAAGCACCCACAGACAATATCTGAACAAATCACAATAAAACTTTATAGAACAGTCAGTGGGCCAGATTTGGCTTGCAAGTCATAGTTTACACACACCTGGATTAAAGTAATAATTTTTTTTAGTTTGGCATTCATCACTCTCTAGAATTTGTACTCAGTTTCAAACTCTAGACCTCTTTCCCAACATTGCTCTAAAATATGCCCATTTCCTCAAGACTTTTTTTTGTACTTTTAATTTTTTTTTACTGATTTTTAGAGGCTACAGGAGAAAGAGAAGCATTAATTTTTTGTTCCACTTATTTATGCATTCATTAGTTGATTCTTGTATGTGTCCTGACCAGGAATCAAACCCACAACCTTGGCATATCAGAATGATATTCTAACCAACTGAGCTACTTTCCCAGGGTTCCTCAAGATTTTTATATACATAACAACTTTATGTTTAGAAATGAATTTCCTGCACTGCAAATATGCACATATTTTTAAATATATGTAACAATGACTGATACTGTGACAATAGTGCCTTTTTGCGTGTGTTCTTCTCCACTTAACGTCTGTGAAGTTGATGCTCATCACGTCATTACTTCTAGAAAATATTTTAAAGAGGTACCTGAAGCCACTATACCATTTTGAATAACTACTACTCATATTGATTATCTTAGAGTCCAACATTACTCCACAGTAAAAATATGGGTGCTTAAGAAAAGCAGAGACTTCCCCCTGCAGCACTGTGCTTTCCTTTCCCTGAGTTCAAATCCCAGGCTTTGCTCTTTGTTACATTTATTGACATGTTTAGGAATTTGCTCACAGAATGATAGCCTGTCTATATTGTTCACATATCTGCCGGATGCTAAAGGAAACAGGAGAAAACCACGTTTACTCTGAGAAACGGACAATAGTGTTTCTCAACATGCTTAATTTCAGTACACAGAGTTCTCTAATCTTAGCAGTTTTTTTGCACAGTTGCCTAAAATGAGAAAACAAATAAGGTTTAGGAGGAGCTAGCATGAACTGTAGAAACTAAAAGTCAGGCTGTCTACTCAGTGTCTCAGCTTTGCCACTAATTAGCTGTGTCGGTCAAACAAAGCTCTCTGAGCTTCATTTTCCCTATCGGTCAAATAAAAAGTTTCAACAGTCCCAGTGGGACAAAGATAAATACAAAAGTACTAATCCTTTGGGAAAATGCAGTAAATTTATTTGTATATATCTTGGTGTCTCCTAGACTAAAGCTCTTTGACAGGTTGTTCACCTCAGAATCCTCCCACTGCTAATGTAGTGCCTTACATGTAGCTGGTGTTTGCTGAGTAAATTATTTGATAATCATGAATAATATCAGCTTCTGATATGTGGCAAAGCTTCACAAAAGGGGAGAGGGCATTCTATTCACTTGTGGAGCAGAGAGGCTGCTTTGTGCCATGATGGGAAGATCAGATTTGTGTGATAGGGCTTATTTTTAGTTCTAGACCTTAACTTAATTTGCTATATAATTTTAGAACAGTTATTCAACTTCTCTAGACCTTAAAATGACATGTAAAATCTACATAAACATGACTGCCCCCATTTTTAAACTCATAAGGTTCATAGTGTTAGAAACAAGGACATAGTGACTCTCAAACCAGTAAAAAGTCATTAGTAACAAAGGGCAAATGTAATTAAAGGGTCTTAAGGGCAAATGTAATTAGAGGGTCTCTGAGAAGGGAGCTGACAGCACTGGCATATCTACAAACCACAGAAGGGGCATTTAGATAACCGTGTTAGATTGTAACTCCAGAGTAACCAGTAATGGAGAAACGGGGAAGAAGGAGAGGGGAGGGGGAGCTAATTGCGTTAGGGCGGGGAAGCTAATTGCTCTCACTTTAGGGCAAGGAAGATAATCACTTTAGGGTGGCAATTTTAGAGTGGAGAAGATAATCACTTTAGGGTGGCAATTTCAGGGTGGAAAAGATAATCACTTTAGGGTGGCTATTTCAGGGTGGGGAAGCTAAGACTATAAAACCAGTTTCCTTTGTCTACTTGGCGCGCACATTCTCCTGGCTGTGAGGGTGCGCCCGGCTCTGCAGACTCGTGAATAAAGGCCTCGTTTTACTGCTCAAGTCCTGTGTCCCAGTTTTTATTGTGAGCGTTTCTCACAATAGTACAGCCATCCCTATGAAATCTGATGGCTGGGAAAATACAGAAGGCCACATGCCATTGATAACCATTACTAAATAGCTGGTAGAATCGGCAGCCGTTCGTCTCGAGAGACGATGGTGTAGCTTCTTAAGAGTCTATCTGCACCGCCGAGAATGGCTGTGCAGTCCGACTCAGGAGTGACACGGTATCTGTCTCCTCCCGTGCTGAATCGACATCTTGCGATGACGCTGGAGTGTCCTCTCCAGTGGAGCTGAAGCTACAGAGCCTGGGCAGGGTGATATGGAGGGTCTGCTGTTGCCCATGCAGCAGACCCCCCCTCTCTTCGCAGCTGAAGGGTCCAAGGGAAAGACGGAGTCAATACAGCTTGGCTTCAGGTGCGCCGCAGGAGTTGCCGGTGTTGACTACAACGTCAAACCGCCTTAGGGACTCCGGCTCCGGATTTTCTGTCGGGGTTTACTCCCTTAGCCTTTCCCCTGAAGAGGTATGCCGCAAGGCAGCGGAGGTTTTTTGGAATCAGAATTTTCCTTCTCTATGCTGGTAGAATACTGTTCTGGTATTCCTGCTTCATAGTATCTTTGCTTAGGCAGGCAATTAAAACAGTTGAAATGGTTCTACTATTCTCCCTTTTCAACTCAATTTCCTCAAAATTAACCATAGATTCAATTACACGAAAAAAGGAGACAATTGTCACAAGTTCCCAGGGAGTGTCAATTTATCCTTCTGCTTTCCTCCTTAGAGCTCAGATGGAAATAGTCACAGAGGACCCTGCAGCCTTAGTAGTGTTCTGTGGGTGTCACCAAGTTCCATGCAGGAGACACTCCCAGATCATCAAGCAGGAAATCCTTTCCCTTATTTTGGTGTTGGTTCTCTTACACTTTTCATATCACTTTTTTTTCTTTTTTTGGTCTCAATTGTTAAACATCAGAGTCAACTACAAAGTTTTAATAGGCAATTTTTTTTCTTTTAAAACTATTGACATGTTTATGAAAACCCTGATTATGCTGAGGAGTCAGCAGGTTAGTAAAGGATGACAAATATTCTTTTCATTTATTTAACATTTATATTCATCTGTCTCCAAAATGGTGTAAGGTACTGCACTGGGTTGAACAGTGTCACCCCAAAGTTCATGTTTGCCAGAACCTCATGTATAATTTTTTTTTTTGGAAATAGGGTCTTTGCAAATGTAATTAGTTAAGAGATCACACTGGATTGGGGTGGGCCCTAAATCTAATGGCTGATATTTTTATAAGAATTGGAGAGGAGACACCTAGATATGCAGGGAGAAGGCCATGTGACCATGGAGCAGGGATTAAAGTGATGTGGCCACGTGCCAAAGAATGCCAAAAATTGCTGGCAGCCACCAGAAGCTAGCAGAAAGACATGGAAAAGATTCTCCCTCACAGATTCTAAAAGGAACCAATGCTGCCAACACTTGGCTTTCAGACTTCTAGTCTCAAAAACTGTGAGAGAGTAAATTCCTTTTTTTAAAATCCTCACCCAAGGACAATTTTTCATTATTTTTAGAGAGGGGGGAGGGGAAAGAGAGAGAGAGAGAGAAAGAAACACCAATTGGTTGTCCTTTTTTTAAAGTATATTTTATTGATTATGCTATTATAGTCCCAATTTTTCCCCCTTTGTCCCCTCCACCCAGTACCCCTCTTGCCTCCAGCAAGCCTCTCCACCTTAGTTCATGTCCATGGGTCATGCGTATAAATTCTTTGACTTCTCCCTTTCCTTTACTATACTTAACACCCCCATGTCTATTTTGTATCTACCAATTATGCTTCTTGATTCCTGCACCTTTTCCCCCATTCTCCTCCTTCAACCTTGTCGCTGATAACCCTCCATATGACCTCCATATCTGTGATTCTATTCCTTTTCATGTTGTTTACTTAGTTTCTTTGTTTTGTTTGTTTCTTTAAGTATATTTTGTTTATTATGTTATTACATTTGTCCCAATTTTTTTCTCTTTGTCCCCCTCCTCTGGAAACCCCCTTCCCTCTAGCAATCACCCTCCCCTTAGTTCATGTCCATGGGTTGTGCATGTAAGTTCTTTGGCTTCTCCATTTCCTTTATTATTCTTACCATCCCCCTGTCTATTTTGTACCTAGTAGTTATGCTTCTTAATCCCTTTACTTTTTCCCTCCATTGTCCCCCTTCCCCATCCCAGCTGATAACCCTTCATATGATCTCCATATCTATGATTGTGTTCCTGTTCTGGCTGTTTGCTTAGTTCGTTTTTGTTTTTTAGATTCATTTGTTGGTAGTTGTGAATTTGTTGTCACTTTATTGTTCATAGTTTTGATCTTCTTCTTTTTCTTAAATAAATCCCCTTAATATTTCATGTAATAAAGGCTTGGTGATGATGAACTCCTTTAGCTTTACCTTGTCTGGGAAGCATTTTATCTGCCCTTCCATTCCAAATGATAGCTTTGCTGGATAGAGTAATCTAGATTGTAGGTCCTTGCTTCTCATCACTTTGAATACTTCTTGCCAGTCCCTCCTTGCCTGCAAAGATTTTTTTGAGAAATCCGCTGATAGTCTCATGGGAACTCCTTTGTAGGTAACTCTCTGCTTTTCTCTTGCTGCTTTTAAGATTCTCTCTTTATCTTGTACCTTTGGCATTTTAATTATGATGTGTCTTAGTATGGTCCTCTTTGTGTCCAACTTGTTTGGGACTCTCTGTGCTTCCTGGACTTGTATGTCTGTTTCCTTTGCCAATTAGGGAAGTTTTCTTTCGTTATTTTTTCAAATAAGTTCAATTTCTTGCTCTTCCTCTTCTTCTGGCACCCCTATGATTCAGATGTTGACAGTTTTAAAGTTGCCCCAGAGGTTCCTAAGCCTCTCCTCATTTTTTAGCATTCTTGTTTATTCTTTCAGTTCTGGTTGAATGTTTATTTCTTCCTTTTGTTGCAAATCATTGGTTTGAATTCTGGCTTCCTTCCCTTCATTTTTGGTTCCCTGTATAGTTTTCTTTATTCACTTAATGTAGCCTTCATTTCTCCCCTTACGTGTTTGCTCTATTCAATGTGTTCTATAAGCATCCTTATCACCAGTGTTTTGAACTCTGCATTTGATGAGCTGGCTATCTTCGTTTCATTTAGTTCTTTTTCTGGGGTTTTGTTCTGTTCTTTCATTTGGGCCATATTTCTCTGTCTCCTCAGTTTGGCAGCCTCCCAAATTATGTATTATGTAGAGGTGCTTTTACTCCCTGTCTTAGCAGCATGCCCTATGTAGCAAAGGCACCTGTAAATTGTGTGAGGTGGAGCCTTAGGTAATTGCCTGGGTGGGGCAACCCACTTCACTGCTTTGTGGCTCTATTTGTGGTGGAGGGCTCAGAGAGGGGACAATGCTGCTACTTGGCTTCTGGCTATTTGCCTGGCACTCACCCAATTTCCAGTCACTTCACCCACTTCCTGTATGTGATTAGAACCCTTTCAGATGCTGCCCTGGGGTTCTAAGACCATGTGGGCCCTTTAAGTGGTGAAAATCTGGCAGTTTCTTCTGCCACCCCAACCCCACTGGTTTTTACAGACAGAGGTAATGGAGGTTTATCTTCCTGGTGCTCGAACCCTGGGCTGTATGGTCTAGCCTGGGGCTGGGATCACTTGATCCAGGGTATCCCTCCTCATTTTTATCCACCACACATGAGTGTGGGGCCACCCATTCCACCACCACCACCACCCCCGCTTGTCCAAAAGCCCCACCACCGCTCCACTCTGTCTCCCTGACTCCACCCCTCCTACCAGTCAGGATGAATGTGATTTCTTTAATCCTTGGCTGTTGGACTTTCATATAGCTCGATTTTCTGACACTTCTGGTGGTTATTTCTTTCTGAGACCTGGTTGTAATTCTTTTGATGGTTGCACAAGGAGGCGAAGTGTGTCTACTTCCGCCTTCCTCTTGACTGGAAGTTTGTTATGTATATTTTTTAATGAGCCTCAACTTATTTCATTGTTCATGTCAAAACTATGAGCTGCACAACTGTGAAATTCTTGGTGTTGGAAAACCCAACACTTCAAGTCTGCAGAAAACTTCTGGAAATTTCTATACCATCCTAAAAGTGCTGGTTTATAGAGAAGGTTGGGAAAAAAGACATCGATGTAGAACACATTTTTGATGTGCTTCAATTCAAGTTTTCCCAGCATTAATTCCCCCTTAAAAACACACCGCAACCAAAGGCTTCTTTGCGAAATATCATTTCCTTCTTACCATAGCTATAATGGGGAGGCAAAGAATGACAGACCTCACCAAAGGCATAAAGTTCTGTTCCACTGGTTGAACTAAATCAGTCAGCTTATTTTTTAAAAGATCCTTGAAATTTGCACAACTTTTTATGTTTTTCCATAATTAAATATTATTTTGACATTTACATCTTGATTGGTATGAGAAAAAAAATTGTCTCTAGCATGGCCTCAATTCGTCGTTGTCGGCAGCAGTCTGTCTCGAGAGACGATGCTGTAGCTTCTTAAGAGTCTATCTGCACCGCCGAGAATGGTTGTGCAGTCCGACTCGGGAGTGACACGGTATCTGTCTCCTCCCGTGTTGAATCGACATCTTGCGATGACGCTGGAGTGTCCTCTCCAGTGAAGCTGAAGCTACAGAGCCTGGGCAGGGTGATATGGAGGGTCTGCTGTTGCCCATGCAGCAGACCCCCCCCTCTCTTCGCAGCTGAAGGGTCCAAGGGAAAGACGGAGTCAATACAGCTTGGCTTCAGGTGCGCCGCAGGAGTTGCCGGTGTTGACTACAACGTCAAACCGCCTTAGGGACTCCGGCTCCGGATTTCCTGTCGGGGTTTACTCCCTTAGCCTTTCCCCTGAAGAGGTATGCTGCAAGGCAGCGGAGGTTTTTCGGAGTCAGAGTTTTCCTTCTCTGATGTGCCCTGACTGGAAGATCGAACCAGCGACACTTAGCTCGCAGGCCGACGCTCAATCCACTGAGCCAAACCAGCCAGGGGTAATCTTCTGTTTTATAAAGGTGGCATTGGCAGTTAGGTTCTTAGATTTTTTTTTTTTTAATATATCTTCCTTAGCCAGCACTGAAATCATTGTAGAACACATAGATTCTATCTAAGACAGCCTCATCCATGAAGTTATCTGTTGAAATTAGAGCTGCCTGGAAAGGTTTTAAGTCCAAAATTCCAAAGGGCAATCTGTAAGTATACAAACTAGAGATACTCATGTGTGTAGCAGCAGTTTGTATAACATGTATCAACTACATAGATTGCAATTTGTAAATGTGTACCCTCTCTTATGGACCCAGGGCCCCAACCTCCTTTCCAGGGATCTATACAGATGTGAATAAAGAGACTAGAATGAAAAGAACAAGGAATGGTACTAATTCCAAAAAAAGTGCCACACACACACACCCTCATACCCTCGAGTAACTTCCACTGTCAGAATAAATTTTTGACCTGCTTAGTAATACCTGGGGACAGGTACCATGGGACATTTTGATGGTCTACCCTTTAAGACTATGTTTTCTTATTGATGCTGCTACTTTGGAATCTTTTGTATAGTTTAACTTCATCACTGGTAGTAACAACATCTGCTGTAGATACTTTTTAACAACCCTGATTTTGCAGAGCTTTGTTAGAAAGAAATCCTGCTCAGTCTTACTGAATTATAAACTCCATTTTTTGTGACACGTAGATGGAGCTGAATTCCTGAAGAAAAGCTCAACCCATCCTAAATTAAGGGCTCTCGTTCCTCATGACCAGTGGATCCCAGAGTGGAAAGCCACACTTCCTCTTTGGGTCCTGCATGGACACTCAGCTCTCCTGGCTGCAGTGGAGGGATGTGATCTGTGGGATTCCAACCTGTGTCCCTGCATTTGGTGAGTGCCTGGTAAAGCATCTGCATATATTCATTGTCTTGGTGCTGACACTTTTGAGAAGGATGGGGAATGATCAAGACTGGGAGTGATTATAAATGAACATTTAAATGACAGAAAATCTTCAACTGTCTTATATCATCACTTTTCAAAAACATTAGTGTCTCCGCTAGATGACAAAATAATTCCAGTGTATCTTGGGAGCATCTGGTTGTGTCTCCTTTCAAGGCTGTGCACATAACTGTACCATTTTGAATATTAAACTTTTATCAGAATTTAGAATAATCAACCTTCTGTTCCTTCAGACATTGGGTTTCAGAGAAAGGGCTCGTAAAACTCAATGTACTCCATTCTATTCTAGGGATATAGTCCATGAGGCAAGTGACTATGGGAGCTTTTTTTCCCCTTGACTTAAAAAAAAATCTTTTGTTGGAGTTCTTCCACTAGTAGGAAAATCGACACCCATGTGGACAGATTATCTGTGTTCATTCATAACTTTATTCATGTGTCACCTGCTATTTGGAGCCTTCCCACCAGCCAGCCAGCATTGTCCTGATCTTGAGGGACTCTTAATGGGTGGGAGGGGAGTGTCCACCCAGTGGGGGTCGTACACTGAGCTGCAGTCCTCGTTTCTGGTTAGGAAGAAGCAAAAGAGCAAAATGGAGCTTGTTCAGGCTCTATTCCCCATCTTCTGACATTTCTTTCATCAAATCATCCATTAAAAAAAAAGAATCAGTCTCCTAAAATTATTCAGCTTTCAAGTTCCAAACTTACTCTCAGTTGAAATTAACAATAGTAAAAACACTTTTTTTTCCCAAGTATCGACAGTCAGTTCTCATTATTCTCAGATTCCATACTTGAAAATTTGCCTACTTGCTAAAATTTATTTGTAACCTGCAAAGGCACTGTTTGAACTTTAGCGGTCATTCATAGACATGCCAAAAGTGAAAAAATTTGAGTCTTCCTACTTGGTTGAGGTTGAACAAGATGTCATTTCTGCCTTCTTGTTTCAGCTCTCATACTGTAAATAAGTGCTTTCTGAAGTCTATTTAGTGCCATCTTTTTTCTTATTTTTGTGTTTTCGTTGCTGTTGTTGTTAATGACTTCACAGTTTAAAATAGCACTCACACCCTGCCTTGTGTAACTCAGTGGGTTGAGCATCATCCCACAAACCAAAAGGTCGCTGGTTCGATTACCAGTCAGGGCACGTACCTGAGTTGCAGGCCAGGTCCCCCATATCAATGTTTCTCCCCTTTCTTTCTCCCTCCCTTCCTCTCTCTCTAAAATAAATAAATAAGGTCTTTAAAAAATAATACAATGAAATAAAATGGCATTCACATGCAGAAGTGCTGTCCAGTGTTCCTAATGCACAAAAGCTGTGACAGGTCTCATGGAGGAAATACTGGTGTCATGTAAGCTTCACTCAGGCATGAGTTATAGTGCTGTGGGCCATGAGTTCAATTAATCAACAATATACATTAAATCAGGTGTTTTTAAACAGAAGCACTCATGAAACAACATTATGTATTAATCGGTTGACAAAATGTTGTGACTAGAGGCTAGCAGGAATCTACCCCTGTGTGTTTCCAGAAGTGATAGTACAGTGTTCGCTCCATGTTTGTGGTAACTCTGTAGAACAGAACTACTGTAAGTAACAAAAATTGACTGTATCTTTAAGGTACATAGAATGGATAGTTCATTATACTTCTTATCTTGGAGGAAATGAGCACAAAGGCCAATATGAGAGCAGGGTAGGGAAATAAACAATTCTGAATGACCAGTTAGGAATTGATTCTCTGTTTATGCTGTTTAGCCCAGGTCCTCCCAGGATTTAAACACTCCTGCAACATGTCATGCTGAGATACAAAGATGAGTAAGGCAATGCTTCTATTGGAGGATGAAGTTGAGAAAATCCGGGGTGTCAGCCTGGTCCCTTGGGCCTCACAGGCCCACGTGTGATGTTGTGCCACTTGCATGCCCTTACTTGGAGCCAAATAAAGTAACATTCCTGGACTTGTACACAAAGACTTGAAAATCAGGGAGACAAGATCTGCAGACAAAATTGTTGTACCAGCTTATAGAAAAACTTCTGGGAAGTCAGAATATTCTGTTTTGTTAAATTCCAGTTTTCATTTCCTACCTTTTAAAGCCATGTTTCTCAAACTTTAATGTGCAGACAAACTACCTGGGGGTCTTGTTAATGTGAAGATTTTGATTCAGGAGCCCCCAGTGGGGCTGAAGTCCTACATTTTTAACTAACTCCCAGGTGAGGTCAAGGCTGATGTTGGTAAACTCCTTTTGCACGTAAGCCTGTTTTCTCTTACTTTGCACCCAAAAAAATTCCAACTGTGACATCCAGGAACATCATCTTGTTCCTTCCAGCCCTCAATGCTGCTTCTTGTTTCCTGATTCCCTTGAGCCTTTCCTTTTGCTTGGAATGCTTGCTGCCTCCTCCTCATTTCTTCTCCAGGAAGTTTTCCCTGCCTGCCAGCTCCCTGGATTCTCCCAGGATTCCCAGGGGCTGACTTTAAGGAGCAGGCCCCAGGGCATCAGTTCTCAACCTTGACTGCAAATTAGAATCACTTGGAAGTTTGAAACCACCTAATGTCCAGGTCACACCCTAGACCAATCAAACCAGAATTTCTATGGGTGGGACCTCGTTTCTTCAGAACTAGGTCATAGATGTGTATTATGGCCAATATTTATAAAGTTTTAATAGCATCTGATTGACTATCCAAACCTGTTGGAAAAGTTCTCCACAGTGAAGATTATTCAGCCCTAGAAAGAAATGAAGCTCTGATACTTGCTACAATGAGGCTGAACCTTGAAAACAAGTATTTGAGACTTGGTTTCCTGCCGTCCTTGAACTCAACACAATAGCCAAAGAAAATCAATATTGTCATTGGCCAGACCTAATACACATAGCATATCCCACTGCTGAAGTCAGAGGGGGTAAGAGAATGATAACCAGGGGGAGATGGGAGATGTTGCAACTGTTCAAGACCAGGCAGGTCCACTTGGGATTCAGGCAGACGAAGAAAATACACAGAGCCATCGGGATATCTGACATGCCTTTATTCCAGGGTGGGACAATCCATGCATGCACCCCGCCGCACCATGCTGGCAGAAAGTCCCAACTTCCTTATGTACTAAGCATAGACAATGCCGGCTGTGTACCAGCATATGACATCACTGGTTACATAACAGTGGGTGTTACTGCACATACAGGTTTCTAGCTAGTACTGCTGAGTCATATTGGCCCAGATATCCAAGTGAGGGAGCCTGACTGACTCCATTTTCCCTACACGGGATATTTTGGGGATGAGGGTGTCAGACACAGCAAGTGTCCATCAAGTGTGAGGTGAGTAGTTCAAGATGGCAGCATTGCCCCTTCCCAGGTCCAGGGCTAGGTCCACACCCAACCACCCAGACCTCTGCTGATTGGGCAGCCACTGGGGCTGGTGGGAGTCTTGGCCTCTTCTAAGACCACCTCCTTAATATCTAAATACAGAGCTCCAGCTATGAAGGGTCCATAGTAAGTGAAAGTTTAATAATATTAATTGGTCATTGAATAGGTCAATGTTGTTTAAAAATCAGCATGAAATCATTAGCAAAATGAACGTACTTAAATAGAATTAAACTTGGCTGAAGAGTCTTTAAAATCTGGTTAGAATATCATGGTGGTAGTATGCAGATATTAATTTAGTACAATTGACATTTCTTCAATGTCCCACCTCATTTACCTACTACTCCAATCACCTAAAGAGTAATAAGCCTGCCCTGGCCAATGTGGCTCAGTTGGCTGTAGCATCATCCTGTAGTGGAAGGGTGGCAGGTTTGATTCCTGGTCTGGGCATGTATGGGAGACAACAAATCGATGTTTCTCTCTTCCTTCCTCTCTCTCTAAAAGCAATGAAAATATGTCCTCTAGACTTCCGGCCAACATGGATGTGTAGACAGACATGCTGCATCTCCCTCCACAACTAAGAAGGAATACAACCACCACAAAACCAGAAACAACCAGAAGTTCCAGAAAATAAATAGAAGTCCAACATATGAAGTTATAAAGAAGTGGTGCCAGTCCGGACAGGTATGAGTGGCGAAGCCGAGGAGAAGAGTTCAAGCTGTGCTGTCTGCGGCAGAAGCAGCGACGGAGACAAGACAGCGGTAAGCACAGACACCCGTATTTAGGGGGAGGCCAGAAGAGCCTGGGGAGCACCCCTGGCTACAGACCGATTCATCAGCTTGCGATTCCAACGCCGGGGAAGGCAGACCTCCATTGTCTTGGACTGTGAGGCCTGGAGGGGGTGTGGACGGAGGAGGGGACTCCCAGTCTCTCAGTGGAGAGTGAACAGCAGAAATCCATCTTGGACCCCCACCAACACAGAAAATGCCACAGCGTGGTGAGAAGGGTCTCCCAGTAGTGACGAGTGCACGGAGCTCCACCCCCTATAGCATAGGAGGTGTGACAGCCCTGCCCAGGAAGCAAAGGTAAACACAAAACAGTCAGGATGGCACAGATCATGATAGAGATCTTGGTGACACAGCTGACCAGACAGCAAATATCTAATCTAAAGAAGCAGCAGATAGGAAATCTTTCTGAGGCTCAGTTCAGAGCTTTGGTTATAAGAATGTTTACAGACCTAACAGCAGATCTTAAACAAGACAGGGAAGGAATGAAGGCTAGTCCTGCTGAAATGAACAACAACACATACGAAACTAGTGGTGAGGGCAAGAAAACTAGGGATCAAATCAACAAATCAGAACACAGGAAAGGAACAAACAGTCAACCAGTGCAGAAAGAGGAAATGAGAAGTGAGGAAAATGAGGAGAGGCTCAGAAACTTATCGGACAGCTAGCTATAAGCGGGCCAAAATCCAAATTATAGGGCTGCCAGAAGGTGAAGAAGAACTAGAAATTGAAAATGTATGTGAAAAGATAATGAAGCAGAACTTCCCTAACTTGGGGAAGGAAATAGACTTACAGGTCCAGGAAGCACAGAGAGTTACAAAAAAACTGGACCCAGGGAGAACCACACCAAGACACATTATAATCAAAATGTCAGAAATTAAGAATAAAGAGAGAATCTTAAAAGCAGCAAGAGAGAAGAAGAGAGTTATGTACAAAGGGGTCCCAATAAGACTATCAGCTGATATCTCAAAAGAAACTCTGCAGGCAAGAAGGGACTGGCAAGAAATATTCAAAGGAATGAAAAGCAAAAACCTACAACCACGATTACTCTATCCAGCGAAGCTGTCATTCAGAATAGAAGGGCAGAGAAGGTGCTTCCAGGACAAAGTAAAACTGAAGGAGTTCATCAGATCCAAACCACTGTTATATGAAATGCTAAAGGGACTTGTTTAGGAAAAAGAGGATCAAAACTATGAACATTAAAATGAAAACTGTATCACAACAACCAACAACAGAAACTAGGGAATCGAAACAAAGGCAAACTAAGTAGGCAACGAGCGTGTGAAAAGAATTATAGGTATGGGAATATATTGGGGGGAGGTCAGCTGGGAGGGGGAAGGGGGAAAGAGAGGGGAATGGTACAGGAATAAAGAAGCATAGTAGGAGGAAGCAGAGTAGAAAGAAAGATGTTGAGAAGAACTATATGCACAACCAATGGGCATGGACTAAGGGGGGAGGACAGCTGGAGAGAGAGGGGGTCATTGGGTGGAGGGGAACAAAGGGAAAAGAAATTGGGACAACTGTAATAGCATAAACAATAAAGCATATTAAAACAAAGAAAATATGTCCTCTAATGAGGATAAAAAAATTAAAAATTAAAAATAATAAGTCATTTTCTCACTTGTACATATCAAGCCCCACCCTCCAAATCCTTATCCCAACTGTATAACACAAAATTCTTCAGTACTGGAGAAAATATAACCCCAGCCTAGAAATAATGTTACTTCTCATAGCTACCCTGGATAATTTAGAGTTAATTTCACCTAAGAATACCTCTTTTCTTGTATACTTATGTCCCAGAGGAAATTATCATGAAGGTAACATACCTAGGTCATTGCCATATGCAAAGAGTTCATGTATATATCTTGCAAGCACATCAGTAGTTAAAAGATGGGATTGTCTTGGCTGACATCAGCAAGGGAAAGGATGTCATATAATTGGCACTACTTTGGCACTTGATTTATGTGTATTTTTTAAAGATTTTATTTATTTTTTTTTAGAAGGAGGTGGAAGGAGGGAAAGAGAGAGGGAAAGAAGCATCAATTTGAGAGGGAAACATCAACCAGTTGCCTCTTGTTTGCACCTCCAACCGGGGACCGGACAGCAACCCAGGCATATGCCCTTACCGAGAATCGAACCAGCGACCTTTCACTTTGCAGGATGACACCCAACCAACTGAGCCACACCAGTCAAGGCACCTTTTCTGTGCCTTCTAAAAAACTGTGACAAAATACAGATAAGTCAGCACATGCCTGGGTTGCAGGTCCAGTCCTTGGTTGGGGGCACAAACAAGAGGCAACCAATTGATGTTTCTCTCTTGAACTGATGTTCCTCTTCCTCTCTTCCCTCCCTTCCCCCAACCAAAAAAATAAATAAATGAATAAATTTTAAAGACACATAAAGGGCAAATAAAACTATTATTAATTACCTACTAATTTTAAGGGATTAGTTGAACCAACTATGGTTTATCTCCATAATGCAGTAGACTACAACTGAAAAAAAGACAAAGAAGCTCTCTAGGAACAGATATGGAGTCATTTCCAAGTTATATGATTAAATTATAAAAGCAAAGTACAAAAGAGTACATAGAGTTTGCTACCACTTGCCTAAGGAAGAAGAAAAATGAAAAAGTGTGTGTGTGTGTGTGTGTGTGTGTAAAAGGGAGCTTATCTTTACTAACAGATAAACCAGACAATAACAAAGGTAGTTACCTAACAAGAAATGGGGGAATGGGGTAAAAGGGATATGGGAAGAGGTGACACTCCTCAAAGTGTACCTGTTTGTATGGTTTTGGATTTTTGAAGCATCTTCTACATATTCTAAATAAAAGCAAATTAAAACTAAAGAAAACTGAAACAAATGAACCCAACTGTAGTACAGATGGATATCATTACCACCACTGAAGAGATGGAGAAGTACCCCCAAGCATTTAGAAATACAGAATTTCACTATGCACTCTCAGCTTTGGTGGGGAGGAGCATGGAGGTCAACACAGCAGGGAAAACTGCAAACAGATCCTGACTTCTTTACTAGATTTGTTGTTTAAAGTAAAACAATTTTGAAGCTATTTTAGATCTATTAGAGAATTGCGCAAATGAGCAGAAGTGTTAGCGGTACTGGAGAAGGAAAATACAAGTATGGACTGGAAGATGGGTTGGAAGTGGAGCCGTCAGTATGGACACATGATCTCTAAAACAGTCACATGCATGAATATAAGCATGTGTATGTGTACATATGGGGCAGGAGATAGTCAGGAGGGAGGAAACTCTGGAGGCGCCCCAGGACAGACAAAGGACATTGATATAGAACAGAAATCCTATTCTAAGAATGGTTCCTCAGGGAGGAGGAGGCTCCAGAGGCGCCCCAAGGCTAAGACAAAAGACAACAATACTGTTCTAAGACCCTATTCTAAGACCAGCTTTCCTCCGCTTTCTGGAAAAGCTCTAAATTATGGTAAATCATGACTGCACCTGCACAGAAGATGCTACATGACCCCTGCTTCATTATAATAGTGTTATAATAAATTAGCATTGTGGGACCCTCTTCCCCAGTGACCAATCAAGGAAAATCATGGGAGACAGCATGTGCAGTAACTTAAAAGTAATATAACTATTTATACATGCTCAATAAAAGCCCACCAAAACTAGCCAGGAAATATATGCCCTATAAGAATAGAAATTCCACCCTGGCTGGTGTGGCTCAGTGGATTGAGCACCCGCCTGTGAACCAAAGGGTTGCTGGTTCGATTCCTAGTCAGGGCACATGCCTGGGTTGCTGGCCAGGTCTCCAGCTGGGGGCGCACAAGAGGCAACCACACATTGATGTTTCTCTCCCTCTCTTTCTCTCGCCTTTCCCCTCTCTCTAAAAATAAGTAAATGAAGTAATCTTTAAAAATTTAAAAAAAAAAAAAAAAGAATAGAATCCCTCCAGTACCTGAGGTCAATCTCTGCTCAGAGTTGGCCCCCTTCCATGTTCTGTGAAGTGTACTATCTCTTAATAAATTTGCTATCTCTCTTTCTGCTATAAACTCTCCGTGTATTCAGTTCAATTCTTTGTCCATGATCACCAAGAACCTGGTTATCTGTGACCACCTGCAACACATACGTATATCTGCATGGATATGATGTGTGTATGTTTGTGTGTACAGATACGTGTCTTTATTTTCTGATTCTGTCTACTGGAAGAGTCTCGAAACAAGACACCCCAGTAAAATGAGCACTGCCAGCACCCAGATCTTGTCCTCTCATACCATTTCTCACTAACAGGAATCATGACTCCTCAGTAAAATGGGTGATTCCAGGACTAGGGCAGGAAAGGCCAAGATGAGCCTGAAATACCATGTTATATACACAGAAAGTAAGGCAGTATTAAAATAATAATGGGACATGTCTAAAGGACTCAGGAGCCAGCTTGATGGGGTTCCCACTAATTGCAACTAGGACAATTTGAGCACCAAGAAAATTAAGAAATCGTAATGGATTTGTTTTTAAAAATCATGAATCCACGCCAAAAATAAACGCAGAAAAAAAAGAGAATGAAAGAAAGAGCAGAACCCTTGCTTGCAAGTAGAATGCCAACTACCAACTGGAATGTGTGGAAGGATGCTGAATTGGGAAACTGTCATTTTACAGTCAACTTAGTAAAGATTGGTAGAGGCAAGAACATTAATAGATGTCAAATCTACAAGGACTATCTCCTTGTGGAACATGATATTTGCATAGCATCTTCTCATTGATTGCTTATTGGTTGCAAGGGAAAATAGTAACTATAGAGCTCCTCTTTCAGACAACATCTTGACATGAGTGATCAAAATTTACATCCCCAATGAGGGGCAGCTAGAACTGTGGTTCAACACATGTGATACCCTTGAAAGCCGCAACATCACTTATGTGGAATTCCAACTGTAGATTCCCTAGGATTCTAATCATGAGGAAATATCAGAAACCTCCAAATGAAAAACATTCTATTTCTTTTCATAGGCGTGGGGTTGTAGTCTAAGAAAATGTCAACATCATTAAAGACAAGAAAAGCAGATGAAATATTTCAGATTAAAGGACACTAAAGAGACCCTAGGTTGGAAAAAAATTTTGCTAGAAAGGACATTTCTAAAATGTATATTGATTCATTTGAAGATAACATTGATGAATGCACATGTTAAGACAAATAATGTCTCAGTGTTATGAAATTTGTTTTAACTTCAGGGACCCCCTGAAAGAGAAATGTTGTCCTAAAATAAGAGTTGGTTTGTCCCAGCGTATGAAAGAGCAGAATAAAAGACAAAAGTTCAAAAGTGAATTATATTTGCTTTGGATAATAGTTTGGAAAGAAGTTATGAAACATAATAAAATTTTAGCAAAGTTTGTTCAACAATACTGGGCTTCCATCTTAGTTTATTGATTAATACCTCCTCCTGAAACTTGAAAATTATGCTTCAGCTCTACCTGGTAGCAGAGATTCTGGGTCTTGCCAGAATAAATGTTTTACTCTGCGTCAACTTCATTGATTATTTAAGGGGAAAACCAAAACCCAAAGGTACTTTGCCTAAAATAGAGCTAAGATTTTTTATAACCACATCACATCTATGGTTATTATTAAAATTTTTATTTCCACTTAGATCAAATAAGTAACCAAGAATTAAATTGGTAACTATTCCTGGATCCTATTTTAATCAAATGTCTGAATCTCCACTGACAACTTTTTGATTTTCGCTTTCCCCAAATTGGCTGCCAAATGTAAAAAAGAAATAAAACAAAATAAAACTCTCAAAATATCTCAAAATATCTTTTTCACTTAAAACCATCTTTAGGATTTCCCAGTGAGCTACCTTTAAAGTCACAAAGGTTTGTTCTTTCACCTCATAAAAATAGGTGCTAGAAATAGTTAAGTTTGTCTCGTGTTGCTAGTGCAAGAGTTGCATAGTAAAGGACCCTCAGCTCACTTGGGTCAAGTTTGCAGAGACAAATGTTCTTAACATAAATATTTCAAAAATGGGGCTCTGTGGGGAGGTCTCCCCTGGATCCTTGCTAATGCCTTTGCTTTCTACAACAGTTGCTTACATCAGTGAAAATACTAATCAGAACTTTTACAAAATAATCCTGCCTTGTTGCCTCTATTTATCAGCATCCTGGGCGTACTTTGCCTATGTTTGTCAACAAGGGAATCAAGTCATCAATCACAATTTCAGTTACAATTTAGAATGTATACTTGTTCTCAACCTAACTTCTTTCATTTGAATGTAGCATCTTCAAAGCCAGAGATTTCAGTAGAAGATGCACATTGGAACTCCCGTAACGTTTGATAAGACTATAGGTGTCTACTCCAGACTTATTTGATGTTGTTGGTTAAAAATATTATATCTCAAGATAATGACAGAAACTGCAGGGAAGGTCTAAAATAATCCCTCTTTTCAGGTTTATTTAAGCAGTTTCATTATACATATTCATTTTTCCCAGCACTATCAACAGATGATTGGCTACATCCTCCTCTCCTGGAGGAAGGAATTGATGCCTATTCATGTTGAGAATATCCTTTGAGACATAGGGCAGGGCATATTTTTAAAGAAAGGGAGTGGAGAAGGTGCTGGAGCTGGGTCAGCAGGAGGGTAATGAAGAAAAAGACAGTGTGGTGGCTTCCAGCTTTTCCCAGGGCGTGGGAAGAGCTGACACAGACTCTAACATCTGCTCTGAGCTGGATGGAAAAGAGCAGTGTGAGCTAAGAAACTGCCCACCACTCCCCTGCCTGAACTTGCTTCTGGAAGATGCTTGTCTACATTTCAGAAAAAGAGAGATAAGCAATTCTGAACTTCCTCTACCCTTTTTCTCTTTGTAGAGAGGGCACTGATGTAGGTTCCTTTATGGTCTGAGATTGTTAAAAAACAAAAAAGATAACAATATTTTCTATCTTGAGAGGTTTTTTTTCCTTTCTAAAAATTATACCCATTTACTTTTATAAATCAGATCTAATATACAGTGACTTCTTTGAAAATAGGCTTAATCATTAGCCTTAGAGACATTTTGTCTAAATTTTTTTGGAGTTGTTTTATCATCTTGTTTTACATGCCCTAGAAACAACCAGATTTCCTCAACAATTGCATTATTCTTATTCTGAACTCTCATCAAACCTTTCAGATTTGAAAATCATCAATAATAAGTTAACCAGAGCCACTAAGTCTCAGTGTCTACAGAGAGTTTTATTTTACTCCCTTCATCAAGCCTCAGCCTCATGGAAAAGGACTATTGAGGTTCTTCTAAGTTATTGGCTAGTCACAGAATACACTCTTGAGAACAGGCTTCTGAGATGAGGCTGCTCCAAATACTTTCAGATGATGATGCTAATGGTATGAGTCAGAATTTTCAGAACTCTCTAATTTGAGAAGCATAAGGCTTCATGAGAGTTTCAGTTCAGTGGAACAAGAATTAATCACAGGATTTCCAGTCAAGGTGGCTGTGTAAGCAGACATGGCTCATCTCTTTGCATAATCACATCAAAATTACAACTAAAATATAGAACAACCATCACTCAGAACCATCAGAAATCAAGTTGAATGGAAGTCTGACAACTACGGAATTAAAGAAACCACATCCATCCAGACTAGTAGGAGGGGTGCAGATGCAGAATGGGCTGGCCCCTCACCCATGTGTGGTGGATAAAAATTCAGGAGAGTTATCTCAGGAGCAAGGAGTCCCAGGCCCCCCAGCCCAGGATTCCTGTGCCAGGAAGATAAGTCCCCACAACTTCTGGCTGCAAAAACCAGCAGGGATTGAGTTGGTGGAAGAAATTGCTGGAGCCCCAAGCAGAACTCACACATGGACTCATCTTCTCAGATCCACTCCCTCAGATCTTCAGCACTGAGATAGCAGGTTAAAAGGCACCAGTGGCATGAGAGGAGGGATTGAAGTGTCTGGCATCAAGGTGAACAGAGGCCATTGTCCCTTTTCTAAGCCCTCCCCCAACAGAACTGGCAAGCTGGGGCCATATCTGAGACTCTATCAACCTGGCTAACACTGACCCACCTTCTCCAAGGGGCTCAGCCCGCACTACTCATAGGCCTACCCAAGCTGCTTTTCCATATGAATGGCTGGTCTTGGCTCATGCTTCACAACTTCCTAAAACCTCTCAAACAAGCAACAGCTGGCCTCAGTGAGCCCCAGGCACAGCACTAGCAGCAGCCAGACTAGATTCAGAGCTTGACTGGGAATCTCTAAGCCCAGCACAAGTAGCAATCATCTCAGATTGATTTATAGCTCAGGCAGGGTAGCACCAAGCAAAACATAGGTGAAGGCTGACCTTGAGCAGGGCCAGTGCACCCAGTGGACAGCTACAGACCTCATCAGAGCACCAGCACCCCACCCTACACAGCTGATCCTCCACAGAGGGCAGAGATTGGTGGTAAGTGGTCACAGCCAGTCCTTGCAGCTGACTTCCCTGGGTAAATCACTCCCATTTATTTGCCAACAGCAAACAAGGCTCAACTACAAGAGGAGGGTGTGCTCAGCCCACACAAAGGGCACACCTCAAGTACCCAGCTTGGTGATAGGGGAGGTTGTGCCACTGGACCTTACAGGACAACAACTACATTAGGCCACACCACCAAGACAGGGACTGAGACAAACACAGGGGGGCTTCCCAAACAAGGAGACAGAGAAATATGGCCCAAATGAAAGAATAGATCAAAACTCCAGAAAAAGAGCTAAGTGAAATGGAGATAAGCAATCTATAAGATGCAGAGTTCAAAACACTGGTTATGAGGATGCTCAAGGAACTTAGTAAAGACATCAGAAGCATAATAAAAGATCTAGTCAGAAACGAAGGATACACTAACTGAAATAACAATTTACAGGGAAATAACAGTAGAGTGGATTAAGCTGAGAATAAAAACAATGACTTGGAACATAAGGAAACAAAAAATAACCAATCAGAACAAAAAGAAAAAAGAATCCAAAAAAATGAGGGAAGTATAAGCAGGCTCTGGGACAACTTCAAGAGGTCCAATATTCCCATTACAGGGATGCCAGAAGGAGAAGAAAAAGAGCAAGAAACTGGAAATCTATTTGAAAAAAATAATGAAAGAAAAATTCCCAAATTTGGTGAAGGAATAGACATACAAATCTAGGAAGCAGAGAGAGTCCCAAACAAGATGGATGCAAAGAGGCCCACTCCAAGATACATCATAATTAAAAGGCCAAAGATTAAAGATAAAGAGAGAATCTTAAAAGCAGCAAAAGAAAAGCACAGAGTTACCTACAAAAGGGTTCCTATAAGACTATCAGCTGATTTCTCAAAAGAAACTTTGCATGTAAGAAGGGATTGGCAAGAAGTATTCAAAGTCATGAAAAGCAAGGACCTACAGCCAAGATTGCTCTACCCAGCAAAGCTATCATTTAGAATCAAAGGGCAGATAAAGATTTTCCCAGACAAGAAAAAACTAAAGGAGTTCATCATCACCAAACCATTACAAAGGGGAACAGTTTTTAACATAATTTCTAGTGAGTTCTATTTTTCAGCCATTTTAGACTTAAATCAGCATGCTGATTTCAAAACTGCAGTTAGTTTTCTTCTTTCACGTCGTTTTTTCTGTACAGCTTATCTTAATGCGACCACTCTAGGCTGGATCGAGCCTAGATCGAGGGAAGCACTAGTGCTCTCCTATTGGCTGAGAGCAAACCTCCCTTGAGTGGGGAGGGATGGGAGATGACCTTGGAGATCAGTGACACAGATTCATGCTTGTCTAGGCTATTCAGTTACACATGAGACTGACCCGTCCCGCAGGTCGAGCAACGAGGACCCTAGAGGGGGAGTGAGGATGAGAAAGGGGCAAGAGGCACAAAGAATGGAGACAAGACAGTGCTCTGATCAAGTCTCGTTTATTCTTAGTAAAAACAGCATTCTTATAGCTCAGGAGAGGAGGAATTTTTCACTAGGGAGGAGCGCAGCTGCAGCTGGGGCGTTATCTAACAGATAAGAGTTAAGATGAAGGACAGCAACTCCCAAGAAGAGAAAGAGGGAAGTTGCCCTTAATTAGGAGCAGACAACTGTTATGGGATAATGAGGCCATGCCAAGCAGAACTTTAGGATGCCGGTCAGCAAGACTTTAGCCGAGGAACTTTTTAGTTCCCCACATGAGACAGTGTGGTGAGAGGTTGTGTGCCGCTCTATATAGTGAATCTTGTTCCAAAGTGTAGTCTGAGTTCTTGTCTGTATTCAATGAGTTAGCAGAATTAATTTTTTTTATTTACATACATACTTATTTTCTTTCCTTCAGATCATGTCTGCCTCTGTTATTTCTCGTGACAAGTGGCTAAACAATCCTGATTTGTTTTGTTATATCTGTGGCAGTTTCACCATTCCCAAAGGACAAACACCAGCACGTTTTTCAGGCAAGCCTATTTTGAATATTTGAAAGTAAAACTTGGTGATCAAGATAAGTCTTGAGCCCCTCAAAAGGTGTGAAAGCAGTGTGTCAAGAGTTTACAGATGTGAACGAAGGGAACACGTGATAAATTGCCATTTGGTATACCTATGGTTTGGTGAGAGCCCAGAGATCATTCAAGTGACTGTTACTTTTGTATAGTGAAAACGTCAGGATATAACAAGAAAAATACATGTAAAATAGAGTAGCCTCGTCTACCATAAGCTATACGCCCAGTGCCTCATTCAGCTGAAATCCCAGTGCCAGTTTTCATCGAAAAACAGGAGCATGGTGAAGAACTAAGTGACAACAACAATAAAGATTTTGAAATTGAAGATGACTCAGTTCATAAGGGATTTGATCAGCATGAGTTGAATGATTTGACACGAGATTTGGGACTATCCAAAAAGGCTTCAGAACTCCTAGCATCAAGACTGCACAAGAAAAACTTGCTTGAAAAAGGAGCGAAGGCATTCTACTTTCGATCAAGAGAAAGCATATTTCTGCAGTACTGTCAAAGTAACAGTGGCTTTGTGTATTCCCATAACATACATGGTTTAATGGAGAAATTGGGAATTTCAATGTATAATACAACTGAATGGCAACTCTTCATCGATAGCTCAAAGCAGAGCTTGAAGTGTGTCCTCCTCCACAATGGCAATTTATTTGGTGCAGTCCCAATTGGCCATTCAGTTTGTTTTTGTGAGAAATATGAAGACATAAAGAGAGTCATTGATCTGTTGAAATATCACAAGCACAATGGATCATCTGTGTTGACCTTAAAATGGTCTGCTTACTTCTTGGTCAGCAATGCAGATACACCAAGTAACCCTGTTTTCTGTGTATGTGGGACAGCAGAGCTCGTGAGAAGCATTGGGTAGAGTTGAATTGGCCTCCAAGACCTGACCTCAAACCTGGTGATGCAAACATTCTACATGAGCCACTTGTTAACAGAAAGATCGTTATATTCCCACCTCTGTACGTAAAACTGGTCTCATGAAGCAATTTGTTAAAGCTTTGCCAACTGAAGGAGGCTGTTTCAAGTATCTCATTTTGGCATTTCCTAGCCTATGGTTTGAAAAGATAAAATACCTTAATATGTATGTTTGGTAGCAGAACTTTACTACATGTACACAATCTGACTTATGGTAACAATATAAATAACTCTAAATAAACAGCATATTCAGGTAATTTTTTTTATTTTCCTTTGTATGTACATTTTGTATGATTTTGGGGACAAAGGGAGGATATCTTGTACCTTATAAAGTTGATGTGATAGAGGAAAACTGGGGTCATTTTTGGATTCAGATGCCAAAAGTTAGTCAAAAACAAATGTCTGACCCAACTCAATGAAAACTGTGTTCCCCAGTTCATATATATATGAAATGTTAAAGGGACTTATTTAAGAAAAAGAAGATCACCACCACCACCACCACCACTAAAGGAAAAAAGAAAGAAAGAAAAAAGAAAAAGAAAAAGAAGATCAAAACTATGAACAATTTTTGGTGGGAAATCAAGTTTCTGGGTAGGGGCATTTCACGCCCCCCTGTCCAGGTGTCCTGTGACTCAGTTAAGCAAGCTGGACTTGCTAACGCCAGCAGCTGCAAGCTGTTTCAGGTCACTGAGCTATGGTATCCTGAGGACAAAGAGACTTTGCTGAGTACTCCATTACTCCCTTGTCCTATCATCTTGTTTGGAACTTAGCCTTAAGGACTTACAGTTCTGTTTTGTACCTAAGCAGTTAATATTTGAACCCCAGTATCCTATTTTCCCTGCAAGCAATAGGATGTGTATCCTGTAATTGCCACCCTCAGATTTCAATAAAAGGAAGGTGCTTGCTCTGCTCAGTGCTGACCTGCCTGAGCGTGCGGCAGCCCTCTGTCCATCCCATTCTGTCTGCTGGAATTGCCTTCATGCCCTTGACCACAAAGTACTACACCAAACAATAAAATGACAAAAATACATATCCATTAACAATTAAATCTAAAAACCAAACTAAGCAAACAGGAACAGAGGATCATGGATACAGAGAGCATTTTGATGATTGCCAGATGGGAGGGGGGATGGGAGTATGGGTAAAGACATGAGGGATTAAGAAGTACAAATAGGTAGCTACAGAATAGCCATGGGGATATAAAGTACAATATAGGAAATGAAGTAGCTAAAGAACTTATACGCATGACCCATGGGAGGTTTTGTCTGAGGAAGGGGTGATGCTGGGTGGAGGGGGCAAAGGGGGAAAAAATCGGGACAACTGTAATAGCATAATCAATAAAATATGATTAGCAAATAAATTTTTTAAAGAATTAACACATAGGATGAACAGCACTTAGAGGGAAATGTCATTGTAGTTATTTCTTTGGAATATGGTGGATGTATTTCTAATGTTCTATTTTCTGGATATATAAGTAAGCTCCCCCCCTCCCCCGCCTTTTTTAAGGAATCTGAAATCCACAGCAATCTAATAAAACTCTGTTTTTGTAAGCTGGAATACAACATTTTTAAATGATATATAATTTTCACTGATCCCCCAGAATTCAGAAACTCTTAACTTTTCTTGGCAAAATATTTAATTGCACAAATTCAATAAGAATCTGTCTTACTTTTTGCCAGGATATAATTGATATGTTAATTGTGCATCCACTGCCGTGCTAGAGGCTCATACTGGAGACAGTGTTGGTCGTACTTATAAATTCACGTCCACAAAGCCCTCCCAGGAAAATGGCCCTGGTACTAGGCCTATAGGGGCACTGCAGGGCACCAGGGAATCTTGGGAAACTTGGGGGACCCAAATTTATAAGTGCTACAGGTGAAAATTGGTGGAGAGAGCTTCTTGGGCTTAGTTTTTCACAGCTCAAGAAATAGAGGCTTTTGAAAATCTGACCTGAGATTTCTTATGAAGACTTTCAAGCAAACTCGAGAAGGCCTAAATGGTGAATTAATGCTCTGGCAACTGCTGTGCAAATAACCAAGCTAAATCCAATAAGACCACCCTACTTTGTGATCAAGAATAATCTTTCTCTGAGATTATTAGGATCCAAAGGAAAGGAGGAGACTATGGGTAAAAACTGAGAGATCGAAATACACAAAATCATTATTAGAAGTCCTACTGAGGCCTTCCCGGGATATCTCAGCTTTTCTTTGTCTTTGCACTACAGTATTTTAAAACTTTATAAGTTGTAGAATCTCATAACAATATAAATTAGTAGTGTCTGATGGGCAGTTGGTTACTACCTAGTAAACAGACACGTCTGCATCTATTTGTAAATTCCTTCCAACATTAATTTGCCCAGGACTTGGGAGATTTGGGCACTTCTGCCAAGAGTTCCTCCCTTTGTGGAGAGCCTGAGATATTTGGGTATCTGTGCAACAAAGTCTCTTACTTCCTGGCCTATGGAACTCTCCAAATTTTGCTGTGTTGTTCAAACACTAAGACCTGTAAAGAAGTGCCTGCCTAATTCATCATGCACCATATAGCCTTATAGAACTAACCCCAGATTCAGAACAATTTCTGATTCACTTTCATTTATCTCACAGAAAACCAGACCTACATTTGCATCATTATGCTACATCAGAATTTTATTTTCCAAAATGTGTCCCTTTCAATCCCTTAATGAGCATCTAGGTTATAGAAGGCACTGAGTAAGAATTATAAAGAACAGGGACTCTCTACCTGTTCCTGACTCGAGAAAAATGAAATAGCTCTTCCAGGATTAAATCACTCTGTACTGTAAGAACCCTTTGAACCAGCAGAGAAGTATAAAAACCCTGAAGTCCAGCATTCTTGTGCCATCTGACTGGTCCAGAGTACCAAATTGTCAAGGGCAGAGACATCATGGCCACGTGCTAGGACGTTCTGTTCATCCTTGGAACCTGCTGACCAACTAGGAAAGTATTTTCTCTGACCTAATTGCTCCTGGAGAGCAGGCCAAGCCTCCAGGACACACAGGGACTCAACCACCATTGAACTAAAGAACTTTACTTCAGTGTGACAGCTGAGGAGAGCCAGCAGTGCCCCAGTGCTGGGACAGGTGTCTGAACAGGCATTTTGTCCCTAAAGGACCCAAGCAGTCCCAGTGTCATCACAGGGGCCCTTATAAGTGAAAGAGTTTGGGTCTGAGAAGAAGACATGACAATGGAAGGAGCCCCCTATTCACACGACCTTGAACTTGGCCCAGGAGCTCCAGCCAGCACTGTGATTTGCGGTAGGCCATTGACTAAACAAGCAGGGTTCAGACACTGTGTGTAGACTCCGGCTTGGAGCACACCT
The DNA here is from genome assembly GCF_987537825.1 of Furipterus horrens. Classification (NCBI taxonomy): domain Eukaryota; kingdom Metazoa; phylum Chordata; class Mammalia; order Chiroptera; family Furipteridae; genus Furipterus; species Furipterus horrens. Next base: position 117,999,397 of record NW_028327175.1, on the reverse strand, counting down.
GGCCTGCCTGTCTCCCACTCACCTGACTTGTCTGGATGGATCACAAAGCCCACTCTTCTTTAAGCCCTGCCAGCCCATGGAAATAAGAAGTCAGCTGCTCCCCACCCCCATCCCAGCAAGGACAACTAATTCAAAACACATTCTGGCCCCTCACCGGGAAGCCCTCTAGAAGAGGGTTTGCAATTTGCTCTAATGGCATGCAAGTGTTCTCATCCCTGAAATAACTGTAAGGCTCTGCTTTGAAATTTGCAGGGGAGACCCATCCTGCTACCTGCAGCTTCCCCCAACCCACACCCCACTCCAGGGCTCGCCTTTGGGCCACTCTGATTACCAGTACATTACCCCTCACCTTCCCTCCCAGGGCCAGTGCTGCGCCAAAAACCTAATCAACACTGAACACTATTAAACAATGCTGAACCCCCACATGTAACATTAGGTGCTGAACACTTGCGATGTTTGGTTGGAGAATATTCTGGAGGTTCCAGAGATCTATACGGTTTCGGTGCTTGAGCCTGCTGCTCTGCCAAAAGCTCTCCCCAAGCCTCTCTCATGACTGAACTCCACAAGGTTTTACTGAGCAAGACTCTGGGTCAGGCCCTGCCAGGGTCTGGGGATGAAAGACAGATGCACTATCCCTGCCCTCAAGTCACTGCTGTGGAGACTTGCTCTCTCACAACTCAAGGGGATGGAACCCTGGCAGCTGGGAAGGAGGAATTTCAGGAATTGGGCTCTCAGTCTAGCAGTGTAATGGGCCATCTTGGAAAGCTCTGGTGTGAGGGTCCCATCACTGAAGGTGTGCTGGCAGCCAGCAGGCCTCCGCCCTCCTGGCCAGAGAGGAAGCAAACACATTCCCATTAGATGACCAGCAGCTGAGACCATGGGAGCCTGTTCTCCTGTGGATACAAACCAGCCTCTGAACCCACGGGTTCCATCTCCCCAGCCCCATGGAGCACAGGTGGTTGGTGAATGCCATCACTTAATCTCCTGGTTCTGCCTTTCGGCTTTTATTTCTTTATAGGCTTTTCTTTTAAGCCTTACATTATGTCAGAGAAGAGTCAGAACAGAGCAAATATTAGCAGCAAGAAATACCCTCACCATGGCTGGGTTTCTCAGTTGTTTGGAGCATCATCCCGTATATCAAAAAGGCTACAGTTTCAATCCCCTGTCAGGGGACATACCTAGGTTGCGGGTTCAATCCCCAGTGTGGACACATATGGGAGGCAACCAATTGATGTTTCTCTATCACATTAATGTCTCCCTCTCTCTCTCTTTCTCTCTCTCTCCCCCCATTCCTTTCTCTCCCTTCCTCTCTCTAAAATCAGTAAACATATCCTTGGGTGATGATTTAAAAAGAGAGAGAGAAAGCAAGAAATACCCTCTTAGTCTTCTGCATACATAACCCAGGTATATTGCAAAACAGACACCAAAGAACATGCTCAGAAAGGCCCCAAAACTGACATTTTACAACAGTCCCTGAAGGTGTGAAAAACAGGAGCTGAGGGGCATTGGTGCCAAAGATGATTGGCATCAATCAATAGGAAGTTGTGTTTGTGCTGCGCTATTGGTACCTGATGTGTTTGCTATAATTGGTTTCCCAGCCAGCTCTGCTGCCTTTAATTGCATGCATTCCTCTTGACAAAAGTGACAATAGTGACACACTGGTGGCGGCAATGTGGGTTTGAGTTAATTCTAAAGTCACATTTGTGACCAGTGTCTAAGACAGGGGCAGAGCCCACAGGTCATTTCTCTCACAGGACCAGGAACACAGTGACTTGCAGGAACCACTCATAACTGTGTCACCTCTATGTGCCCAGTTAGTGACAGTTTTTCTGGGTCCACTAATTCATGACGTTCTTTAGAAAGACTTTGTCTGAAGATCCTCAGCTACTTGATTTTGATTCTGCAGAGCAGGGAAAAAACTGCCCAGAGAACTTCTGGAATTCCAACTAAATGCTCAATGCACCATGAGTGCTAAAATTAGTGGGTGAAAATTTAAGGAGAAATAGAATATGTGCAAAATAGCAATGTATCTCCCCCAGATATTATTAATAATAAAGAGAAAAACAGATGTTAGACTCTCCAGGTTGCAGAGGTCAGGCCACAAGGAGGTCAGTGTGCCACTAAAGACTCTCCCAGTAGCAGACTTCAAACTACAGCAGCCTAGATGAACTCTCCAGAAGAAAACATACATTCTGAAGTAAATAACCCCAGACCCTTTTATTATATGGATGGCGGTGCCCAGCAGCCATACCCAAGTTTCTGATGCCAGAATTCGGCCTATAGTTCACTCTCTGTTCCTGGGACAGAATTCAGAAGTGGAAATCTGTATGTCCCATGTTCAGGGGTGCACAGTGAGAATCCGAGCTTCCTTGTACCCCAACCCTCTTTGCCTACTACACCTAACTGAAGACTTAAATTCCCTGTGTGTTGTAACCCAGCACAATTCCAATGCTATGGTGGCTGCAGGGGAAAATGAAAAACAAGGGACTCAAACTGAGCTGCAGTAGGTGCAACACAATGGGATTTCACAGAGTTCCTGAGAAAGTAGGGGAATGCTCCATAACCCTCATGAGGGTGAAGATCCTCCCATGGATAAATGTATGAAGAGGAAGTGGGAAAGTGGGACAGCTACCTGCAGGGGCCCGTGTGCTCTGCTGCCTGCTTGGCCCCATTTAATAAAGTCAATGAAGCCATCCAGTGCGATATGAGCTGTTGGAGGATGCAGAACTGGAGAGGTCTCCAGAGCAAATGCCCTTGATAAATGAAGGGTCGTCGCCAGACTGCACAACAAAGGGGTCTAGGAAAAGGTCCAGGGATAGGAAATTAAATCAGGCCAGGAGCATATTTTTAAAACCAAAGACAATGTAATTTGAACAAAAATGATACCTTGAGCGTTGTGCTTCCTGACAATTCAGACGACTATGAGTAGGAAGACAAAGCGTGTGAGGTCAAATGGCTCTTTGAAGAAATAGCAGTCCAGGTTCTACAGTAAGTTTTATCGTGAGGCATGCAGGGCAACTAGGTTGTCCAAGAGCTCTTCCTATCCCAAGAGCTGTCTGGCCCAGCAGCAATAAGAACAACAATAGTAAGTATGCTGAATATGACAACACCTCTCTGATTAGCATGTTGATAAGAAAGCAGGACTTTGAAATTATTTATAGCAAGTTTTGAGTGGATCATATGACCCAGGTGGGATTAGAGTCCATGACATTGTCTCAGGAATCATTGGAATAAATTACTGAATTCCAGCTACAAAGAAGAGCGCATCATCATGATGCGCTAGAACATGAAATGCCTTGATCTGAACAAATAAAGTTGTTATACCAACAAACAAACAATAATAATAATAAAATAAAGGGAAAAATAGTAACTTTAGGTAGCAGACACCACCTTAACCAGGTGATAAAGATTAACACCACCAGGAACAAGACATAGCAACAGCATGAACCTGCGATATGAGACACTGAAGGATAACTCACTTCTGTGGGATTCTTCCCCAAAACCTATAACCTCAACGTCATCATAAAGTTGTGCACCTGAAATCTCTTTACTGTTATTAATCAATGCCAGTTACTCCAATAAATACAATTTTAAAAAGAACGCATCAGACAAATCCAATTTGAGGGATATTCTACAAAACCCATAAACATGCTGTTCTTCAAAATTTCAAGGTCATAAAGGAAAAGGAGAGACTGAAAAACTCACAGACCAGAGACTAAAGAGACATGATAACTAAATGCAATGTGGGGTCCTATGACAGGAAGAGGACATTAGAGGGAACGCTAATGACATCCAAATGAAGTCTGTAGTTACTTATTAGTATGGTGCCAGTGATGGTTTGTTTGGTTTTGCTCATTGTACCAGTGGCCACTAGGAGGAAAAAGCTGGGTAAAAGGTTACATGGAAATTCTCTAAACTCTCTGCAACTCTTCTGTAAGTCTTAAGATTATTTCAGAACACAAAGTTTTTCGTGGAAAAACAAAAGTTCAGCTCTCCCTCCACCTAAACTGCCACATTCCAGGGGGGCCAGCTCTGGAGAAAGCAGGCCACCCCCAGCTGTCACTTGTCTTCCTGCATTTCCTTCTACAACTGTTAAATCAATAGCTACATCTCCAAAGCAAATAATTGTGTCAGTAGTATTTTAATGGTCTCCTGCCTTCCAGTTGTCAGGAGCATTTTTGTCAGCAGAACAAAATGATTGATTTTCTGCCCATCCACCCAAGGCACAAATGGATGAGCAGCCTGCAGCCTAGAATGAAGGCTACAGCGACAAACCCCGACACCCAGAACTCTCCTCCCAGCACTGGCACCTACAAGCAACGGATGAAATGTTTTCTCTCCACTGAAGCATGTTTTATTGCAGGTTCACTTCTAGGGGAGAAAGGGTTAAACACTTTCAGTCCTAAGAGGAACTTGGGGAATGCCAGAAAGGTATGCTTTGCCATTTTTCTGAGCCCTGGAAGCAGGTGAGCGTCATCACAGAGAGAACGCAGAGTCAGCCAGCAGATGACGGAGTGGCTGGGCAGAGGGCTCAGCCAGCACTGCATCCTGGGTTTTTATTCGCAAGCTCTTGGCTTGCAAGTGCAAGTGTTTTCATGACTGACTGTGAACTGTAGCTTCCAATTATGATATTGCCGTGAACACAGTGATAGTGTTACAGAAACAGGGGAGTCCAAAAATCCCCAGAGTTTGCTGCTGGGGGATGGGGAGAAGTAAGCAGCTTTTCAAATGCTTCCACATGCCTGAGGCTGGTGGCTACTGTCTTTCTTATGCAAATGGCTTTAATGCATCCAAAGCCTCAGGCAGATGGGAGGAGTCTTGAACCAGGGGACGGTATGGAAAGCACACAGAGCCTACGTAAGGTTCTGTGAATGGTCAGAACTGTTTGCGACGCCCACTGCGTCAGATGACGCAGTCAGGGATATATAAGCAGCTGCAGACATTTTAGCTCAGACTCTCTCAAGCTCTCATTTTGGGCTCTGGCTCTCACTGGCGCTCTGGCTCTCGCTCTGGCACTCTCTCAGACTCTCTCTCTGGCTCTCGCTCGTGCTCTCTCTCTGAGACTCTCGCTCTGAGACTCTCTCTCTCAAGCTCTGGCGCTCGGACTCTCTCTGGCTCTCGCTCGTGCTCTCACTCTGACACTCTGGCTCTCGCTCTGGCGCTCTGACTCAGACTCTCTCTGGCTCTCACTCTGAGACTCTCTCTGGCTCGCGCTCTCGCTCTGGCGCTCTGACTCGGGCTCTCACTCTAGCTCTCGGGCTCTCTCGTGTGCTCCCTCCACGTGGCTTGGTGAAGGGGCCTTCTCCATGTGGCTTGGAGAAGGGGTCTCCAGGCTGCTTTAAGAGGCTCTCGCCATGCAGTTTTGAGAAGGAGAGAAGATCCACGCAGTTTGCAGAAAGAAGGCAGTTTGCAAGGAGGCTGAGAATCCAGGTGGTTCTGCATTGAGAGCTGGAGGGCACCACAGCACAGAAAGGACCTCCCCAATCAGATTGAATGATTGGCAGCTGCTGGTAAAGCTGAACTGTGTTGGGAAAGTAGGGAAACGGTTTCTCTGACTTCCCTAAAACTAGCCTGGTTTGGAAGGGGGGGAGGCAAGGATATGTGTTTGTGGGTGTTTTAAAGAGCATAAGACTTAACAACGGAAATCCGCAAATAACTAAATCTATATAACTATTAAATAAACAATTCGTTTTCTTTTCACCAAACTCTGGTATTGAGAGTTATAATTTTGGCGGCGGGCAATCGGGCCCCTAACTAAAGAGCCCGTGGGTTTGTTTTCAACTGGAGCAGCCCAGGGGTTCTGTAACAATAGTGTTCTTAATCACGTTTAAAGAATGACCTGTGTGTGCGTGTTGTATAGATGAAAATAAATGGTGTGTGTCCCCAGAGAGAGGAAGAGGATTGAACAAGCAGCGTGTGAGACACAGACTCTCCTCTGAAATGCAGCTCGAGACCAGCAGCAACCACAGGCGGTTAGAAGGGACCAGGAAGCAGGCTGAGCTGACCACAAATATTTGCACAATTTAGGAAAGGAAGCCAATTGAAGCATTTAGGGGAAAGGGGAAGAAAGAAGTGGTCCCACTGAGCTCCACATCCTGGGCAGCTGAAGGGAAGCATCCACCCAGCAGGGAAGCCAGTCCTGCCCCCACAAACCCTCCTTATCAAATGGTGCTCAGCTCTGCCAGTCCCTCTGAGCAGTGGGCTTCAGCTCCCTGCCAGAGCACAGATTATTCAAACAAGCATACCACATCCTCCCATAGGAAGCATGAGGCACCCTGCCCTCTCGTTACTTCAAAGCCTGTGCCCCACAGCCCCTGCTGGTTCACTGTGTTCCCAAGTACAACCCTTCTGTGACCCTGCATGACCTGCCAGCATCCTCCTCCTTCCTGGCTTGTGAGTATATGTGACTAATAAATGGCTGTTGATCTCACCTCTCCAGTGTCAGGTGTTCACCAACAGGTGATTAAGGTAGGCCTCCCTGTTCCTAAATCCATCTGACTCTGGAGTGATATGCACCCCCGATCCCCTGGAGGTTTTGCAATCTCTGGAGACATTTTTGGTTGTCACAACTTAGGAACACTATTGGCATCTAGTGAGTAGAGGCCAGGGATGCTGCTCAACATCCTACAATACACAGGACAACCCACCACAACAAAGAATTGTCCAGCCCAAAATGTCAACAGTACTGAAGTTGAGACAAGCTGCCTTGACACCCTGTTACTGGTTGATCAGCAACACTTGAAAGACTTTCTTCACTTAGATTCCAGCACAGCACACTCCCCAGTTTTTCTGTGTCAGTAGCTGCTGCTTTTTTATCCTATGGCTGGATCCCCCTTATCCCAGACTCTGAATGTTGGGGGGGAGGGGACAGGGCTCAGTCCTCTTCTATTTTCTGTCCCCTACTTACCGTTACTCCCTGGGTTAGTGAAAATAGCCTCATGGCTTAACCTACCATCCATGCACCGGCACTCCCAAATGAACATCTTCAGCTTGAAGTTCAACTGGACACGTCCATTTGGATGTCTAAGCAGAATTTCAAACTTAACATATCAAAAAGTTAATTATCCCTCCCTCCGAAAGCCCTCAAATCTACTTCTTCCAGTCTCTCTACTTTAGTCAATGGCACCCCATCCTCCCAGGGGCGCAGACCTAAACCATAGAATCCTCCCCAACATCTCTTTTATACCCCAAGTGCTGTCTATTGACCAGTCTCATATATCCTACCCTCCCCTGCTTTCTCCCCACCTCTGCCACTTCCTCCTTGCCAGTCTCGCCATGATTACTGTAGCAGCCTCCTTCCCAGTCACCCTCTTCCACACTTGCCACCCTCCAGTCTCTTTCCCACTCAACAGTCAGGTCTCACTGAAAGTGAAAGTCTAAGTCACACGTCCCTCTTCCCCACATAACTTTCCCTCTCTCTCCCTCTCCATCTGATGACTTCATCTTCACAGCATGCTCTTCCTGCCTTAAGACTTTTGCGCTTGATACACTCCCTATCTGCAATGCTCTTTTCCCAAATTCCCAGTCCCACCCTTTGTCCTTCTTTCCCACAGACAGGATGACAAAGGGAAGAAATGCTTGCTGTGCAGGAGCCAAAGTCCAACCCATTTAGGAAACCAATGAAACCCACTCTCTGCACAGAGGTGCAGAAATGCAGAGGGCTCTGGCCCAGTATCAGTGGGAGGGCCAGCCTGGCTCTGGTCTATCAGCTGGCTTTCTCCAAGAGTGCTCTCACCTGGCAGGGCTGGAGCAGAAGTCCCACATCTAAGAAGGCCTGAGAGCCAAACATCACCAGAAAGGGGGCCTTAGCAGCACATGAGGCAGACACATCTCGGCACAGTTTGTGCACATTGGGGAATACAGGCACGAATCTCCCTGCCAACATTAGTACCCTTGACATATAGAAAATGTGGTCAACCTGTGCACTTCACACTTCCTCCAGGATAAGGAGGTGCACTGGAGAGAGAACCCGAGGAAGTGGAGTTGCTGCAGAGAGGCTCTGGGTTGCATTATAAATACCTGCACCTGGTCACTGGCAAGACTTCTGCTTTTCATGAAATGACTTCTCCCGTTCTCTCCCGGAAGTAGGATGTGACTTTGATTTTTTTTTTTTTTCCCTGGTATGGGGAGGTGTGCTGGAGCCACCTGAGTTGTCCCGGCATCCTAGCTGTGGAGGGGACAGACACAAATCGTTCCATGATGTGAATGCAGTTGGGGACACAGGTGAATTCTGGCTGAGGGCCAGCGAGCCATGCCCAGAGCCACCCCTATCCCCACCCTCACACTGGCTGGCCTACCAGCACCGAAGGACCCTCTTTGGAGACCAGGAACTGCCCCTGTCTTATTCCAAAAGGCTTAGATCCCACCACCTCCCGGAAACCTTTGCCATCATGACCCCTTCCTTCACCCTCTGCCTCCCTGGGCCCCACACACCCCATTAACGTCCTAACAGGGTGCAGATTTGGGCTCTGGGACAGGCAGATCTGGGCTGATGTTCTGACTGGGGCTTTTCTCAGTGACATGACCTTCATCGAGTTGCTTGGCCCCTCAGAGCCCTCAGTTTTCTCATCTGTAAAATGGAAATATGGTTACACCCACTTCATGAAGTCATGTGAAGCCACAGAGACAATTCATGTGTCCTGAAGGAGTGATGGGATGTGGTAAGAATTCCGTAAACCAGCTTCATGGTCAGTACCATGGTGACGTTATCAGGCTGTAGGCCGTGCCAGCTTTCTCCCCTGAGTTCAGAATGGAAGAAAGCTAACCAGCCTGGCCCTGGGGGCTAGAGTGAGGATTTCCCTGAAGGAGAGGTTGAGCAGAACAAGCTTGGGGAAGGAGTGGATGGTGTAAGGTCAGTTGCACCAAGACAGAGAGCCAGGCTCCCAACATGTCTGTGTGGGTCTTGATTTTTTTTGAAGGACCACTTGGGAGTAAGTCCAGGCCAGGGGAGCAGCTCTGAGGGTCTTTGCCCATGGAGAGGGGACTTCTTGTAGCAACTGCATGGCCAACCTGTAGCTGTACCCCCCGGTGTCTCATTCTCCAGGAGCTGGCTCCCTGCCTATCAGCCTTTTCTTCCCTCTTTACAGGAGGGAATGCAGTCCAGAGGTCCACGGGCTCTCTACTGTGCCAGCATCTGTGGGGCCATATCCAGGGGATAGGGCACATGTGGAGACAGAATGAGATGCTGCATCTCCCTCAAGACCTTGCCTTCCACTGGGAACAAGACACACACAGCACCGGGGCTGCAGGTAAGGGGCCATGAATGAGAAACCTCACCTGGCAGTAAGGAGAGAAGGCCAACTTGAATTCTCTGTGCCAGCCAGGGGGCACAGGAATGGGCAAGGTAACAGCCCCCAGCCCAGCATCAGAACCACCTGACAGCTTGCTAGGTAGAAACCTATGGCCCCGTAGACATGCTGACTCTCAATGCCTGAAGGGAGCCTGAGATCCCTAGGTATGTGTAATGTAGCCAAGCCTGGAAAACCTGGGACACCTTACCTGACAGCAGCTGGGGACTTGGCTCCAAATAGAGAAAGCCCAGTAGATGGAAACAGGACCAGCCAAGGGTGCTGAGGTACTGTTGCCCCCAGACACCAGCCTGTGCCTCAGAGCCCCCAAGCAAAGGCAGGTCCTGGGTCATTGCTTTGGGGTCTATAATTGGCAAAATGATGCCCTCACAAGGTGTCTGCATCCTGATTCCTAGAACCTGTAAATATCTACCTTATATGGAAATAGGGTCTCTGCAGATGGGATTAAGTTAAAGATTTTGAGATGAGAGATTATCCAGGATTATCTAGGTGGGCCCAATGTCATCATAAGAGTTCTTACAAGGGGATACCTTTTTCCAGCTGCAGTCAGAAGAAATATGACAACATAAGAAAGATCAGTGAGATTTGAAGCATAAGAAGGACTCTACTCTGGCTTTGATAATAGAGGAAAGGACCAGGAGCCAAGGAATGTAGACAACCTCTAGAAGGAATGTCCCTCAGCCAACAGCCAGCAAGGAAATGGGGATCTCAGACCTACAAATGCAAGGAACTGAATTTTGCAAACAGTCTGAACAGGAAACAGATTCTCCCCTGGATCTTCCAGACGGGATGCTGCCTTGCCAGCACCATGATTTTATCCTGATGAGACCTGTGAGAAACGCTCACAATAAAAAAACCGGGACACAGGACTTGAGCAGCAAAGCGAGGCATTTATTCATGAATCTGCAGAGTCGGGTGCACAGGCAGCCAGGGGCATGCGCGTGCAAAGTAGACAAAGAGAACTGGTTTTATACTAAGGCGATTATCTCCCCCTCCCATCTCCTTCTCCGCTGTTTCTCCATGACTGCTTAATCTGAGTTCACAATCTAATGCGATTAACTACTTAACTCAGGGTGTGATTAACTAAGGGTAATCTAGTTATAGGTCTATCTCCAATGTATTTGCAAATTTATCTAGCTACATTTTCTCATTTCTCTGTGTTTGGTGATGACAACCTTCCTCCCTTTGATCCCAGAGATATATGTGAGGAGCTGCGGAATGTCATTTCCTTGCCCCTTTTCCATGATTCATCTATTAATTATCTCCTCCTGTTACAGAAACTGGGGTGTCCAAAAACCCCAGAGCTTGCAGCTGGGGGATGGGGAGAAGGAAGCAGCTTTCAGGATGCCTTCACATGCCTGAGTCTAGGGGCTAGTGTCTTTGTTAGGCAAATAGCTTGAATGCTTCCAAGGCCTCAAGGAGATGGGAGGCGGCTTGGACCATAGGATAGTATGGAAAGAGCACAGAGAGTCTGCGTGAGAGTCTGTGAATGGTCAGAACTGGTTGTTGCGCCCACTTCATCACAGTGTAACAGAACCCCTGGGCTGCTCCAATTGAAACAGAACCCACAGGCCATTTAGTTAGGGGCCTGATTGCCCGCCGCCAGAATTACAACTCTCAGTACCAGAGTTTAGTGAAAAGAAAAAGAACTGTTTATTTAACAGTTAAATAGATTTAATTATCTGCAGATTTCTGCTGTTGAGTCTTATGTTCTTTAAAATACCCACAAACACATAGTTCTGCCTCCCCCTATCAAACCAGACCAGCCTTAGAAAAGTCAGAAACACCATTTCCCCAGTTCCTAGGCACAGTTCAGCTTTACCAGTAGCTGCCAATCACTCAAATCTGATTGGGGAGGTCCTTTCTGTGCTATGGTGCCCTCCAGCTCTCAATGCAGAACCACATGGATTCTCAGCCTTCGTGTAAACTGCCTTCTTCCTGCAAACCGTATGAATCTCCTCTCCTTCTCAAAACTGCATGGCAAGAGCCTCTTAAAGCGGCCTGGAGAGCCCTCTCAAAACCGCATGGAGAACTCAGCTTCTTTCATCCGCATGGAGAAAGGCCCCTTCACCAAGCCGCATGGGGGGGGGGGGGCGCGAGAGAGAGCAAGAGAGAGCTAAAATGTCCGCAGCTGCTTACATATCCCTGACTGCGTCCTCTGACGCAATGGGTGTTGCAACCAGTTCTGACCATTCACAGAACCCTACACAGGCTCTGTAGGCTCCTTCCATACCATCCCACAGTTCAAGACTCCTCCCATCTTCTTGGGCCTTGGAAGTATCAAAGCCATTTTGTATAACAAAGACACTAGCAACAAGCCCCAGGCATGCAAAGGCATCTTAAAAGCTGCTTCCTTTTCCCCATCCCCCAGCCGCAAACTCTGGGGTTTGTTTTTGGACACCCCTGTTTCTGTAACAACAGAACGTAGTCAGGGATTTAAAAACAAGCGGCAAACATTTTAACGAGGCTGACCATGCAGTTTTAACTGGGGATAGGCGGACCATGTGGATTTAACGGAGGACACTGACCATGCATTTTTGAAAAGTTCTCCATGCGGATTACAAAGAACCGACCATGTGGTTTTGGAAAGGAAAGGCTGGGAATTCACGTGGCTCTGAATTAAAAGCTGGTGGACACAACAACACAGAAAGGCCTTCGCAGTCAGAATTGAATGATTGGCAGCTACTGGTAAAGCTGAACTGTGTTTAGAAAGTAGGGAAACGGTATCTCTAACTTTTCTAAAACTGGCCTGGTTTGGTAGGGGGAAGCAAAGATATGTGTTTGTGGGTGTTTTTAAGGAACATAAGACTTAACGACAGAAATCCACAAATCTAAGTCTATATAACTATTAAATAAACAATTCTTTTTCACTAAACTCTGGTACTGAGAGTTGTAATTCTGGCGGCGGGCAATTGGGCCCCTAACAAAACAGCCCGTGGGTTCTGTTTCAGTTGGAACAGCCCAGGGGTTCTGTAACACTACTGGTTTGAGAGTCACTGTCTTCTTCGTCCCTAACAGACCCATCCTGGACTCTGGCTTTCAGAACTATAAGATAACACATTTGTGTTGCTTTAAGACACTAAGTTTGAGGTGATTCGTTAAGGCAGCAATAGAAAATGAAGACAAGGCTCCTTACAACATCAACAAGCAACTTCAGGTTGTCAGCTGCCCTAAGAGAGAACCTTGTGCCTCTCTCCCGCATCCAGGACACTCGTGGTTACTGAGGCCCTGCCTTGTCCCACACACAAATGCAGGCAGCCCCTACCCAGTGCTGACCTGCTTTCAGGAGCCACACAGGGGAGACCAAGCATCAATTCTTTTTCTCCAAAAATGGAGTCAGTCAGGTTCCCTCACCCAGATATCCGGGCATATATGACTCAGCAGCACTTATGTAACCATGGCAGGAAAACCAGCATATGCAGAAACATTCCTATTATGTAACAAATGATATCATACTCTGACACGCAGCTGGCTTTGTGTACACCTAGTATATAAGGAAGTTGGGACTTTCTGCCTGCATGGATTGCCCCACCCCAGAATAAAGGCAGGTCAGACATCCCGACGGCTCCACTTATTTTCTTCTGTCTTCCCAAATCCTGAATCCCGAGTAGACCTGCTTGGTCTTGACCAGTTACAGAATAATTGGCATAGTCAGCAGGATTTGCCGCAACATGGTGTGGAGCTCCCCACACCCCCAGAGTGGGACTTAAGAGTGTTACAGAGCGAAAGGGGGCTCTTTCACATGGTGCCTTGGTGTAAAACCCAACAACTAGTGTTGAGGAAAACAGGTCTTTATTTACTGTTAGAAATAGTAAAAACCGAAAACCAAGGAAGCTGAGATGCAAGATTTATTAAGAGGAACCTGCCGGGCTGTCTCAAAGGAGAGAACAGCAGCTGGCGTACAGGCTGACAAGGTTTTAAAGGGAGGGATAGAGGATGGCTGGAACAGGGTATCGGGGTGCCTAGTGATTGGTTTGGCCTGGGGGTAACGGCAGGAACAATGGGTTGAGTCTGGGGTTAACGGCACAAACAATGGTTGGAACAACGAGGCACTTGGTGTTCTGTTGGGCATGTTGTTCGGGAGAAGGTACTTGGTGATTTATTGGGCGTGTTGCTGGGGAGAAGAATAGAGTAAGGGAGTAAAAAATTTTCTACCTCCTAGTGGTGCTTTGCAAGATTTGAGGAACTTTTCACTGGACTGCTCAATAGTCATTGTTTGTGGTTTTTACTTCCTGCTAATCAACTTATTGGGTGGGGGTTTTTGAGGCTCTTACTGAACCTAAGATTTACAATATTTCAACCTGGGGAGGACAGTGAGCACTTCATCTCAGAGCCCTGTTCTCTCACGGGACCCAGCACTTTCCTTGCTCCCCAAAAGGCTAGAAGCCAAAAACATGCCCAGGAGTTCCCCAACCCTTATCTGTCAGCAGTCTCTTTCAGGATCTGGGGTACAATGTCATCAGCCTCCGTCTAACAGTCCAGGAAAACATGTGCCATGTTGCACTGGATCACACATGCTTCTCTCTTTGCCCTTTCAAAGCCGTATGGAGTTCTCCCTCCTTGCAAACCGCATGGATCTCCTCTCCTCCTCTCAAAGCCGCATGGAGACCCTAGCCAAAATGTCTGCCGCCTATTTTTAAACCCCTGACTGTGTCCTCTGACGCAGTGGGTGTGTTAACCAGTTCTGACCATTCACAGAACCTTGCACAGTCTTGTATGCTCTTTCTGCACCACGCCATGGTCCAAACCCCTCCCATCTTCTTGGGGCCTTGGAAGAACCAAAACCATTTGTATAACTGAGAAACTAAGCTACGAGCCATAGTCATGCAAAGGCATCTTAAAAGCTGTTCCCTTTTCCCCATCTCCCAATCTGCAGGCTCTGGGCATTTTTGGAGACCCCCCACTCTGTAACAAGAGGGGTGGCCTGGTATTCGGTGTCAAGTCTTCTTGTGGTTTGAACTCTTCCCCAGGATTGACCTGAGGTCAGTGGTGCTCCTGACATGGCAGAGAAGGCCCTGCAGGTAGCTGGGGAGACTCTGGAAAAGCGGAGCACTCTGGCAGCCGCAGAGGCTGCAGGGGCCACAGGGGCTATAGACTGGGTATTTCTTACAGCACTTCATGAGGCAGCGAAGTTCTAAGAGCTCCGGGAGAAGGAAGAAGCCTTGGAGGCTTAGATTCGCACACTGGAGGAGGACCTCAAGGCAGTAGAGTCACAGTGGTCCACCCCACTGTGACTCTACTGGGCCTGCCCAGTACTGATACAGAAGATAAAATAGCAGCAGCCTGTGGCGCTTGGGGGGGAATCCAGCTGGTCCTGCCCAAATGGTTGAGCACATGACGTGTTGCCCCTATAAACATGGCTGTGCTAGTACATTTAGGGAAGCAATTTCAGCAGTGGCCTGGGGAGCTTTTGGCAGCATGGCTTCTGCACCTTTGGGATTTAGGGGTGGATGGCATTATGTGCACTGATAATGAGATGGAAAAGCTAGCTTCCATCACAATGTACCCCTCCCTGTGCCAGCAACTACAAAATAACCGGTGGCATGGAGGCGAACAGGGGTCCCACTCCCTGCTAGAATAGATCACGGCCACCATCCGTGCAGTCTGGGCAGGTGCAGAAGATGTGCCAGATATCATGAGTGAATGGCAGTCTTATGCAGACCTAATACAGATCTTACAGGAATTGGGCATGTGCCAGGCCATGTTTAATCTGAACACCCGTGGTCCAGATGAGGAACATTTTATGGCAGGAATGAGGAATTTAGTGCTGCAGCATGCCCCCTCTGCCTCTTTTGGATCTCTTATGGCTATTCTAGCCCCATATGTTGGGCACTGCATTAATGAAGTCACCACCATGGTGGCAAGTTTGGGAGAGGCAGAGGGTTGGCAGCAGCAGAAAGGAGTCCAGGCCGTATCTCGGGCCCCTTCTGCCCCTCAATCAAAGGGCAAACCTATGCGGGTGACTAGAACCCAAATGTGCATAGACCTTTTAGGAGCCGGAGTGGATCAGAATAGGACTGACAAGACACCAATGCCTACTTACTAGAACTGTGGGAACAGTTATGAGCTGATGAACGTTTCTTGTGGCCCCAGAAAAGGAAGAAACTGAAGGGGAAACCCAGGGGTGTGACCCAGGAAAGCTGCCCCATACAACTGGAAAATCATATGGCTGTGCTGACTTCCCAACTTCCCGAGAGGAAGAATGAGATATCCTTTGGAAATTTGAATAGGAGGAGGGCCAAGGAACCCATATAGCAGGGGCAGTTGGGGACCGGAGGCTGCATGTGGAATTGGCTATCCATTGGTCCCCCACAGATGTCCAGCGGGTCCTGACTTTTGTGGATGCGGGAGCAGAATGTACACACCTGTACAGAAACCCTGAAAAGCTTCCAGCACCTGCAGCTTATATTAATGAGTATGGGGGTCGTAGTGTGAAAGTGAAAGCTATACAGCTCCATCTAGGCATAGGGCGATTGTCTCCCCGTGAATATGCCATCCATGTATCCCCCACTCCTAACTATATTCTGGGCATTGATGTGCTCCAGGGGTTGTGGCTGCAAACCACTGTGGGAGAGCTCCACTTGAGGGTACGAGCGGTAAAGGCTGTTTTGTGGAGATATGCCAAACATCCCCCCATCCGGTTGCCACCTCCATGCCAGGTTACAGCAAACAAGCAGCATCGATTGCCTGGAGGGTGTGAAGATATCATTGCCACTATTGGGGAATTAGAGAAAATAGGAATTGTAAAGACTGCCCTGTATGGTCAGTGCAGAAGCCAGATGGCACATGGAGAATGACAGTAAATTATTGGAAATTGAATGAAGTAATTCCCCCAATATATGCAACTGTCCCCTCTGTGATAGAACTGATGAATCAGTTAACCAATGAGTTGGGAGCCTATCATTTTGTGGCCGATTTGGCAAATGTCTTTTTCTCCATTGACATCGCTCCAGAGAGCCAATTTGCCTTTACATGGAAAGGCTGACAATGGACTTACACAATGCTCCCACAAGGGCACCTACATAGCCTGATCATCATGTAGCAGAGGGCCTGGCCAAGTGGCCGTGGCCTGCTGCAGTGCACCTCTTCCATTATATGAATGATATTTTGCTAACCAGGGATTCAATACCAGAGAAAGCGGTACCACAATTGTTGTCACACTTGAAGACATGTGGCTGGGTGGTCAACGAAGCCAGGTTGCAGGGGCCTAGATTATCTGTCAAGTTCTTGGGTGTTGTCTGGTCAAGTAAGACAAAAGTTATCCCTGATGCAGTGATAGACAAAATCCAGGTGTATCCTGCCCCCACCACGGTGAAACAATTCCAGGCATTTCTGGGTTTGCTTGGGTACTGGAGAATATTCGTACCACACCTGGCTCAGACAATTGGCCCCCTATATATGCTGAAAAAGAAAGGGGCAAGGTGGGACTGGACCCCAACTGTGGAACAAGCGCTCCAGGGAGCAAAATGTGTCGTTAAATGTGCTCAAGCTTTGCATACTCTAGATCCTACTAGGCCCTGTGAATTACATGTGCATGCGGCATAGGAGGGCTTTGGATGGGGCCTTTGGCAGCATTCGGAATGACTGCGGCAACCCTTAGGGTTTTGGTCCCAGTTGTGGAAAGGCACCAAAGTCCAGTCCTCCTTAACTGAGAAGTAACTAGCAAGCAGTGTATGTTCCTCTGATAACCACTGAGGCTATAACAGGAACTGTCCCGTGATAGTAAAAACCACTTATCTCATTGCAGGGTGGGTTCAAGACTGGATAAATAATCCATGCAGTGGGACAGCCCAGGTGCCCACATTAGCTAAGTGGGGGGCTTATCAACAGCAAAGGAGCACTCTCTCCACTAGTCCGTTGTGGGCTGAGTTACAGGAAGTATTAGGCCCTGCTCCCTATGTAGCTGAAAGGCTATTGCTCCTGCCACAGTAGAAGAAACAGAACCTAGTCTTTTCCATGAAGGGAAAACACCCATCCCTGCAGATGCTTGGTACACAGATGGGTCCAGCAGAGGCCGGCCTGCCGTGTGGACCACTATGGCAATCCAGCCAGAGACAGACACTATATAGTTTGACACTGGAGTTAGTCAGAGTAGCCAGTGGGCAGAACTGTGAGCTGTGTGGCTCATAGTTGCAAATGAGGCACCACTCTTAACAATCTGCACAGATAGTTGGGCGGTGTACCGGGGGGTTAACGCTATGGATCTCTACATGACATGCTAATCAATGGATGGCTATGCATAGGCCATTATGGGGGCAGGCTCTGTGGCAAGACCTGTAGAAATAAGGTCATCAAAAACAAATTACTGTATACATGTATCATGTAACTGGGCACACGCCCCTGACCTTCCTTGGAAATGACAAGGCTGATACTCTAGCCAAGGTGAAATGGCTAGAAATGGTGCCCGCAAGCCTGCCTGGGAAAGAGGTTGCCCAGTGGCTGCACTGCTGCCTTTTGCATACCAGGCAAAAGACCATGTGGGTGCAGAAGGCTTGTAAGACCTGTGTCGTCTGTTCATGGGAACATCCCCAAAGGCCTGCAGGAGCTACTGGACAGGTGATGCAGGGATGAATATTGCTAACTCAGTGGCAGATTGATGTGATTGGCCCTCTGCCTTGTTCAGAGGGATACAGGTATGCCATCACGTGTGTGGACACAGCTACAGGGCTATTAGCTGCATACCCTGTGCGCCACCCAGATCAGAAAGCAGTACTTGCAGCACTAGAATACTTATGCGCCGCCTATGGGTGACCCTTAATTATTGAGAGTGATCAGGGAATGCATTTTACTGGGGCCTTAGTGCAACAGTGGACCTGAGACATGCAAATAGATTGTAAGTTTCAGGTGGCTTATCATCCCCAAGCTGCTGGAACAATTGAACAGTAAAATGGCTTGTTAAAACAGGGTCTGCAAGCCACGGCTGCCACTCCTACATTAAGGGACTGGACAAAACATCTGTGGACTGTTCTCCAAACTCTAAGTGAGAAAAGCAGAAGGGGAGGCCCAGCTGCGGTTGAAGCATTACTTCACTGGACTGCCACTCCTATTCAGTTGCAAGTTCAGACTAAGGATGCCCTGTTGAAGCCAGGCATGGGGAAACAAGAAAACATCCTATTGCCTGCCCCTGAGGGCTTAGAGCAAGGACAAACAGCTACCTGGACATGGCCTTAGGAAATAAAATCCCCCTATATGCGTTGGTTGGCCCTTATTGCCCCTTGGCGGCAAGGAATATTTTAAAATTTGCAGATAGTGCCCTAGGTAATTAAGACATGGCACCCAGTATTATGGGTGACATACCTCAGGCCAGCAGATCATGACACACTCTTCCATGGCTCCTTTGTAATATCTCTCTGGCCTATTATGAGTTCTCCCCTTTTACTGCAAGTAGATGCAGAACCTCCAGTTGAAGCTGGAAAGGTCCCCTCTGCCAGCTACTGTTTTATCAGCTGATCAGAAACTTGCATGTATATTGCCTGAAGGATGAGATTTGCCATTACTGGTGCCAGTAACTGCTTTGTCTTTTCACCCCTAGGATGCAAATTAACACCTTAGTTGAAAGGGTACATACTTATGCCTCAGTAGTTAACCAATGAGTCTGTTGGATCTGCATTGAAATTCCACTTAGCCCATCTGCCGGTCTCCCATGGCGCATATCTCCAGCCTCTGCAGTGAATTGGACCTGGCTACAGAACCAATGGAAGAGTGCACATAACTTATGGAATGCAACCTGGGCTGACATCTATGCCAGAGCAGAGCAACGGTATAATCAATCCCAACCATTGATTGGCTATGCCATATGGGACAGTTCAGGATGGCTCACAGCTGAAGCTGTGGAATTAGCTGGACCAGCTCCCCTCTGTATTGAGAATCTTAAAGGGAAAGCCCAGGTAGGCTGGACTCCTATAAGTTGGTGTCAGAACCACTGAAGGAAGCATTATTAGGAAGGGCCCACAGTGGGGCCCTTTGGATATGTGGTTCTCATGGGTGGCCTTATTTGCCTGGAAATTGGACCAGCTGCTATACCTGGGATGGCCTTACTTGCCTGCTCGAATTCAGAAAACCCTGGTAACTCAGCCAACCGAGTTTAAGGCAAGACACAGAGTAAAGTGTACTCGTTAGCCACTTTTTCTCCTCAGGCTGCATCCATAGTAACAAAAGATAAGGTAACTGCTTTGGCCTTACATACTGCTCGAGCATTAAACACAACACATGAGTCTCTAGGCCTCCTAAATGGAGAGGTATATCAGTTGCGGAAAGTAGCTCTACAGAATCATATTGCCCTAGACATGCTTACAGCCTCACAGGGTAGGGTATGTGCCCTAGTCAGGCCTGAATGCTGTATATATATTCCAGATGTCCACCACCATGTTAGTCAAGGCTTACAAGCATTAGCCTCTGAAACACATGCTATTGAACGCCTGACCGGAGCCCCACTACAAGAATAGTAGGCATCCTTAAAATCTGAATGGCGATGGGCCCTTGCTGTTTTAGGAGGCAGTGCTTGCCTGCTGGTCGCTTGCTGTTGCAGCCTATACTATTGTTGTAGTTTATGGGTGTAGGGCTCGCCAAGGGACCCTTGCGGAAGACAGCTCTCGCATAGACTGTACGGTGAGGAACCCTGAAAGGGTAGAATGTAAGGAAAATGGAGTCAGTCAGGCTCCCTCACCCAGATATCTGGGCATATATGACTCAGCATCACTTCTGTAACCATGGTGGGAATCCTGCGTGCGCAGAAACAGTCCTATTATGTAATAAGTAATGTCATACTCTGGCATGCAGCTGGTTTTGTGTACGCTTAGTATATTAGGAAGTTGGGACTTTCCGCCAGTGTGGATTGCCCCAGCATCCAGAATAAAGGCATGTCAGATATCCCGACGGCTCCGCTTATTTTCTTCTGTCTGCCCGAATCCCGAGTGGATCTGCCTGGTCTCTACCGGTTGCAGAACACTGTGTTAGTTTTCTGGAGCTGCTATAACAAAGAACTACAAAATGAATGACTTAAAAAAAAAGATTTAGCCCCGACTGGTGTGGCTCAGTTGGTTGGGCGTTGTACTGTAAAGCAAAAGGTCACTGCCTTAATTCCCAGTCAGAGCACATGCCAGGGTTGAGAGTTCAGTCTCTGGTTGGGGCAGGTACAAGAGGCAACTGATCAATGTTTCTCACATCAATGTTTCTTTCCCTCTCTTGCTCCCTTTCTTCCCCTCTCTCTAAAAATAAATTTAAAAAAATTAAACTGCACCACTAAATGCTAAAATAAAGGTTCACTGTTAAAAAAAAAAAAAAGATTTCTTCTCTGACAGTTCTGGAGACCAGAAACATGTAATCAAAGTATCACAGACTAGCCTCGCTCTGAAAACTAGTTTCTTCCCACCTCTTCCAGCTTCTGGTGTTGCCAGCAATCCTTGGAGTTTGTTGGCATCACTCCAATTTCTGTCTCCATCATCACGTGGCCTCTCCTCTTTGTGTCTGTGTTCTCGTTCCTCAGAAAGATGCCAGTCATTGGATTTAGGACCCACCTTGATCCAGGAGTTCCCATCTCAAAATCTTTAACTAATTGCATCTGCAAAGACACTATTTCCAAATAAGGTCAATCACAGTTTCTGGGTGAACATAAATCTGGAAGGACACTATTCAACCCACCACAGACCCCTGTGGAAGGTAAGCTGCTGTGGCCTCACTTTCTGTCTGCTAGGGCAGGAGCATCCTCTAGAAGGTCCAAGTTCCAGCTCCCATTTCCATCTGCTCACAGACAAGGCTATGACGGGGTCCCTCACAGAGGGAAGAAGCTCAGTGAATTCTGCCTGAATCATGTCAGAACTGGAAAAGTTACCAGAAAAGTTCTGGTGCCAGCATGTACCCTTACAGAACCCCTCTTAATTGGTGCCTGGATGAGGACACAGACCATTCTCACCATGGTTTGCCAGCTCTGAATTGATGTTAGCAAAGAAAGGGGCTGTGGGCATTGTGATAAGATTTGGCATTCTTCCCCTCCCCCACCCTGTCCTGCAGGCCACAGGCTCTACCATATGGACAGGGGGCTTCTGACGGACCATGCACATCTCCCCCATGGCCCAAGGACCTGCGTCTTAAAGCATCTGTGTTTACAACAGGACAAGGACCAAACATTTGTTTCTGACGATAATTCATAATGAGCTTATGATACTTAATGAAAACCAGACTGCACCCATAGGGTCTCATCCAGGGTGGCACCAGCCTTCCCAATACTTTTGAGGAGGAGTGGTAGGGTAGGTGACCTGGGAGAGCTGCCCACCCACATGGACCCAGGGATGGAAATTCCTGGTATAAACCAAATCACCATTTTGTAGCTTCTGGATTCTTCTCCACATCTCACCATCTAGAAAGTGAAGGTGGCATGACCCTTGTCTGAGCTCTGCTCCTCACTTCCAGAAGTTCTTCCTGGCTGGCCCACCCTGTTGTATTAGTTTCTGGGCTGCATAACAGATGGCCACCAATTTAGCAACTTAAAACAGCACCCATTTATTTCTTCATAGTTTCGGTGAGTCAGGAATTGGGCATAGCTTAGCCCAGGTTCTCACATATCTGATGTCCAGGGACCCTTCCCAAACTCACATAGTTGTTAGAATTCATTTTCTTGCATTTTTAAGACTGAGATCCCTGTTTTCTTGCTATTGGTCAGGACCACTCTCAGCTCTTAGAGGTAGTCTCTGGTTCCTTTCCACAGGGCGCCCATAAGGCATTCTTCCAGACCAGCACAGGAGTCTCTCTAACTTCTTCTGTTTGTGTCTTGTAGACTCCCTATTATGGGCTAAATGATTGTGTCCCCTGCAAATCCCTATGTTGAAATCCTCACTCACTCACACACACACACACACACACACACACACACACACACGTGATGGTATTAGGAAGCAGGGCCTTTGGAAGGCGACTAGGTCATGAGGGTGGAGCTTCATGAATGGGATCAGTGCCCCTGTAAGAAGAGATGGGAGAGCTTGCTTCCTGTGTCTCCTCTCCACCCATGGGAGGACTCACTGAGAAAACAGCCATTTGCAAGCCAGGAAGCAGACCCCACCCGACACCAGCTCTGTCAGCACCTTGATCTTGGACTTTCAGCCTCCAGAACTATGAGAAACAAATGTTTGTTGTTTAAGTCACCCAGTCCATGGTATTTGTCATAGCAGTTCATGCTAAGACACTCCCTTTTTATCTGTTTTTACTGAGGTGAAATTCACATAGCATAAAATTAACCATTTTAAAGTGTACAATTCAGTGGCAATTAATACACGCACAATATTGTGCCACCACTCTATCTAGTTCCACACATTTCATCACCCCTGTACCCATTAAACTAGACCTCCTTTGAAGAGCCCAATTGATCAGATCAGACCCACCCAGGATGCTCTCCTTTATGACGAACTCAGTTGTCAACTGGTTAACAACTGAATCACAAGAATGACATCCATGAAATTCACACTCATGGAGAGAGGATTTTACAGGACATACACACCAAGGACTAGAAATCTTGAAAGCCAACTCAGAATTCTGCCTACCATACCCATCCACCCAAGGGGTAACCCAGAGGATCCACTTCCTCCTGCTCTGAGCTGGCGTCCACTTGAACAACCTCACATTGCAACACAGGTATTGAGGGTCTGAGCCATGTACAGACAAACCTGGGTGTGTGTGCTCTGCCATCTCCTGGTAACACAGGGCCCTTCTCAGCCTCGATTTACTCAGCTGTTGCAAGGGAATATTAACATAGCTGCCTAATAAATAACATTGATTGAGCATTTGCCCAAGGTCATCACTGTACTAAGTACTTTAAAATACATTCTTCTGTGCCCAGGAAATGCTAGCTGTCACTATTATAATTAGCACCTTCCCCTCTTTCCTTCTTTCCCATCCTTTCTAACTCCATGAGCTTCTGGGCTCTTTTTGGGCATACCATAAGGTTGTGAACTTCCCTAGGCACAAAGGAATCCTGGGTTTGCTTCTTCTCATGCTTCTGGGCCTTGTCTTCAACTCTCCACCACCAGCAATGCTCTTCCTAGTCTGTGTACATCTCCCCTTTTTTGCACCCCAACAAGACCAGCCAGTGATGGAAGCACTAGACCCTTTTTGCACAAAACCCTTCATGAGGAAGCTCCCCAAACAGAGTCCAGACAGTGAAATCAGGAGTCAGACAGTTTCCAGATGATTCTCCCAAAGAACTTGGTGTGGTTGGCAGAACAGTTCCCCTGCTGTACAGCCCCTCGATCTTCCATCCATTTGTGTGGGAGATAGGCTTTCCCTGCAGCAGTCAAAGTGTTTGGCTCCAGATCAGCTTTCCATCAGATATCCCGTCCTCCCTCATGCAAGAGGAAGGGAGTGATAGGATCTGACCTGTGGGCAGCTGTCAGGCCAGGCCAGCTCTTCCCCCAGCGCTTGTGGCCATTGGGGAGGGCTAGGATCAGAGAGACAGGGAGAACAAGATCTCCAATTGTTCTCTAATGCCCAATGCAGTTTCTGTTTTCCCCTTAATCAGAATCCTCTTGTATGAAATCCTCCTGGCTACAGTTTTGCATTAACTGTCTTGGTTGACTGACTTTTCATACAGCTCTTCCAGGGAAAAGTGCATGCAATATGGCTCAGATTAAGCAGAATGAAAAGAATCCCTTGGCCTCAAAGCCAGAGGTTTGGCTCTGAGCCAGAAAAGGGTCCCTGGCCTCCTGTCTGATGTCCCTGAAGCCGGGGCAGTGATGGTGCTGGGAGTCTCATTATTTCTGAAAGACGGGGCTGAACGTCCAGGGAAGCAGGGCTCAGGGTCAGAGACATTGCCTGAAGCTGCAGTGCATGCTCACCTGGAGGGTCTCCTCTGTTCCAGAGGTCTGCGGTCCATTGATTCTCCAGCCAAGCTGGCCCTCAGGGCATTCCTGACCAGGCTCTGCCCTCAGGCTATCTGAAGATGCAGCCCTGGTAACCTTGTCCAGAGTGTGGCCCCTGCCTCTGGACCCCAGCAGACTGACCAGCCTCCAAGAGCCACCATGGGCCTCCCCATGCCCACCCTCTATCCTACCTGGGTTTGTTTGTTTTTATTTATTTATTTATTTTTAGAGAGAAGAGAAGAAGGGAGAAAGAGAGGGAGAGAAACATCAATGTGTAGCTGTCTCCCACACCACACCCCCAACCAGGGACCTGGCCCACAACCCAGACATGTGCCCTGACTGGGAATCCAACTGGCGACCCTTTGGTTTGCAGGCCAGAACTCAATCCACTGAGCCACACCAGCCAGGGCCCACCTAGAATTTTGATCACACATCTCCTTCCCAGGCTAGCTTGCCTAGCACAGACTGTCCCCAGCTTGTCCCGCAGACCCCTGGACTCACCACCACTGCCCTGGGAGCAGATCAGAGAGTCTCCCCAAGCCTATGAGCCATGGAAGGGCCACTACACCGGGCCATTGTGCCCTGTTGCATGGACAGATGCCCAGCCCAGGGTCCTAGCAGCCTGGAACCCAGAATGTCCCAAAGCACAGTTCATGTCTGAGACAAATTCCCAGAGTAGGGGCTGTGGATCACAGCTTGACAAGGAGCCACAGAAGGACCTGAAGCTGGTATTCTCTTGTATTTTTAGATTCAGTATCAGTCTATTTGATACCCATTAATCACAGAGCCAAACTATCGGCCAGAGGTGCTTATTTACATCTCCTGGAGCCCATTCCCCAAACCACCTCCTTTACCTAACCTTCACATACCACACCAATATTTCCCTGCCCTAAATCACCCAGGGCCAGGTCCCAGACAACTGGGGACAGCCCCTGCACCCCAAGGTCACAGGCATGATTCAAACCAGCCAATCCTAAGTTGTCTCTCCTGCCCTGTGCTGTTTTTCATTTCTTTCTCTCTGATGTAAAACTCTCCATTTCAGGCCAACATAAGAGTAACTGGGACTCAATTTAGCCATTTGCCTGCAACAAGAGAAAAATGAGGCAAAACCTACAAAGCCAAAACAGTTGTTTCCAGACGCTGGACAGTAGGCAGCATGGGTTAGCGTCACTGAGAGACGAGAAATAAAGCGAGTACTATAGTCACCCTGACTTGCTGCCTGGGGACGGCTTCTAGGTTCAGGGAGGAGAACTGAGGCCAACTCTAATGATGAAGAGCCAGAGGAGCCTGGGGAACAAGGTATCTAGAATCTGCCCTAGACAGAGTTCTGGAGAACTGAGCCCAGATATCTGTGGAGGATCCCTCTCGAATCTTCAGCTGAGGTCGAAGGGGTGCCCGTGTGGGAAGAAACTGAGCCTGGGGCAGAATGTCTCCCCTTCTGCCAGAAAGAAGCAGAAGAGCCAACCTCTGGTGTCACCTGGGACTGGGAACAGCACAGCTCCCAGCAGGGGAGCCAACTCCATTTACAGTGTCCCTTCACCTCTCTCGTTGTTAGGCCCCCAAGTCATTCCTCCCTGTAACTTCATCCTGTTACATTGTGGTCTGTGCATCGCTTAATGAATCCTTCATGTCCATGCAGAACTAATAAAGATCTCCCAGAACCCTGTCTCTCTGACCCATCCCTTTACTTGAAGACTGGCTCAACTTCCACTTGTCATTTAAGCTCCTCTCTCATCTGTGGCCTGGTCCCCTCCTGGAAGGGAACATCAAAAGCTTGGAAGGGCTTCTGGATCTGGCTGCGGGGACAGGTCCCAGATGGAACAACAGGGAGGATGGCCCAGCCCTGGGCAGAGGGGCCACCTCAAAGGAGGAGAGGAAGTGATGTTCACAGGATGATAAAGAGGAGAATGTGCAAGCACGCACTTTCTGGGTCTCCTCTAGAATGAAGACTCCTGCTAGGAAAGTACTTTGGGGCCAATGAGGTGGGTGGATCCAGCTCCTGATGCCTCCCCTGTCTCCAGCTTGTTTGTAGGGGCAGGGGTCTGCTGGGGTTCCCAGCCCACAATAGAGAACACTGTGCTCACCCAGATGCACCTGCTTGTCCTGGTGGTGGAGGAAGGGACCCATGGACCCCAGCCCATACCAGCCATAGCCAAAAGGTCCCTGGGATGGGGTGAGGACTCCAAAGGTAGAGGCAGTCACCTCCCAGGTTTCTCCAAACCCCTTCCTGGAGGCCTAGGGCTGTGACTCACCCACTCTGTCCCAATCTGACTGGAGTAGGAGGGGTGGAGAAGGGGTCCTTGGCCCTTCTCCTCCACAGGACGGAACAGGAAGAGGGTGATTGAATCAGCACTTCTCACCCCTTCTGGAACATTCTAGCATGGAAAACCCACTAAGCAGCTGGGGAAGCAAGTTAGGGACTTTAATTAAAGGCTGGTGACTCTCCCACAGAGCCCCACCCCCACACTCAGCTGGGAGGACCCGCATCTGCCCTCAACATGTTCTGAGGCCCAGGCACTGGAGTTGGCGGCTAGGCCCAGTTTCCACTGAGAGCAGAACAAACCAGTTTACCCTTTCTCCTCATGACTTCCAGAGTCTGCCTCCTGAGCTCGACCTGGGCCCGAAGCCAGACAAACTAGTGGTCCCTACAGCTCTGGTCCCAGGAAGCTTCAGGAAGGGAAAAGTGGGTTGTGTCAGTAGACTCAGGGAAGGGACACAATGTAGGGAGGAAATAAGCCCAGAGTAAGAACGCAGCTGCCCTGTTCTAAGGCTGCTTTCGTCTCAGAGTGTACCTTCCACAGAAAAGGCATTTCAGGCAGAGGGAACAGCATGTGCAAAGGCCATGAGGTCAGAAAGATCACAGCAGGTGGAAAGAGCTGATAGGGCAGAAGCTTAGAGGTGAGAAAAGCACACAGGTGGAGGCGAGTGGCACACCTCAGGGGGCTTGATAGCTGCAATCAGGAATCTGGTCTTCATTCTAGAAGCAAGGGGGTGGGGGAGAAGATTAGACTATTTTAAAATAATGGTATCTGGTTTACTCTGAAGACACCCCTCTGGACTCCATGCATGCACACTGCTCATTGCAGGAGAATGAAAGGGTGCCAGGGCAACAGTGAGGGACCCCTGAAGCCATCCAGGAATGAGATGTCAGAAGTTTCGACAAGCGTGAGTCCAGGGAGAAGAAACCTGCATGGATAAGGCTGGGAACTAGGACAGGAGTCCCTGCCTACCAGGGCAGGCTGCCGCACCATCCCTAAATGGGGCCTCAGCACAGAAAATGGGACCAAGCTGCCAGGTACAAGTGCTTGCTACCCAGCATGGATTCCAAAACAGAGCACCCTCATTATTGTAAATTGAGCCAACCCTCCCCTCCATCCACATCAGAGGTCCAAGTTGGGGAGAAGGCTATGAGTACATCTCAACCACATCTGTCCACATCCACTGCATTTCCACCAAGGAGACGTGGGACCAGCCCCCAGCCCTGACCCTGGCTGGCCCCGATGGTAGGCCTGGAAAACCGTGCTGGCCCCTGAGGGCAGCTCCTAACTGGAGGGCAAGGGGCAGGTCTCCTGGCTGCTAGAGACAAATGCCCCCATCTCTCTCCCCACCACCTGTCGAGCCTCTTCTCATACACCAACATCAGCTGACTGGAAGTCTGCACCGTGGGTGAGTCATGTGACAAAGACAGTGGCCTCGGTGATTGGTGGGGCCACTGGCTGTCAGCCAAAGAGGAGAGTGGTGACTAACAAACTGCTACTCCCCTGAAAACCCTCCCTTATTCTGACCCCAGAGCCCAGGATAGGGTGCAGCTCCAAGTAGCCCAGGGTGCAAAGGCCACATTACATGCAAGGACCCAATGCCTGGGATGCAGAGGCCACCGCTGCCAGATCCTGCAAGGGCCCAGGGCAGCCTGGGTGTGCTGGGCCTGGACACAAGGAGCCCTGGAGGTCATTGTAAGTGCAACTGGCGGGCACCTGGAAGACAGCACTGTGACCAGAAGCAGGTAACAGTCATTACTGAGGAGTCTGGCATTCACAGAGGTAGAGAGGTGGACACGTACTCCAGCCTGCCTCAGCCTGGTGTCACTAGGTTAGGAGCTGAGCTGGACTGCAGATGAGCCTCCATCTCTGCCCATCCCCACTCCCTCCAGGGAGTCAGGTAAACACAATAGAACTGAAACAATGAGGGCCTTGGGCCTGCCCTGTGGTATGGGGGGGGGGGGGCTGTGGGCTTGGCCTGTGGTAGGCAGTGAAGGGCTGTGTGGGGAGCATATTGAAGACTGTTAGAGGCACCACCCACTGCACCCAGTAGTCACTTCACACTCACTGTGCAGCAATTGCACCAGGTTTCCGGGACAGAGCATCCACTGGGCAGTAGGACGCCAAATTAACTAAAGTTGTGGGTGCAGCCCAAAGAGTTGGACAGACCTAGCTTTGATCCTGCCCCCCTCCCATTCAAGTGCAAACCTGGGACCTCAGTTTCCTCATCAAGTACATGGGACAACCCAGCTTAGTGTCTCAGGGCTGGGAAGAGAACTCTGGGATGGCCTCCAGAGACACCAAGACTATGCTGTGTGCCCCTGGGCAGGTCCTAAACCTCTTTGAGCCTTGGTTTCTCATGTGTGACATGTGGCCAAGCTCATTGCACACCTCAAGGGGTGCATTAAGGACCTCTCCTGGCACTCCAACCATGCCCATTAGAATTAGCTGGTATGTGACTTCCGGTCAGATGGAGGCATAGGTAAACACGCCTCGCCCCCGCACACAACTATAGCAAAAATTACAACTAGACTACAAAATAAATTTCACCCAGAATTGCAAGAGTTAGATGGTATGATTATCATTTCCCTGAGCAATGGCACCTTCAACCTCCATCCCACAACCCTCAAGGTCATGTGAAAGAACACAGATCCAAACTTTATTTCTTAAATAGTTCTCTCTACCCAGAATGTACACACAGCCTGCTCTGCCTGGGCGACAGACTTAAATTAAAGTTACTGAATATCCCCAGGCAGGGCCTGGGCTGGCCTGGCTTCTCAGTCCCAGCCAAAGTCCTGGCCGGTCATCTGGTAGAACTTCTGGTTGAAGGGCTGGTAGAAGTCCCGAAGACGCTGAACCACTGCCTCAGGAACTCGGGGGTGGGGCCGGCCTTTGGACTTGCCCAGGCAGCGGGGGCGGCTGCTCCCCTGGGCCTTCTTGAGGCAGGGGAAGCCCTTGGTGGCATTGAAGTAGAAGTGCTTGTCCGTGACGACCCTTTTGAGACCCAGAAAGTCCTGCACGCGGCCAACTTCTCCAGCTGGGTCACTGACCAGGCGCTCACCGCTGACAAACAAAAAGTGGGACAGGGGAAAGTATCGCAACCAGTTGTCCAGGTGCTGGGCATAGAGGCCAATGCGCACAGCACTCCAGGCTGTGTCCACAGGGCCCCGGCCGCGACGGAAGGCCAGGGCTCGGAAGCTGGGCAGGATCGGGGTCTTAGAGAGCATCTGTGTGTAGTCAGAGATGGCACGAGTCACAGGGTTCCGAACCACCACAATCAGCTTCATGTCCGGGGACATGCTGTGGATGCGGTGAGGGGCCTCAAGAGTCACGAAGTAGCTGGGGGTCTTCTCCATGGTGATCTGCCCATCCAGGGTGGGTGGCATCAGGCTCCTGCAGGTCATGTAGAAGGAGAGGTGGACATGAGAGGCTACTGTTCCCTCTCAAGCTCTCCCATTATAGACCAGTCCCAGGTACCAGAGACTTACCTCTCCTTTCCCCAAAGAAGCCGCAAACCTCAAGGTACGTGAGCCCTCCCCCTCACCTAGACCCACCCATCCTAAAGTGCCAGGGTGGGCAGCCTGGGACATGGGGTGACACTATCCAGCCCCAGAACAGGCTGGCAGTGGGGGCCCATCCTGCCAGGCTGTCCACCCTGGCTAGACTTGTCCCCAACCCTGACACTGTTGTGTCTCTTACCCCAAACCAAGCACCAGAAAGGCCAGTAGCCTGGTCTTGCCACCCTCCCCACACCAAATACCCCTACACTGTAATCACCCCAGGTCACACTTTCATTAAGTGGCTGAAGGTATCCCCTAAATTAGGCCATTAATTATTGACAAGTGTCCCAACAAAAGACAGCCGCACTTTTTCTCACTCCCTCCCCTGCTTAGCCTCCCCACACCCACCCTTTGATTACAGCCCTGCTAATTCTCACGGACTTGGGCCCAATTCAAATGCTGAACGCCTCCAGCCCAGCCCAGCACAGCCCAGCACAGCCCAGCCCAGCCCAGCACAGCACAGCCCACCACATTGAGAACAGTGAATGAGGTGGCCTGAGGATCCATCCCAAGACCCCAGCAGCCAGGGCCTCTCAGACCTGGTTCAGACCCCAGGGTGCAAGGCTGTGACTGCAACATTTCTGATCAGGGCAGTGGGGCACTGACCCAATACCAAGCGTCTGGAAAAGTTGGCTGATAACAGCATCCTGACTGCCCCAAACTTGGGGGAGACCTTCCTGAACACCACTCTGGGCAGGCTAGGTACCTGAGCAGTTTCCCAAAGTCAAGCCTCACCTGCCAGCCAGGTATTGCAGGCAGAGGCGGGGCAGAGTGTTGCAGGGCCAGCTGAGCAAATAGCTCCAAGGGAGGACTGGAGAGAGGGCCAGAAACTAGGTCAATGGAGGCAGAGGCTATGAACCTGCGCCTTCAGAGGGGACAGTCTCTGCCCAAGGCCCTACTCTGCCTCCAGTCCTCCAAGGGGACTGCCCCTCCCTTACTGGCAACTTCCAGGTCTGGCCCCAGCCAGGAGGTGATACACAGGACAGAGTTTAGGTTTCATCCAGCCTAAGGAACCCCAAGACTCAAGCTCCTGTGAGGCAGGACCCCAGTTTCCTCTTCCTGCTGAGCCCCTCTACGACACTCAAGCTGTGTGAACACACAGGTATAGACCCATATGCTGGGTGCTTGGCTTGGAGGGTGCTTGGTGTATGAGTCCCAGGAGTACCAGTGGCTCCCCAGAGACCACCCCCTGGACTCAGGGGAGATGGGTGAGTTGCATGATCTT
The DNA here is from genome assembly GCF_987537825.1 of Furipterus horrens. Classification (NCBI taxonomy): domain Eukaryota; kingdom Metazoa; phylum Chordata; class Mammalia; order Chiroptera; family Furipteridae; genus Furipterus; species Furipterus horrens. The sequence continues at coordinate 117,968,200 of NW_028327175.1, read as the reverse complement.
CTGGCTCTGGAAGCTTCCTCCACCCCCTCAAAACAAGGCCCTAGGCAGAGCTGATCTACAGAAGTCATGGAGAAACGGGGTGGGTGACAAATGTTTCTCCATTACTGTGACAAAGTGAGCTGGAAATCTCCCTCCAGCTCACTCACTGCCCCATTTGACAGCAGGCACACTGAGGCTAAGAGAGGGAGTGAGCAGTGCAGGGTAGGGGCGGACACTGACCCACAGCACTCCTATCCCCGGGCTACAGCTGCTGGAAGGTAGGGTGTCAGCCAGGCTTCTGCTCTCGGAGCCCTGCACCCATGCCCTGCTTGGTGCCCTTGGAATAAATGTGGGAACAGCACCCAGCCCTTCTGGGATAAATTTGGTGAGACTTCAGGTGTTAACAAGGACTGAGGCCAGGACTGCAGCCTGGGGTGGCCAGCTCAGGGGATCTCCCTTTCCATGAGATGAAGTCAAAAGAGGGGGAGTCTCCCTGCTGGACCTCACTGCTGAAACCCACTAAGAAAAGCAGGAACAGACAGATTGCCAGCTAGATCAGCAGTCATTGTCCCTCCCTTCATTGCCCTCCTCAGGAAAGGAACCAGCCCTAATTACTCCAGGACCCACCCTTCCCATCTTTGACACCCCATCCTGTCCCACCAGGTGACACCAGGAGCACAACCTCTTTTTGGAAGGAACAGAACTCTGATTTTCACACAGCAAACATCTGACAGGCTGTTCCCCGGACCTTCTCTCCCCATTCATTTCCCTGAGGCTTCCATCCACCCCCAGGCCACTCTCCCTCCTAGGTCTCATCCCTCTCATGTCCCAGGCCACCCTGGGCCCCATCCAGCCAGGACTGGGACCCAGCAGAAAACCATTTAGGGTTCCTGTATGGGTCGATAGGGTGCTGAGGTAGAGCATTGCTCCCCAATCACAGGAGCCTCCCCCAGGTTAACACAGGGAGAAAAGCCCCACAGAAAGCTGGGTCCCCCACCCCCATCATACTCAGATTCCACAAGTCCCTGCCTTAGCCCCAGGAGCCAAGGGGCTTCCCCCACATGCACCCCCTCCTGTGTCCTCTCATTTTCCTGAATACTAAGGTCAAAGTATAACCTCACCTGCCCCCAGGCAGGATGCTCTCCTGACTAGACCTTGGGACACTGCCAAACAGAAGATGCTCAGTGAGTGAATGAATAGATGAGCAAATGCTTACTGAGCTTGGGGGCACTTGGAGATCAGAGTCCCCAAGACAGAGGACCTTCAAGAGTCTGAGAGATTGGTTAACTGAGGCCCAGGGAGGGGGAAAGATTAGCCCAAGGTCAACTTGGGGCAGCCCCAGGACCCACCTGCCAAGGCCATGGGAAGGGCTCGGGTCACTGCCTGGAATGAGGTCAGTCACAGCTCAGTGGGAAGAAGAGGGTGTCCTAGAAACTCAGCTGGGGGTACTGGCTGCTCCTCTTCTACTTACCACCCTAACCCTCCACCCAAAACAAGGCTCTGCACTCCTGAAGGCTCAGCCCAGGGTCCTGAGAGGAAACAAAACTGCCAGACCGTGTCCAGGGGCTGGGCACCCTCCTTGCAGCTGGGGAAGGGGTAGGCATTTTTAGAGACTCACTGCACACTCAGAGCAGGTTGAAAGAAAAAATGGGCCAGAGGCACAGGACCCGTAAGCACACAAAGTTCACAGTTGTACATGTCAGCACATGGCCACATGTGCAAGGCACTCTGCTCCCAGAGCCCCTGCACCCACACCCTATCTCATGCTCTGAGAATTGAGGTGGGAACAGCATCCAGCCCTCTTGGGATGAGTTCGGTGAGTAGGCCCCTTTGAGGGCACCCCAGAAGCTCAGCAAGCTCAGCTCCCGCTCACTGTGCATCAGCCAATGAGAGGTCAGCACTAGCCAGCCCAGAGTCACAGCTCTGGATTAATGGGCAAGGCCACCATGACCTGACCCTCTGCATCCTCTGTACCCACTGCTTCCCCCAGTGGAGGTGGCTCTAAAAATGAGAAAGGAGAACATCCCTCCTCTACCAGAGCTAAACTCACTCATGAATCCCCTGGCTCCAATCTTGGACACCTCACTGTCCCAAGAAATCTTCCCCAGAGCTGAGGGTCTGGCCTACAGTCTGGGTCTAGTGCCTGCAGCCTCTCAGGCCCTCATCCTCCCCAGACCCGTCCCTGAGAGCTAGAGCATGCAACCAGGGAAGCCTGAAAGGGGTCTCAGGATCCCTGGCTCTTTGAGAACCCTTTAAGGCTAAACCCATTCTAGTCTCCCCTGCAGCCCCCCACCCCACCCATTAGCCCAGCTCAGGGTCTCCCCTCAGCTCCTTGTAGTCAAAGTTCTTGGGATCAGTGTGGTCTCTGAAGTTTCCACTACAGTTAACCATCTGTCTTCCACATTCCCACACCCTTCCCCCTTCTTTACTACCCCCACCTCCTCTTCTCCTCTTCCCTCTCCTCTCCACAGCAGTGAAGGGTTCGAGATGCTTTGGGATGCCAGAGGCACTGTCAGAGTGGGCAGCAGTCTCTCTGAGCTCTGAAGATGCAGCCATTTGAACTCAAGGATGGACTCACCTCCCTCCCATCACCATTCAACTTGCCTAGGATCCCCCGACAGCAGCAATCCTTCAGAGCTCAGGAGCCAGAACTCCCGTTTTCACTGGGGCTCCTCCAAACCTGTGAGTGGTTTTAAGGCAAAAGGCAAAGAAGGCAAATGGGGGTGGGGTGAGGAATCTGGAAACAAAGAAGCTGGTGTACCTGGAGGTGAAGAGTCTGGGTCCTGCCTCCCCTAACTCCCTACTATTTCACCAGGTGATTTTGGGCAGGCTCCTCTCTGCCCAACAGGGGCTGGTCCCAAACTAGGGGCTGAGGTGAGAGCTTTCAGGGAGTGGAGTGACTCACTCTCCATCTGTAAGTCTCATTTCCCCCACAAGAAGGGACAGTGCAGGCTTGCACGCAACTGATGGAAGCAGCAGGCAGGGTCTCATACCCAGGCCTTCAGTGTCAACCTGAACAGGGAGGGGCTGGTGGACCAGCCCCCAGAACAGGCTGTTTCATCTGGGGATGGGTGCTCCCTCCCCCACATTCCACACCATGCCCCAACGCCATCCCGGGTAGGGGCAGGGCAGCTATAGAGCCTCATGACATGAAACTGGGGTCCCAGTTCTCGCCCCTGAGCACTGATTCAGGGTACCTTCCTTCCTCCTAAAGCCCAGACTTTATCCAGACCCTCAAGACCACCGAGGATTTCTCTTCCCAGAATCAGGAGTCTTGGGAGGCAGACACTTTCTAAGAGACTGTGGAGATCCTGGAGGTCACTTCCTAAGGAAACTGACCAGCAGGGGAGGGTGACTAAGCCTGACGAATTTCTAAAGATCCTCAGACCTCACTAGCTTGAAACTATTGTACTTCTCAGCTTGGATCGCACCCACTCACCTCAGTCTTGCTGAGACCCCTCAGCAGCCCCAAACCAGGGCTTCCCCTGGAGTTTTCAAAGTTTCTCGGAGCCTCGGGTCAGTGACCAAGCCTCGGGCCCCCCACCCATCCAGGCTGGTCTCAGCCCGCGCTGCCTGAGACCTCTCCCTGCCGCGTACCCACGCTGTTGCCTGGAGGGCACCGGTCAGGGAGAGCACAGAAGCAGATGCGGCGGAAAGGCCCGGGGCACTCACCGGTACCAGGCAAGGCCGCGCTCGTACCACCTGTCGAAGAAGTGGGGCTCGGAGCCGAGCGCGCGGACGTCGGGGTGCAGACGCAGAAACTCCAGGAGGGCACGCGTGCCGCCCTTCTTCACGCCCACGATGAGTGCCTGAGGGAAGCGCTGGCGGCCGGGGCCGCTGGCCACCGGCAGAACCGGCGCCCCCGGGCTGCGGGCAGCGCTGGGAGGTACCACGGGTGCGGGGGCTGGCACTGGGACGCGGGCGGCCGGCGAGCAGCAGCCCAGGAGGGTGCAGAGGCAGTAGGCTCCCAGCACCAGCGCTGTGAGCATCAGAGGTGCACGGGGCCCACGCAGCGCGGCCCCCGGCCCTGCCCCGGCGCCCTGGCTGCACCCAGCCCCGCCGCCCAGGCCGCCGCTACCTGCCATCCGGCCGCACCGCGCCCAGGCCTAGGAGCGTGGGGTGCAAGAGGGTGCTCATCCCTGTCTGCGACGTGTTGAGCCCGCGGCGCTAGGATTATGTTCTGCGCCCAGCTTCCCCATAGCCCTGGAGCGGGCGCGGGGCGGGGCTGGGGGCAGTATGCCCCGCCCCTACTGGGCCCCTGCTCCGCGGGGTAACGCCAGCACCCACAGACGCCATGGCGCAACTCCGAGCCTCAGAGAATACCTGGGCGCGCCCTCTTGGAGATCCTGGGCTCCAGACCTCTCCGCTACAGGTGTTCACCCTTGCGGCGGGTCCGGACGCAGGGCAGTGAAAGGGCTGCGACCCAGGCCGCAGCCCTAACTCTTTGAAGGCCGATCCCTACCCTCGCGAATCCCGATGCGCTGGCTGAGCGAGTAAACCAAGAAGGCACGTAGACCTGAGCCCTACCTAGTGCACAGAGGGGTTCCCCGGAAAATCTGAAGCAGGAATGGCGTGCACCTCGCTGACAGTCGGCTTGTCATTCATCAAATTCACAACCCTGTTGGCTGGAGAGGACTAGCCAAGTAGGATGGATTATCATTATAGAGTCAGACAGACAGGTTCAGGGAGGACAGGCGTCTTGCCCAAGGGCCCAGTGAAATTCAGACTTCAGTTTCCTGACCTTTCTACAGTGTCACACCATCTGTCTGTGCAGCGTAGTCCACCTGGTGTTCCCATGGGGTGTCAGTGACCCATCTCTGGTGCTGGCAAAGTGGCTTCTGTTGGAGGTCTGAAAGATTCAGAAGACCTGTGCTGTGGAAACTAGAAGGAGGAGCCCAGGTGCTGTGCTAGGAACTTCCTCTAAGGGCAGTGAGGTTCAGGGGTTACTCAGTTATGGAACCTGCTGGGTGCTGGACACTCTGAAGAAGTTTTATACACCCCTAAGTTCACTGAACCCCCAGGACAGCACAGAGAAAGAAGGCAGAGAGGAGAGCCGGTTTCTGAGAGACTGAGCAACAGCCCCAGGCTGAGATGGACTTGGACCCATGGCCTCTCCTCCACCTCTGGTCCAGCCCAGCCTCCCTGGAAACATGGTCAGCCAGTCTCTCCAGCTGATACCCAGAGGCCTCTGTCCTGGGATTTTCTCATTAATGGCATCTGAGCCTAATGACATCAGGGCAAGTCCCACCAGCCTGCGGTGGCTCTGAGGGGCAGGGAGCCTCCGTGACCCACAACGATTTCCAGAGCACCCATACAGAGGCAGCCCTGTCCAAAGGGGGCTATGCAGAGCCAATGGGGTGAAGACCATTGACTGGGGCCCCACCCCAGGTCCCAAATGCCAGGCTTGCACCTGTTTGTCAGAGCAAGACTCAGCCAGGAACCCCGTAGTTGGGTTTTTGGCACAGCAGTATCTGGGGTGCATGCTGTCACACGCAGGGGCAAAGGACAATCTTCTTCTGGTCTAGCTTAAAACAGGATTTGTTCTAGACAGGATGGTTCTTCTTACAGCTATTCTGGTAGTGTCCCACTCCACCTGCAGCACCACCCACCCCACCCCCACAGTCCCAGCAGCCCCCTCTCGGGGCTACAAATTTCAGCATTAAACCCTGGTGGCTCCTCCATCTCCCTGCCCCAACACAATCATAGTCGTTTCCACTTTCTAACCTTTGCTCATACTGTTCCCCTCGCTGAGGAATGTCTTTTCCTTAGGCCCTCACATCTGCTTGAAACTGTTCCAGAAGGAATTTACTAAGAAAAATAGGACACTGAATGCATTGGGGGCAAAGGAGTGACATCCAGTGACAAAGAACCTTGGTTTGGACAGTTTGGCAACAAATCCCCTCCCTCCAGGTGAGAGGGGGGGTGCAAATACGGTGACACCAGGAGGACAAGCCTTGGGACATTAGTTCACCTGTGTTGGCCCAGCAGCTAACAGAGCCTGGCACCCAATAGGCACTCTAATTATGGTCGCTGGTGGAAGAATGTGAATGGAGAGGTCAGGAAGACTCTCTTGAGGAGGTGATGGTCAAGCGAGGAGCAGGACAGCATCCCAGGTGTTGTGGAAAAGGCTCTGCAGTGGGGGGAGATGGATAGAACTGGGGTTGAGTCCAAGGCCCACCCTGGTGCAAGTGGGAACCAGCCCTCAGGGTCCAGCCTGAGACTGGGCCCAGCCCGGCCTTCATCTAGCACTTGGCCTCAGGCTAGCACCTGGAGCCTCCAGTTCCTTCTTTGTAAGATGGGGAAACCCTAGTCCTGACTCAGAAGTAACAAGCTTCATTGAAATATAATTCCCACAGCGTGCAATTCAGCCACTTAATGAGTAGAATTCAGAGGTTTTTAGTATACTCACCATATTGTGCAGCCGTCACCACAATCTATTTTAGAACATATTCATAACCCTAAAAAGCAGTTTTATACCCATTAGCAGTCACTTACCTTGCTCCCCTCCTGCAACCCCCAGCAACCACTAATCTACTTTCTATTCCTATGGATTTGTCTGTTCCCCACATTTCATTAGGTGGAATCATTCAACATGAGGCCTTTTGTGTCTGGCTTCTTTCACTTAGCCCGGTATTTTTGAGGTTTATCCACATTGAGCATGTGTCAGGGCTTCATTCCTCTTCATAGCTAACATTCTACTATATGAATGAAACACATTCTGTTTATGTATCCATCAGCTGATACACAGTTGGGTTGTTAACACTTTTTGGGTTTTGTGAATAATGCTGCTGTGAACGTTCATTTACAAGTCCTTATGTGAACATACATTTCATTTTTATTGGGTATATACCTATGAGTGGAATTGCTGAGTCAGATGGTAATGCTGTGTTTAGTCTTCCATGAAAAGTCTTTCTGAAGTTTAAACTTGGGAATTTCAGAAACTGCCTCTCCATGCTCCACACAGGGTTGCTGCTTTCCCCCTCCCCAGGATGTCTGAGTGGCTCCTTCACTCTGCCTCTGCCCTGCTTGCCACCAAGGTCCAGCCTTAGCTCCCCATGGCCCCCTCCTGTGTGACCTAGGGACATTGGATTCTCCTCTCTGAGTCACAAAATGAAAAGTGACATTGGGACACCAAAAGAGACCAGGCCATAGGGGCATCCTAAGAAGGTCACTCACATCATGCCCTGTCTGGTCAGGGCAAGAAATTGGTCAGCAAGTCCCTTCTGCCCCATTGGATCTCCCCAGGGGTCCTCTGCCTTGAGGGTCTAGGATAGCCAGAGCTCAATTGCCCTTTCACCTTATTTGGACCCCCTGCCCTCACAGGTTGGGCAGGAAGAGGTCCATCTGTCCATCCTCTTTAGGTCAGCTGTCAGACATGCAAATAGTCAGGTTTTATGTGGTGGCCTACTGGCCAAGAAGGGGGAAAATTTGGGAGAGGGGGTGTGCTGAGCTGCTCAGGTCACAGGGTCAGGTAAACAGCATCCCTGGAGGAAATGACAAGGACAACCAGAGCAGAAGGGGACAGAGAGGGCAAGTCTAGGGAGGGAGTCCTGGAGAGTAAGGTCATGATAGGAGGAAGGTTCAGCCTGGCCTCACAGATTCATGACCCTGCTGCCCACCTATGTATTCCCTTCAGACTATAATTACTTTGTTGCAGGTGATTTTGATCCCCATCTGTCTCCTCCACCTATGCATGAGCTCTGCAATGGCAGGGACAGGGTCAGTCTTGTTCCCCTCTCCATGCCTAACCATGATGAGAGCTCATGAGTGCTTGCTGAGAGACTGTGTGTGTGTGTGTGTCTAAAACAGTCTACATGTAAGCTCCTCTCCCATGCCCCTCTCTACCTTTTTACTAGGCTGTCCCCAAGACGGGCACCCCCAGCCTGGGCTGGATGTGAAAGCTTCCCCCCTCTGGAAAGTATTTAATAATCCCTTCCATGGAGGACAGCTGGGGGAGATTTCACACTTGAGGGGCTTCCAGGAACTCCCTCCATGAGAACCACACCCTCACCTCCCAGACCCACTCCCACAGCCTGCTGGAATTCCAAGGGGAAGGCGTTGCGGCCGAGGGCGGGCCCAGCTGTCCTTGATTTATGTGGGTTTTTTTCCACTTTGGATGCCTGATTTGCCTGAGTGTATAAAGGATGTGGTTTCCTCCCAGGGAGGGGCCCTTAAGACACATCTAACCCATGTTCCCCACCCACCCCAAGAGCCCACTGTTCCTAATTAGGTAGGAAACAAGATAGGGGGTCAGGAGCCCATCCCTTGGGGTAGGGGCAGCAGCATAGTACAATGCTCACAGCAAGGACTTTGGAGGGAGCCTGATTTATGTCCAGCTCTGCCCCACCCCTGGACCCAAGCACGTGACGTTGGCAGGTATCCTATCTCTGACCCTCACCTTCCTACCTTATAAAAGAAAAGTAATATGGCCTCCACCTCTCTGGGTACCCAGCTCCTAAGCCCTTCATGAGAAGGAGGTATGGACATATGACAGTGACCCCAGCACAAGAAAGGGTGCCCTGAAGCTGCTCTCACCCTGAGTACTTCATAATTTGCCCTCCTTGAAGACAAAACTAGAAAGGAAAGCCTTCCCTGGTCTCAAGGTGACCAGCCATCCTGGCTTGCCAGAACCCAGGTCTTATTCCTGGTGACCAGCTAGACCTTAGGGCACTGTGGCACAGAAAAGTTTGCCATGAAAGATAAGATTTCCAAGATTCCCGGTGTCAGGAGGTACCCATGAAAAGGTTCCCTTGGCCAGGAGTTAGGAGAAGGGAGGCCTTCTCCCATTCAGTAGCCACTTGGAGTGGCCACACACCTACAGGAAGCCTGCCTAGGGCTGGAGCATTTGCCAGAAAAAGCCAGACCTCTCTCCTGTGCAGAAATAGGCCCTAACCTGCACCCTTGTATCTTCCTTGAGGGATCAGCATAGACATAGGGCCATTTGCCACTGGCCCCTGCTTCTCCAGGACAGGGAAGGTATCCAGGTTTCCAGGATGCATAGCTGGGCCCTGCAAATTGCTTCTTGCCCACCAGCCTTGCCCAGCTCAATTAATTACAATGTGGAAATCCTTCTAGGCTGGCAGTCCCAGCTCTGCAAAAGAAGAGGGCTGGTAAGGGCCTTTATCCCCGAGGTGAGTATAAAGAGGCAAGAGAAGAGGGTCCCACAGAAACAGGACTCTTAAACCCCTCCCCTGGGTTCACAGTCCCAAGCCAAACCTCTGAGAGCGGAAGTCCCTGAGCATCATGGGAAGGGCTAAATATCATCCAAGTGACCCCACATCAGGCCACTGGGGCTCTGTGGCCAGGTCTGTTTATCTGTACCCTGGTGAGGGGCCCCATGGACTGGAAGGGGACAGTGAGCACATTCTATCAGGAGCATGATTCAGCCTCAAGAACCCCATGCCGCACAAAGGACATAGGACCGTGTGTATGTTGTATGTGTAAGTGTGTTTGTGCACAGGAAGGAAAAGGGAGGTTCAGAGGCCTGCCATCAGGTCCCAACCACTGTCGCCCCAGTGTGGGAAGCCTTAAGTTTGAATCTCCCCATACACTAGTGACCTACTTCCAGGAGTTAAGTCCAGCCTGGTCAGCTGATGAGGCACCTAAGGAAAGATGCAGTCCATCTCCCTCACTTCCAGGGAAGCACCCCACCTCCACAGTTGGTCAGACAGACCACAGACAAATATAGCTCAGTGCTCTGGAAGACCCAGAACCCAGAGCCTGGTGCCCAGCATCTTGGGGCAAGTGCCTCCAACTCCTTGCCCCTCCTCAGCTAGGCACTCCCTAAGCTGAAGCTTCCTGCTCTGACAACTGGACCTTCACAATTGACCTCTACTCTCTCCTCAGAGAACAATGACCCCACCTGTGTCCCTTATACAAGTCATTATTGTCCTCCTTCTGACTGTAGCTTCCCTGCCCCACCTCCATATCCAGACACACATCAGGGGTTCCTGGGCTCAGAGATGGGAGCCCAGCAAAACACACACAAACACAAACACACACCACTCTTCGAGACTAAGGAAGCAAAAAGGCACTGTAGTTAGAGGTGGGAGAGGAATCCCAGGGCAACAGGCCTGTGCACTTTGGGGAGCAAACCCCACAGGACCCTATCTCCTCTCTGGTCTGTCTCTTCCCTCTGGCAATGCTGCTGCCAGGCTTTTTGAAGCCAAAAGTAGCTTGTAAATGTCCTGGTTGGAGGTGAAACATGATAAGACATGAAGCCAGGAACTGAACCAGGAATAGTCTCAGAGTTCTACAAGGAACAAATCATGCCTGGAGACAGGCGCTGGGTGTGGTGGGTGAGGGGCTGGGAAGGAAGGAGCTTATCTGCAGGTAACACCTCAGCCCCCTCCCCAGCAGCCCCCCTCCTGTCTGTCACAGGAAGCCCACCAAATGTCTTCCCTGTACTTCTTGCCTCTAAGCTCCATTAAGCAAAGTTCTAGCACCCAGGGCCAGGGTAGGGTAATGGGTAGTCTAGGGTGCCTTCATTCCCCAAACCAAGGACACACTTGTGCAGATGGGATGCAGTGGAAGTGGACAAAAGGCAGTACAGTTTGATATACCTACAGTCATCTGATGCTACCACGTGCAGCCTCCCAAGGGCTCGGCAACTGGAAAGGAAATGAAATGAATGTACCTAGTCACTGGTGTTGAGGAGCTGTTGACCTGGGGTAGGGTGGAAACTGCAACGGAGAACCAAGAACCCAGCCCGTGCACACATACAGGAGACCTCTCCAGGGCCCCCATATTGTGGGGGAAGGAGAGAGCCACTAGGGCAGAGCCACGAAAAAGGCTTCTAGGAGGATTCTGGCACTTGGGGGTTAGAGGATGAGAAAGAAGAAAAAGCAAATTCGAGAAGGCAGGAACACAGGAGCATGTTTCTAGAATGGAATCTGTCTTGTCTAGAGGCCCAGCTGCTGAAGGTGCAGGGGGTATGGGTCATAAAAACAACACAGTTATGATAAATAACGCTGCTGTCATTTATGGAATGAGAAGTCAAGCTGGAGAGTTGGGGTCTCCGGACCCCAGCAAGCAGAGCCTGTGGTTACCACTGAGGGAAGTTATCTGGTCTGACGACTCTTTTGCAAAGACCACATTGACTGGATGAGGCTAGCTAGGAGCTGTCACTATTGTGAGGAAGACAAATCGGCAAAGATGCGTGGGAGGTAGAACCTTAGAACCTGGTGCCCCCCAGTGGGTCAGAGTAGCAGTAGATGCAATTTGAGGGCACAGAAGGGCCCCTGGGAGAGGAGGCCAGAGCATCAGTGCAGGTGAGCCCCACCCAGCTGCCCTGGAGAATGGGCTGCGGCCGGGAGCGTCCTGCCTCCACCCGTGTCCCCCATTCCATTCCCTCTCTCTCCGCCTGTTTCTACCGCCTGTTCTTTCCCACCACCGCCGATCTCTCTCCCTCTTCGGCTGACTCAGGAAGGGAGACCCGGAGCCTCAACTGCCCTCCTGGACTCGTCATTTTCGTGAAGCCCACCAAATGGGGCCCCGACTCCACCGGACCTCGCACCCTCGGACGTCAGGAGGCCTCGGCCTGTGTGTCTCATCCCCGACCCCTCTCACACACACATACCCGCCCCTGGCACACCACGTTTGGTGGCTTGGCGGAGGGGACTGTCGCCTCTGCGCTCCCGGGCGCCCCAGGAAACTGCAGCCGGGTGGGGCGAGCACGCCGCCTGCCGGTCAGTCCTGCTCACAGTCTCTGAGCCCACTGCCCAGAGGGGATTTTGAGAACCTGAGGACCTGGAAGAAAGCAATCATGCTGGGCTCCCACCAGGACCCATTCGGGGGTGGGCGCATGGCGGCCCTTATCTGGTTTGGTGACTCCCCCGGGCGCACTCTCCTACCTGTCTTCCCTACCCTCAGACATAGTCAGGGGCTTCCCAGCGGACCTGCCCTGAGTCATACACAACCAGTCACACGCAACCAGAGTCACAGTTCTCCCCAGCACTTGTCATTCAGAAGAAAAGAAAGCTGTGGGTGAGCAAAGGTCCCAAGCATCGTCAATTCACTCATCCATTCTATAAGCGTTTATTGAGTAATTCTCTGAGACAATGAACTGGGCCCAGACAGATTTATTCTTTCTTCCACACGTAGCCTTGCCTGGAGTGCACTGGCCAAGGTGCACAGCCTGCAAGCTGATATTGGCTAGTAATGGTAGAACACCCGGAGCCGTCTGCCCCTGAATGCACCCTTTGGCTTGCCACCCTGGCAAGAAGGCTGCATTAGAGTGGAAGGGGCTGGGCTCTCAAAGAGTCTTTTGTTTCTCAAGGAGGAACTGGGGCTGCAGACGAGAGGTTATGGTGTAACCCACAGGAGGAGGGAATGGAGAATAATTTATGATTACACGTGAGATATCCATCCTCCACCAGGCCGTTGGCAGACAGATCCTGCCTGTGGTTATCCATCTCTGGCCTCCCATGTGAGGGGACCTCATAGTCCATGCATCTTTGTCACCCTCTGCCCACCTCCCATGGCTCTTCTGTCTCCACCAGAGACAAACGGGGTTCCAAAGACAGAGGAAGGTTAAGTGCTCTGCCTGAGGCTGCAGTGAGCTGAGGCCATCAGGACCCACCAAGTAAGCCAGCAGCCCCTGCAGAGGCCTGTGACCTCACTCCAGAGCTGGGGTTCTTGGCCTGTCAATAGGGAATGGGGGACAGAAGGGTCCCATGATTGAGGAATTAGCAGAATTTACAGGCCAGCAACACAGCGGCCTCACAGTCCTCCTCCCTCCCCAGCCACTCCTACCTCAACACCTTTGCCCTCACAACTGTGGGCCCAGCTCCTCTTCCCTATGTAGAGGTGCTTCCAGCTGGAGTGTGTCTATTCCAATTACGCTTTCAGAACTGGGGGAATAACCACAGGATGGGTTTGGGGACCTACTGTGAAATGGACCTGAGCTAAAACTCCACAAGCCCTCTACAAGCCCGTACTCTGATACAGCGATGTTTGTGTCTCCTGGATGGTATCAGTTTAGAGCCAATGTCCAGAAGTCCTCAAAATGTCTGATTATTTTCTTTTTCCTGCACAGGCACTCTGGTAAAAGGTTGTAGGTCCCTTTAAGAAAGACTGGAAGAAAGACTAATGGTATACATTTTGGCAGCATACAATGGTTCTTTCTTAAGGAGTCCTGGCCTCTCCTTTATTCAAGGAGATCTGGGTCTGTAAACTCGCTCAAGTCTGGGAATTGATTGCGGGGTCATGACTCTTGTTTTATGATTCAAGTTAAGACTTTTGTTCAGTTGACCTAGAACACTTCTGCTTACACAGATCAAGTAAAAATTCGGTATGCTTCCCATCTGTTTTACTTTTAAGGACATCATGATCAACTAGCCAATGCAATTGCTGCTTTGACTCTGCTATTATGGTAACCACACCCACCTTGTCACTGGCCATTAAGTGTACCTCCACTTGGACCCTGACATCTCACTGTGTTTAGGTTTCCCAATTCCATGGCAGCAGCTCTCTTGTCAGTTCTAGCCTACACTGAAAAGTGATCACAGAGCTCTTCTGGGATGCTGGTGCTCCCCTCACAATGGCGGTAAAATGTGTGTCCCCCAGACACTCCCAGCTTGGGTCTTAAATGACAAATCCACTGTAACATTCCAATCTCCCTAAGCCTTTGGATATCTTTCTCTAAAGTGGACTAAGATAGGTCTGGCATTTCAACTCCATTTAGTGTGGGCCACCTTGGGCTGTATTTCAGCCAACTAAACTCTGTCAGAACCCTATCTAACCTCAATATTAAATCCAGAATCTCTGCTCAGTGAGCCCGTATCAATAAATTCAGCCTGGTCCAACTTTATGTTCTTTCCACCATTATCCCACCCCTTGATATTTATTCCCATACACATTCCCCAGATTTGTCATTATAAATTGCAAAAATCATGTAGTTCTTTAGTAAAGCGCACCTCCTAATAGGTCACATTTTGCACCTCCCCCCACAGGGCCCAGGGCATGCCAAGTGTGCCTTTGCTTGTGCTGTGCCTCTGCCTGGGAAGCTCCTCCTTGCTTCCCTCACCTGTCACTGCCAAGTTGTGATGAGTCCTCCTCAGCATCCTCCTCCCTGACCACTGGAGGCAAACAAAGCGCCAGCCCCCTAATCACCCCCTCCACAAATCCTAGCATCATTACTCCACTATAGGCCCTTCTCATAATATGACATGAATTTTCTGTCTCCTCAACTATGCCATAAGACCTTGCGGGCCCCATCTGTCTTGCACATGGCTACAGCCCCAGCACCGAGGCTAGAACCTGGCATGAAGCAGATGCTCAATAAATATTTATGAAACAAATGAAACAACTGTGCAAATCCTGACCCTTGTATCCTGGCATCTCTGATGTTGTTAATAAACAGAGCAGGACTGGGTTTTATTTGCTTATTCGTCTCCGCCTAATTACTCCAGAGAGGATCCCAGATTGCAAGAGCTTCAGCACATGTGCGGGCAAGCATGGTCACTGTGCCCTGGGAAGGTGTGGACTGCAGACTGTGAGCTCCAGGGCCCCCAACCTTGTACAATCAAGGTAATGAAGCAATAGATGTTTTCCTAAACCCGAATGAGGCAAGAAGCAGCCACACAGATTGTGAAACAGAGATCAGGATTTCTCTTATTGTAACTAAGAGACCAATGGTCTTTGCCCTCAGCCCGCTCCCCTCACAGGTCACAGATCATCAACACCCTGGCTGCCTGAAAGGGTTTAACCAGAATGAATCATGCAGTGACTGCGGTTGGAGCAGCTGGCTGGGACCTCCTCCATTTGCATTCTGTCTCCTAGCACAGCTTAAGGGAGATGGGCACCAGCTTTGGTGAGGGCCAGAGTTCATCTTAGCATTGGGCCCTGCAGCTGTGAGTCCCAACAGGCAGGGAGAGGGCAGTGGGCTGAGGAGAAGTAATGGTGGGGCACACTGCCACTCACAGATGAGCCAGGCCTAGAGCCCACCTACATGAAGCCCAGATGAGCTCAAAGCCAGGTCCTCCAGGCCCGTCCTGGCAGCAACATATGAGCCAGAAGTGGCCATCTAACACTTTTCCCAAGGAGAACTGGTGCAGAGCCAAGGCCTTGTGAGCCATCCTGATGTTTCAGCCACCAGCCCCCTCCTTGTCTGAATGTCTGGGGTTCCAATTCCAAGTTAGGATGGCCAGAGTGTGGCCACCATGCAGTACCCAATTCGGATGGTGGAGGGCTGCCCACCTACTTCCCCTGGGAGGCAGAAGTTTCTTTGTCTGAAAGAAAAAAGGAGGCAAGAGAAAATCAATTCTTGCTCAATTATGTTTCAGATGCCATTCTCTGTGCTAACCCCCTCCACTCCAGCCTGCAAGCTGGGGGAACCAGGAGGACCCAGACACCCAGCTTAAGGGAGTCTGTGTGCCCCATCACAACCCAGAGCCTCTTCTTCCTACATACAGACAGAGGATGAATATCTAACTACAAAAGGACAAAAACATCATCGAACCTTATGCATGAGCCCCTACGGACACCCTAGTTTAACCCCCAGTTAGGGCTGTCAACAGTCCTGTTTCACAGAGGATGAAACAAACTAGGGACTGGCCACAGTATTGCAGGTGGCAAGTGAGATGCTGGGATTTGAGCTACAAAAATTTGGGAGGAGTCCTGAGGGTGGCTGGGTGTGCAAACAGACGTGTGGTGATTTGTGAGCATTTGTGTGAGCAGGAGAACAAAGGCTAGAGAACACTGAGCTCAGATAAAATGCAGGAAAATGAAATACAGCTTCCCAAAACAAACTATGAATAATAATACTGCCAACAGGAGTGCATATTTGAGCTATTACTACGTGCCCTGCCTCCCACTCCAGTCAGTGGGAAGAGCCAGGCTTCTGGAGAAAACCCTTTGCCACATCCACCCTCAGACATCCCTTTTAGGGACACATGTAATCAACCAGGCACAGGGGGCAGGACATCTGATCCTCCGTCCCTGTCCTGCAGCTATTTTTTGGGGGTGGTTCTGGGCAGTCCTGGGCATCATGCTTTGGTGCCCCCATGCTTTGTCACTGTCAGTGGATGAAAATAGTGTGCCCCCTGCCCAGGGCCTCTAAAATGTGTGACAGGCCTGTCTGTGTCCAGCTGCCTGATGGTAAGCTCACCTTTAGGGACAAACTTCAGCGAGCTGCTGAATATTCAAAAGCGTGACTGCCCCTGCTTAGGGCCATCATTCAGGAACTCATGTCCCAACCCATTGCCACACCTGCCACAGGAGACCTGGGAGGAGCACAAAACAGCCACGTGAGCTTTCAGCCAAAAAACCAGCCACAGCAATGTCCCCTCCTGCCACCAGCGGACAATGTCCACGCCAAGCCCATTTCCCAAGGTAACTGCTGGCAGGAGATGCTGACCTCCATCCTGGAGCCTGTGAAAGAAAGTCATCCTATTTTCCTGTTCCCACCAGGACCCCAACCTCTCCCAATAATCTGAGGTGGCAGCTTCCCTGGCTGAGGCCAGAGGCCTGGGATAGACAGACTCAAAGCCCCTAGAGCTGCGGGGGTAGCAGAGGAAGGAAGGGGTGGCCAACATTCTCCTTCACACCCCCTACTGCTACCACTCACCTTTAAAGCTTCAGGCCGATTGTGCTCTGGACGCTTGGCCACACTGTCAGCATGGATAGTCTCAGTGAAGGCTGGCCATGGGGACGAGTGAGCATACTTTGCACGGCTAGAGAAGAGCTCGTAGCCACACTTAGTGCACACATAGATACCTGGAGGTGGAATGAGAGGCAGAAGCAGAGATGCTGCTTCTTTGACATGAGCTCCCAAATCCTTGGATGCAGTATAAAACAGCACTCTCCCCACTCGCAGAGCGGGCTGCACATCTCCCCCATACCCCCACCTGGGTGTTGAATTTGTGGAGAAGACATACCCCTGAACTCACATTTGGTGGTTCTTGGTATGTGCCGGAGATCAGGAGAGTCACTTTTCACACTTATCTTACTGACTCTTCTCAACACCCCTCTGATGCAGACCTACCCATTGTACAGATGAGGAACCTGAAGCTCGGTGATACAAATCACTCAGATGTGCAACCAGGAAGCACCCAGGGAGTCTGGTGAGGACATAGCACTCCCACCCCTCATAGGCACCACACAGTTGGGGCTCTGACAGGGCCAGCACGACCACCTATCCCCGCTCCGTCCCCAAGTGGCTGTCCTGCAGCCCGGCGAAACCTTGAGCTAGATCCCATCCACTGGCCTGCTCTCTCTGCCCGAAGAGAACGGTCTCAGAGAAAAGGCCTCCAGGTTAGACAGGGGGCACAGGAAGACAGAGGACCAGGGAGAACAGGTTTTAATCTATCCTCAAAAGATCACTTTAAGGGCTGAAGAAAGGTTGTGAAACTCACTTGCAAAACAGGAACAGGTACCCCTTACCCACTGCCTGGCCTGGGGAGAGCCTCCCTTGGAGTTTGTGAACTACATGGCTTTTACTAGTAACTGGAGGAGGAAGCAAAGAGACACCAGAAGCTGCTATGGAAGTGGAGTTACCACTCCTGGCTTGGCAGAGCAGCCTTAAGGTCCCATAGCCAGAGGGTCTCAGGGGAGGGTTTTGCCCAGAGGGCCTTATGTCACATTTGATATCCATAAATGCTCAGTGTCAGAGCCTAGCCTTTTAGAAAGCTGATACCCGACAGATCCCCATCCTAAGTAAGCTGCAGTCTTAGTCTTGCCTGTGGCATGTTTTTACCAAATTAGTCCATTACCAGGCAGCACAGCCCAGAACGGTACTTACTCCAGGGCTTCTCAAAGTCTGGCGGGGGACTGAGGGTTGCCAAGACACAAACCACGCCCGCCCCCAACCTCCAACCCCGCTCAGGCTGTCCGGTCAAAGGTCACTACACTGACCACTGGTGACCTAGTGGCACTCCTGTTACCCAACCCCAGGGCTCTGAGATGGGTGGGGGAAGCACTTGGGCCAGCACATTCTAACCCGAACAGGACGTTCAGGGCTTGCCGGCTCACTCCACGGGTCCCAGAAAAACGGGAGGGGAAAGGGCAGGGGTCACATCAGAGAAAGCGAGCAGCCGCCAGGAAGGGCAGTCCTATCACAGGAGTTGCCCCTGGACAAGACCTCCTTCCACCGCGTCCCTCTTACGTCCAGATCCTGATCCGGATCTCCCACCACCCCCACGTACTCAGACCCCACAGATTCCTCCCGGAAACGGCCACGCTCACACTCAAAGTCTTTCCTCCTCGAGGAGAGTGAATTCCTCTTTCTAACGCCCTCCTCCCCTCAAGTACCCCTACTGTCCGAGCCCCCAGACTCCTCTTTCCTCCGTGATCCCCTTTATATGCGCTCCTTCCCACGCGATCACACTTGCCCCCGCCCCATTCCCGGGGTTCCAAGGCTCCATCACCACCCAAGAGCAGAGACGCCCCGTCTAATGTGCGCCCCCTCCCCGCTCCTCTCCCAGGAAGTCAGACGTTGTACCCGGATCAAAGTGGTTCTGGAAAACCTCGCCCCCGAAGAAGCTGCAGAAAGACATGGCGCGATGGGACCGCAGTACGATCGTTGTAGCTTCAGCCAGATCTGAGGCCACCGACCTAAGAACTCTCGGCCTGCGCCCAGCCCCGAGGCACCGCCCCCTCCAGAGGACCAATCACGCCCAGGAACGCCGGGACACCCCTGCGGGGCCCGCCTCCAGAGGGCCGACCCCTTCCCGCGTACCAATCGCGACGAGGGTTCCGGTTTCCTCCTGCCTGAGGCCCTGCACCCTCCAGAAGACCTACCTGCTCAAGTCTTCCCAGCAGGCCCTGCCCACTGGCGACTCCTAAGAATCACCCCTGTGCTGCGTCCCCGAGGCCCAGCGCCAGGCTGCGCCGCTGAGCTGCGTTGGGTTTGGGAGTGGTGGCCGAACCGGGTGTGCTCTCCCTTCCCCGCGCTCAGACCCATGCCACACCCCTTCCACCGGCCTTTCGTTGCCCTAAACTCAGACACTACGGGAAGAGTTGCCTCCAGCCTTTATTAGACAAAGGGGACAGGTGGAGGTAGCGCGCGCTTCTTTCAGGCTCGCTCCATCCCAATACACCTACAAGTCTCCTGAGGTCTCTGACTTTTCTTTCTCAAGATGCTTCTTCTGGGGACCCTGTGGGGGTAGGGAGCAGGAGGAGCGTTAGTCACAGGGATCTGGCTCAGAATACTGTCCTCGGCCAGCCGCTTGAATTACCCAGAGCCAACCCTACCACCCTCTGCCACCATCGTCCCTCCCCTACCTTCTTTTCCAGCAAGAGTCAATGCCCAGGTCTGGACTCCTAAAAGCCCCTCCTATGGTTGAGTGTGAGGGCATCCCGCCACCCCAATTTGAGCTTCGCTATTCTGGAGCAGGGGGGATGTGAAGTCTGAGCTCCAGAGAAAGGAAAGGAACTCACCATGAAGGCTCTCTTCTCTTGGGCTGTTTGGAAGCGGCCATGTCCAAACTTGGAGGTGGTGTCAATGAACTTTAGTTCAATATTCTCCAGGGCCCGGCGGCTGTGGTGCACCAGGAGGGACTGGGGATCCGGGAGAGGAGAGCTTCAAGATGGAAGTCCCCACCCCCTCCACTAAACCCCAGCCCACCTACCCATCTTCTGTCAGAACCCCTCCATTTTTGCTCTCCCCATCCCGATCCCTCTTCAAAGCAGGCTAAAGGACAAGGCAGGACAGCCACCCACTCCTCCCAAAGCCCATGAGGCTCCTGCTCCCCAGCTCCCCAACACACTGACTGCCCTGACCTTCCTCAGTGTGATGACCCGCTTCTTGGTTCCCGCGATGCAACCCTTCAGCATGACGAAGTCGTTGTTGACTTCCCCATAATGAGGGAAGCCACCCTGTGAGGATGTGTGTCAGGGTCCAGACTGAGTTAAAGGGCAGCTGAGAACCCTGGGAGAACTCCCACACTCTGCTGTAACAGGAAGGAGCCACTGGTGGCTCCTGGCCAAGGGGTGAAATCCTCTATCACTGACCAAAGCAGTATCTGAGCCCACCCAAAGCCTTCTCCTGCAGTATCTCATTTAACAATCTGCATTTCACACAGGGGAAACTGAGGCTCAGAGGGGTGGAGTCACATGCTCCAGCACATACAGCAGCTGGAGTTCAAACCCAGATAGCCTGCCTCCAAGGTCACAGTCAGAGCTGCTGCATTCTGCACCCCATGACAGCAGCTGGAGTATAAGCTATCTGCAGAGGAGCTCAGAGAGGGGTTTGTTCCACCAGGCAGCTGCTTGGTGGAGCCTAAGTTCTTGTGACATTGCAGCACCCCGCACCCCTGTCCCACACATGCTCATCAGGCCCCCTGAGCCAAACTGCCTGCCCACCCTCACCAATGGCGTGATGGACTTGTCGGTCATGTCGTAGCTGGTGGATGCATTATTCTTAACCAGCTTCCCATCCTCTGTGTGCAACCCCCGGCCAATGCGATAGATCTGTCAGGAGAACGGGGCACATTGAGGGCAGCAGGTGGCCTCTGGGGCCAGCAATATGTCCACACCCATCAGCTGTGGGCTTAGACCCAGGCACTGGTGGGTTCATTTCAGAGCCTTTGGGGGGCCAGGCAGTATCTGGGTCATTTACTCCACTGACTGGGGTCTGGTCGCAACATCCCCCTGCACCAGGCCTTTGGACACACCTTCTTATTGAGCTCTGTGCGGTGGTGGTAGCCCTTCTGCCCAGCCCGGGCGATGGAGCAGCCCACTCGTGCAGGGTGCCAGGCACCAATGCAGGCCACCTTTCGAAGCCCCTTGTGGGTCTTCCGAGGCAGCTTCTTGGTGTGCCAGCGGCTTGTGACCCCTGCAGGGGGGAGGTACTGGTGGCTGAGAGGGCAGTCTGGCCTCCATCCCCTCCAGGCAGCCTTCTGGGAGCTGCCCTCTTCACCCAGCCCTACCTTTGATGCCGCGGCCCTTAGTGACAGCAATGACATCAATGACCTCACTCTGACTGAACACACTGTGCACCGGCACCTGCTTCTCCAGTCGGGCCTGTGCCCAGGCCACCTTCTCAGCCACTGTGCCACCATTCAGCTGGACCTCCATGATGTGGGCCTTCTTCTGCCGGAAGGGCAGCAGCTTCATCTGCAGGACACAGCATGTCCAGTCAATTCCCAGAGGGTGAAATCCCCCATTTGAAGATTCAGTATAACCAGCTAGTTACCCTTAGCACGCTTGCATGCCTGCATTCATTCAGCAGTTATCCCCATGCCTGGCCAGGCAGGGTCTAATGTAATCTGTTTCATGTTTTTAAACATCTCTAGCTGCTGCTCTATGAGGCGCAGGCTGAAATCAGGTGGGGATGCACAGGTAGAAGCAGGAATACCATTAGATCACAGCATAGTGCTCAACAATGAGTACTTATGGAGCACCTCTGCATACAAGGCTCTTGGTGGGTTCTAGGGACACAACACTGAACAGATGGCCCCTGCCTCACTGGAGCTCAAGGGAGATGGAAATTAACTAATGACACAGGTAACCAGGAACTGCAAGTGTGAGAGTAACTGAGCAGGGGGTGGGAGGAGGGAAGAGTGTCCTTGCTCAGGACCTATGAAAAGCTTCCCAGAGGACTAGATGCTAAGGAATGTTCCAGAATAAGCCAGAGGGTAACCTGTCAGCCCACATCAAACCAGACCCTATGTACAGATGTGGGTTCACACACACACTTGTCCCAGAACCCACAGGGAGGCAGCTAGCTGGCCTTCCATACTGAACATTTAGTAGACAAGCCAAGCGCTTTGGGGCATTTCAAGGCCTTGATTGACCACTGGCATGGCCGATACCCCACAGCCCTCCGAATGCACTGACCCTATCTCATCCCTGGATCTGCAGGCAGCCAACCCTTTGGTCCTGTGCCCAGGGCTCATGGTATTTTTAGGCTGACATTTGCCAGGGCTCCTTCAGGCTGAGGTGAAGGAGGGTGAGCCCAGGGATGAATCGGCTGACTGGCTGTGACTGGGGCTAGGGGACTGACCTGGGTGTGGACAATGACCCGAATGACCTTGCAGTACTTCTTCATGGCGGCAAAGTCTTTCTGAAGCTGCTTTTTGCCGTCGGCATCGCGCCACCTCTTACAGGCTTTGGTAAAGGCTTTTTTCTTGCTCTTGTGCCTGAGCCACACACAGAGGATGCTCAGAGGGGCCAGCTCTGGGGTGGTTCCCCAGGGCTCTGCCCACCTGCCACCCACCAAGCATGGGTCTTAGACCAGTAAATGTCTCCTTCCTTCCTCCTTTCCTTCCCCGGGGGAGGCCACTGCCAGGCCCTCCCTAGAGTCTCTGGGCTGGCTCCAGGCTGTCCCTCCCTCTCTGTGCCTCAGTTTCCTTCTCTGTAAACTGAGCATTCTCCCTTCCTCCTGGGGCCTGAGGTGAGTGGCAGATGTGCAGGAGGTTTGGGAAGGGCCATGTGGGCCACCTGCCCACACTGATATGCCTGCTAATCTCACTTCTGAAGCAAACAGCTGGTACTGTACATTGTTCCTAACACTCACTGGAAATCTGGATGGTGGGCACTATTATCCACTTTCTACAGATGAAGAAGCCAAGGTTCACAAAGCTCAAAATTCCCTGGATGAGGGGCAAGTCGGTAACAATAATAATAGAGAAAACGAGGTTAGCTAGTGTTCACCGAGCACTTCCTCCATGCTGGGCCCTTCATCCACTTTGCTCATCTAATCCTCACAGCAGCCCCAAGATGCAGGGGCCACTCCTGTCTCCATCTGTTGGTGTCTGTGGCATGCCTGAAGGTGACAGGTGATACAGGCTTTAAGAGGTCAGACACCTTGCCCGTAGTCACACAGCCCGCTCTGACTTTAGGGCCCATAGAGGGCCAGGGCTGGGCTGTGCCTCTGCCCACATAAGGAGGAGTGTGCCTGTGAGGTTACTCAGGCAGGGGAGGAAGGGTGCCTTCCCTTTCAGGACTTGTGCCAGGGAAGATTTCAGACCTGAGAATGCCCTTCTCTCTGATGAGACCAGCTTGTCATTTGGCTGTTGCCCTTTTCACCCTGGATGCTAGGAAGCTCGGGTCCAATTCTGACATTTCATCAAATTAGTTCCTTGATTAACCTTGAGGATTAGAATACCTGCTTCCACTTTTTCCTCTGTCCCAA
Source organism: Furipterus horrens (assembly GCF_987537825.1). Classification (NCBI taxonomy): domain Eukaryota; kingdom Metazoa; phylum Chordata; class Mammalia; order Chiroptera; family Furipteridae; genus Furipterus; species Furipterus horrens. Next base: position 117,945,147 of record NW_028327175.1, on the reverse strand, counting down.
TTTCCTCTCCAGCCTGCTAATACTCATCTTTTACTGAATTAAAAGCATCCCTTCACACACTCACACATACTTCCCTGCCTTCCACACACTGTTGGCACTTCTCCTCCTACCCAACCCCATCATTCCAGCACAGAGGTGGGGGGTGAAGGGCCCACCCATCCCCAGCGGTTCCACCAGCCCACACAGGGTCCACCGCAGGGCCCTCACCAGTCCTTGTAGAAGCGCCGGCGGCACTCATCACTGAGGTGTTCTGCAAAGATGGTCTTGAAGGTCCTCAGGCCTCGAGGGGTGGCCACATAGCCCACGATGCCCACCACCACCAGCGGTGGCGTCTCCACAATTGTCACAGCCTCCACCTCCTCCCGCTTGGAAATTTCTGGATAAGACCCAAAGATGGGCATGGTGGAGAGCCTCCTGGGCCCATGGGAAGGGGGATAGAGTGGAAGAGCCAACTGCCTCACCCCCTGCCTGAAGGAGGATAAAGCACCACAGCCTAGGGGCTGCTGGGGACAGAGGACCTATCAACCAGAGCCCTCGCTGACCTCCAGCTCCCCGCTTTTTCTCTCCTTGCTGTGCTGTGGCATGGAGCAGCTGCTGGTCAGACACTGAGCTCTCAGGCAAGCCTTCTTTTCCCTGCCTCAGTTTCCCCACCAGGCCATCTGGGAATGGGCTAGGAGAGCAACAGCCACGGCAGCATTCCCCAAAGGGTGGGGTCAGGCCTCCTTTAGTGAGGCACAAATGATCATTTTTTAATTTTAATGCTTATAAATGTATGTTGATGAGTTCAAAGAAGAAACCTATAACTTGTCCAAAATGCACAATTTTATAGATGTTATTACTGAGGCTGATACAAAGTAAAAGAAATATATGTTTAAAAAATATATTAGGAGAGATAAAAAGCAGGTGAGTGGTTGCCAAAAGGTTGGGGAGGGGTGACTGTGGCTATAAAAGGGCACCAGGGGAACCCAGGTGAGGATGGAATATTCCAAGGTGATGGGTACACACATCTCCACAGAGCCATATAGAATTAGATATACATGCATGCACACAAATATAGCTGGGGAAGCAGGGGTTAACAAACATCCTATTGTGACCTATAGCTTTACAAGAGGTTTCCATCAGGGGAAACTGGGTGAGGGGCGCATGGAATCTCTCTATATTGTTTCTTACAACCATATGTGAATTACAATGATCTCAAAACCATATATAATTAGATGCCTGCCTTTAACTCCTAGCTACTCCACTTACTAACTAGGCCACTGGCAAGTTTTATTTATAACTGCTCCATTTCCTCATCTGGAAACTAAGGGCAATGACAGAACCCACCTCAAGGGGTGGCCACAGGCCAGTGTCAGATGGTCATCACTCTGACTGCCATTTCCACAAGCAGGACCTCTAACTGCCATTTACATGGGCAGGGTCTTGCCCTTTCTGGGGCCATTTCCCCTCTTGAAGTCCAAGTCTGATCCCTAGCATTTGAAAGTTTCTCTAAATCTTCTGGCAGTGAGGGGTGTTCTGTCCAAATTTCCCCTGCCCCCCACCATGTGTCCCTCCGTGGTCACTCACTGAGCCCCGGCCGATGCATCTCTCGCAGAGTGTGTGTCATGCCAGCCTTGTAACCCAGGAAAGCTGTGAGGTGCACAGGCCGGCTGGGGTCATCCCGAGGCCATGTCTTCACCTTGCCCCGGTGCCGGCGGCTCCTCTTGTGGGGCAGGAAGCCCAGATGTCCATGCCGAGGGGCAGAGAACTTTCGGTGGGACTGGGGACAAGATAAGATGGAAGTCAGAACTGGGGTCACCCTGGTGAAATGGCTAGATGGTCCCAGGGCCCAACCTGGAGAAAGGAGCTATAGACTCCAGATTGTGGCTTGGTGGCCTTCAGTGTCTTCATTTGCCTGCAGGAAAGAAGGTTTGCCCAGGGACAGTGTCTTATGAAAGGAGCCAGCACCAAGCCCTTCTCACCCACAGGCTTCCTGCCTTAGTGGGCTCAGCCTGGCTGGGCCCAGAAGAGGAAGGCCCACATTGTGCTTAGGGCTACAGAGACAGGGGACTGCTGCCATCTGTCCATCTCCTTGCATGTTCTAGGCCTGACAGGCCGAGCTCTGGCCCTTGCAGTCCCCTCCAATCCCCTACTCCTTCACAAGCCCAAGGATTATCCCTGCTGGGGGAGACTCCAGAGGCCCACCTGCCCCTCCCCAGGAAGCTGGCTTGCTCCAGCTCCAGTCCCCCAGCCCACTGACCATGGCGGCTAGTCCCTGCAGGTCAGAAGAGAAAGGGCCTTCCTGCCAGGTGCTGGAGGTCGAGTGGCAGGGCCAGGACACGCAGCAGCCAGGTCCCAGATTTAGCCCCTGGCAGGGAATTTTGGTCATCTCCCATGGCAGGCGTGGGCTCTGGTGCCAGGAGAAGGCTTGGCCTGGGCGGGGCAGTAGGGGGACATCAAATGAACAGCCTGGGGTGGAGACACTTGGAGCCAAGGCTGGCCTTCCTTTCCTCAAGGGCCCTGGGAATGGGTCACACCCACTTTGTTTTCTTTCTTGTGAGACTCACCCCCAGGACAGGAACAACTTGGCCTGATGAAAGGCAAGGAACCCAGGCTGGGGGGCTTATTTCATGCAGCTGCCCAAGATAAGGGTTTGAGTCCAGTTTGCTGGCATTGAGGCAGAGGAGATTCCTGTCCTGTCTTGTCCTGAGTGCTGTGAGCCTGAGCTGGGGGTGATGGTGAGGGTTGACTCTGTGCCCAGAGGCTCACCAGGGTGCTGATTCAATATCAGGATCCCTTGACTGTAACAGCTGTGATACTAGAACATTTAAATACTTTTATGAACTGAACTTTTGAATGAAAATGGGATTGAAATCTTTTATCTTTTGATTCAAAGACTATAGGTATAAAGTTCTGAAGCTGTAGAAACAGAGTTTTATAGGCCTAAAATGTCTCTGAGAGTCTGTGGATTTTGCATGACTCAATGCTGAGATCCTGTACTATTAAAATGTCACAATTCTTTATTTTTGTGGTTTTTGAATTACAAAGCTACTTTTAATACTTTGAGGTAACCCCTTCTACCACAGGAGTGTTCCCAGGGAGAGAGGCCACCTGAGGGAAGGAAGCACAGAAGAGAACAATGTAGGTTCAGCGCAGAGGGAATGCCGCTGGTGCTAGAGTGCTACAGGACACTCTGTGGTGGGGCTGGGTCCAGGCACACAGGCCAAGGGCAAGAGGTTTGGAATAGAGCCCCAGAACTACTCAGGTTCTTTCTTCTCATTTGCCTTTTTCTGCTTCTGCTGCATGATCTTTGAGTCCCTCTGCTCCCAGGCAGCAGCAGAACGCCATCACCTTAGCACCATCAGGGTATCACGGCGATGGCAGCAGCTCAGCCCTGCCTCCATTGGGACCCCTCTTGCAGTCCCATGTTGCAGATCAATCTTATGATTCTTTGGGTCTGAGAGTGTATATTTTTAAAAGTTCATGATTTAAAGAGTTCATGTTTCTGTGACTCCAAATTCTGTGTGTCCAGAGAGTTGATGGCTGTATCCCTGGGGCCAGCCCTTGGACAGGAAGTGACCAGCACCTTCCCTAGTGACCACGAGGGGCCATGCCAGGTGTGGAGATTACAGACGGTAGCCAGCAGGGCTCTAGGTAGTGGAGGTGCCTCAGGAGCACAACAGTGCTCAGGGCCAGGATGAAACCATCAGAATGGGACCAGAGCACCCTGTGCCCAGGATAGAAGCCACTTCTCCCTGTAAGTGGGGGCCTCGAAGGGCAAGCCCTGCCTCTTGCTCTGCTCCAGGCAAGCCCCCACAAGGCCAATGGCAGGCACAGTGGAGTCCAGGGAGGGCCTGGAGGGAATGAGCAATCCAGGAAGGCATCCTGGAAGAGTACTTAGCGTTATTTGTTTGCTCTACCGTCTTGAGTTCTCCAGAAGAGCACAGCTGTGTCCATCTTGTTCCTTGCTGCACTTGGCACGGGCCTGCACGTCGTCGGAACTTAATAGTTCACTTATTTCTCTGTCAGTCTCCTTTTGAATGTAAGCAAGGACGCTCCATAGAGGCCGATGCCGCCTGTGTAATGGCGCTTCAGTCCCACGAGGGGGCGCCCGCGCTCTGAGGCGTTGCCAGAGCCCACACACAGGCGTGTCGGGAGAACAAGTCCCGTGGTGCCTCGCGGGCGCCTACCGCCCTGCGCAGGCGCAGCCGCCCTGGGGCGTCCTCTGCTGCGGACGAACTAGGTTGCGGGCAGAGGGGGGGCCGGTACTTCGTGTCCTAGAACGATTCCGCCGTGAGCCGCGCCATGCCGGACAGCTGGGACAAGGACGTATACCCTGCGCCCCCGCGCCGCACGCCGGCGCCCTCCCCACAGACCTCGCTGCCCAACCCCATCACCTACTTGACGAAGGCCTTCGACCTCCTCGTGGACCGGCCTGTGACCCTCGTGAGAGGTACGGGCTACACCCGGTCCTCGCCGCTGTCCGGTACCCCGGACCCCGTAGCCCAGCCTGGACACCCCGCCGCACCCCGGGCTTCGCCCTCATGACTTTCCGGCCGCAACCCGTGGCTCTTACTCGAAGATCTGTGGGCCTTGTCGCGTACTTAGAAACCCCCCACTGCAGCCCAAGGCTTGCCTCCGGGGACTCCCCCTCCTACCTCAGTGCTCTCCGGCCCACACCGCTTGGGGAACTCTCCACGCACTCCTGGTTTCTAACCTCGCCCAAGTATTGGGGGTTGTTTGCTGATGGTAATCATTGTGTCCTGGGGCTTGTTAAGACTCCAGTCTCTCTTCAAGCCTTGCATCCTGCTTAGTGCACAGTAGACGTCAGCAAACGGGTATTGAAATGCAGGGGTTCTCCACTAACCCTCTAAATGCCTGCAGAATGACCGGGATGGTCAGGTGATGGCTGAGGTCCCCTGAACCTAGACGTGCTGTGACTTGTGGTTGTTGCCCAATTTGTGGTTCAGCCAGCCCCGTGGGAGCAGCAGCAAGAGTATGCTCTGCTCGCAGCCACTATTGTACCAGGCGACCCATCCATGTATTTAACTAATTTCATTCATTCAACAAAACCTTTGGGATGCATAGTGTGCTCTGGTGGCTCTTTTGCTAGGGAGGATCAAGTCAGCAAACCAGACTCCCAAGGTCTGGAAAATATACCGCAATGGGCCCGCTCCCTCTTTTTTGTTGTTGTGATTTCCTAGAAAATGGTTTACGTCCGGGTTTCACTTAGGTCCGACTTGTTGATTTCCTATGGGGAAGTTTAGGCCAGGTCAGCAGATGAGAATCCCTGCTGATGGCCCCTGCCTACACAATGATAGTTGGCTGGTAGGTAGGGTGTAGCAATGTAGGCTTGCAGACCCTGGATTCTGAATCCTGCCTTCCCTCTGTGCTTCTGTAAATTAAGAACCTGCCCCATAGGGTTATTGTGGGGACACCGTAACAGGAAGTTCCTTAAACCTAGACATTACCATTGTAGCTCAGTCTTTCCCATGACTGTATGTGCCAGCCCACCCACAAGAGTCCACTTGCCAGTCTTTATACAAGTTTGGAATATACGGGAAACCTGTGTTTTTCATGTTTACATGTCCCATGGCTTATGAAAAATAAAGCTAAGAGCCCATCTAAACTGTGACCTGTCCAAACCAATGGGGCCTTTGAGTCTGGGGTGTTTTCTCTCCACAGAGTTTATAGAGGAGCAGCATGCAAAGAACAGGTATTACTACTACCACCGGGAGTTCCGTCGGGTGCCAGACATCACCGAGTGCAAGGAAAAGGATGTCTTGTGCATGTTTGAAGCAGAAATGCAATGGAGAAGAGACTAGTATGTTCTGCCCTTGACTGAGTGGGAATACTGAGCCTTGCACAGCAGCCATATCATGCTGGGCCATCATTCCCTGGGGATGCCATAGGATGATCAGCCAAAATCCTGGGAATGGTGGGACCAGACTACAGAGCTCCTGCTTTCCTTCTCCTCTCCTTGGGTATAGGGAAAGGATTCCTTGTAAACCACCTTTTTTTTTGTTCCTTTTTCTTTCAGCAAGGTCGACCAAGAAATTGTCAACATTATCCAGGAAAGGCTGAAGGCCTGTCAGCAGAGGGAAGGTGAGAGCTACAGGCAGAACTGTGCCAAGGAGGTGGAGCAGTTCACCCAGGTGGCCAAGGCTTACCAGGACCGTTGTAAGTGAGCCTCATCCTAGCCTGACCCCTGCTTTTTTGCTAGCCAACTCACCAGCCCTCTCTATATTCCAGTCTCCACAGTTGTGTGCTTAAAGTTGCTAATAAGACAGTGGTTTTTAAATCTATGTACCTGCAATGGTTCCTACAAATATCATTGTCCAAAGCCTTGCAGGGTGTAATGGAATTATCACTGTGCCTCAGGTTTCCTTCCTGCTCAGTGTGTGTCTTGGCTGTTTGACTTTCCTTGCTGCAATGAAGACCCCTTTTCCCATCATGGGAGAAGTGGCCCATGACTCCCCTTCCCCCCACCTCTTTTCCCAGATCATGACCTAGGGGCCCACTATTCTGCCAGAAAGTGCCTGGCAAAACAGAAGCAAAGGATGCTTGCGGAGAGAAAAGCTGCTAAAGAGGCTGCTGCTGCTACCTCCTGAGTCCCTCTCACATGATTGTCATTACTGTTAAATAAAGAGTACTGAAACCTGTTTTTGGTGTCACCTTCAGCACTTGACCTTGACACACTAATGAATGAACGGGAGACAATGGTTATTAACAGGCTTAATTCACTTTATTTTCCTTGTACAAAATTATGTGGTGGCCACAGCTGGAGCCTGGGTCCTCTGCACAGAAACTCTGGTGTGGGTCTTTACAAGATGATCAGTGAATTCCTAGAAAGACAGACAAGGCTTTAGTTGTAGTCAGACACACACTGCACTTATATAGATTAATGAGGTGGTGAGCAGACAATACCTGATAGGGAGACTTGGTGAACACAGTCTCTTTCCAGAGGTCTGGGGTGAGATAGCTATAAGTCTTAGAGATGGCATCAAAGGTGGCCTTGGCTAGAAAAGGGAAGAGGATTAGTGGATTCATCCAAAATAAGACACCAGGTGTAGACAAAAACTGTCCGACTCTAAAGAAGCTAAGGCCACTTTGAGCTGGTCTCCTGTGTTTTTAGGGCTTTCCTCTCCCTGAAAACATGCCACCACCCACCCAAACTGATTAAGGAGAGCTAAGAGACCATAGCCCATATGTAGGTCCCTTACCAAAGTTGCCCAGGGTGGCAGTGCAGCCCCTGGCTGAGGTATAGCAGTCATCGATACCAGCCATCATCAACAGCTTCTTGGGCACAGGGGCTGAGACAATACCAGTGCCCCTGGGGGCAGGAATGAGACGCACCAGCACAGAGCCACAGCGCCCAGTCACCTGGAAGGGTTGAAGAGTCAAGGCTGGAGTAAGAGGGAGTCTGCCACTGAAGGCCCCATTAATCACACCACCACCCAGCCTACCTTGCAAGGGACGGTGTGGGGCTTGCCAATCTTGTTCCCCCAGTAGCCTCGCCGCACAGGGACAATAGAGAGCTTGGCCAAGATGATGGCCCCACGGATGGCAGTGGCTACTTCCTTTGAGCACTTAACACCCAGACCAACATGTCCATTGTAGTCCCCAATGGCGACAAATGCCTATGAAAAGACTAAAGTGGCTGGTGGTCCACTGCCCTGCACAGCATCACTAACCACTGCTTAGAGCCTGTTGCGCTCCTCCAGGAAAGAATGACCACTGTGAGGCCAACCTGAGGTCCTGAGGAGATCCTTTCTCTCTCTCCCCATTACGAAAGTCACACGTGTGCAAGCAAGTGTAACTACGCAGAGCCGAGAGAGTTTTACAAAGCCCCTTGGCAGACACAGCCAGCAAGACAAGACAGCTGGCATACCTTGAACCGGGTCCTCTGACCTGCACGTGTCTGCTTTTGCACAGGCATAATCTTCAAAACCTCGTCCTTAAGGGATGCCCCCAAGAAAAAGTCAATGATCTCAGATTCCTGCAAGATATGGTTTGTAACAAAAATGTTTAAAATATCAACATTGGTCATCAGGAGATTTCCCCTGGCTTCCTAGCAGAACCGGTATTCTGGTTGACCAGTCTATTCTCTCCAGGCTGATTAAACCTACACATTCATAACCTCTCAAACAAAGCCCGGAACCCCTCAATGGCCCAGCGATAGATCTCATTCTTCCACCCTAGGCCAAATGAGCCTCCCCAAGGTTATACCTGCCCAGTGACCCAACAAGAGAAAAGTGAACCCAACCCGTTACCTTGATGGGCAGAGAAAAAAGATAGATCTCCTCCAGGGACTTGATTTTCATGTCCTTGACCAGGCGGCCCAACTTGGTGACGGGGATCCACTGGAAATGTAAAAAGCGGCGATAACAAAAGCAGACTGCACGGTGCCGTCCACGGGCCCATCTCACGCGCACGCTCTGGACCTACCTCCTTGTCCTCGGCCTTGCCTCCGCGAGCTCCACGGCCTCGACCCCGACCCCGACCCCGGCCGCGACCTCGGCCCCGGATGCCGCTGCCAAATCCTCCTCGGAAGCCGCCGCGGCCTCCCATTCCGGGGCCCCCGGGGCCTCCAGGCCCTCCCGCAGCACCGGCGTCATCCGCCATTTGCTGAAGTGAACGACAAAAAAAAAAAAACCCAGTCAATGAGATCTTGGCATTCGCGATCACCTGGACTTGGGCTCCCGCTCGAGACTGGGATCACGTCAGTCGGATGTCCGCGGATTCCCAACGCTCAGGCCCTTGAGTCGCAAAAAAGAGCATAAACACTCACGTGTTTCCTGGAGGAAAAAAAAAAAGAGCCAAGAGCCCGCGGAGGGAGTTTTTGTATAGCGCCAAGTGCCGCGAGAACTACACTGTACCGCCTTGATCGCGAGTGGGCCAAGGATCTATAAGATAGCCTGTGATTGGCTTTGTGTGGCCACGCCCCTGCTGATCGTGCATGCGCCTGCGCGTCTGCGAGTCCAAGGCCCCGGAATCTGTGTGACAGCGGAGTGCTATAAATGCTGGCGCAAGTCACAGCCGCGCCTCTTTGGGCTACTGGTAGGTCCCTTAGTTTCTTTCTGTGTCTTTATACTTTGCTAGGTGGTGGGCGGGAGGTCGGCGTTGGTTGAAAATCACCTTCGGCTTTGCCTGTGACCGTGGGTGAGATTCGGCGCCCAGAGCCACCAGGGGCCTCAGCTCACCACCTACTCGGTGTGGGGAGGTGAAACCCAGGCCCCGACACGCATTGCGGCTTCTGGATGTCTCCCGCGTGCTCTGGTGTCAGATTCCTGATTCTGTTTTCTGTCCGCAGGACGCCCGGATTCCCAAGCCTGAGGCCGACGCCGCCAGGACCGTGGGGGGACAGGGGAATCGGCTCTCCTTATCTTTAAATAAAGCTTTGGTCTAACTCTTGCGTGTGGGAGTTTTTGGTAGCCCACCCGTCAGTCTGGAAAATGCATCTGTTAACTCTGGGATCAATGTGTGGTCTGAAGGGGAGACCACTGTGCTCCACCTTTTTCTTCTGGGTAGCCCTATTTTGCTTTCGGTGCCACACAGGGTGTCTCCAGGGTTGACGGCCACACCCCATACATTCCTCATCAGATAAGTAACCTGAGCTAGATGGGAGTCAGGTTGGGCCTGCTAACCACTAGCAAGGTAGAATGTAAGATTCACAGTTGAAACAGTGGCTCCCTATTGCATTCAGAACATGGTTAGGGACTTTAGAATTTGAAGGGCTCACCACTCAGTGGTATGGAAATGCACTTCTCTGTACCTTACATGTGGGAACTTGTTGGTTTCTCAGGTTGAAATAGATTTCCCCATGTCCTTATACGTCTGCCCAGATGGTCGGAGCCTACCTATTCTGGGAGGCTTTCCTACAGGCTAGCACTTCCTGCTATAGTACTGCAGTTTGCATGGGAATCTGGTCTTCATTTCCCTAGTTTGTATCCTGGAGCACCATGAATCTTAGATCCTAAAGCCCCTGAGCTCTTGGAGATTAGCCACCTGGGGAGCACTATTTGAGAAGGGAGAGGAAAGCAATTGCTGCATTCCTATTGAAGCTTCGATTTTCAGTAAACTACCCCCAGAAGGTTGGTTCCAGGCCTAGTGCTGCTTGGCGATCAGCTGTCAGCCACCATCAAGGCAGGGGCTTCAGGGATCTGTCCCAGGTCTGGGCTACACTATCCCTCATCCGTGCCCCTTTAGGGAAGGGAGCAAGAGCCAGATGGTGCAGGGTTCCAGTGGGCCCTGGGCCAGATTGTGATTGGCCCGAGTTGGACAATGCCACTGTGATGTCAGCCCTCTCCCCCTGTGAAATAGAGGCTCTTTGGCCTCAAGGGTCAGGAGCTGCTGTCCAGACACAGATCATGGTGAGCCCAAATTCCTTTTGCCTCTAGCCCTTATACTGGTGCCTAACTCCAGAAACTTGCCCAGAGATGGACCCCAATTCTCACACTAATGGTAGACAGGGAGTTAGTTACAAGGACTCTGGCCAAAATAACTCCAGGCCAAGGCTAGATTCCCCAGCTGGGGATTAATATTCAAGGGTCTTGAGCATTCACAGCTGCCTCCTCAAAGTGGGTGCTGACCGAACCCTCCACTTAGAGCTCTCATGTGGCTCACCTCCCGAAAGCTTGCTGGGGTCTCCCTCTGGGCATATGGAGTGGGTGGGTGGCCAGATTTAGGTCCCAGTCAGGCCCTGATGGTCGCCTGGCCTTTGCAGAGTGACGGGTATGATATCAACCTCTTCACCAGTCCTCCCAACAGCAACTTCCTGTGTTCTGTCTGCCATGGGGTTCTCAAGAGGCCAGTGAGGTTGCCATGTAGCCACATCTTCTGCAAGAAGTGCATCCTTCGGTGGCTAGCCAGGTGCTATTAGGTTCCCAAGAGGCTGGGAAGGCAGGGGTGGGAATGAGGGACATTTCTGTAACCCAAGACAGAGGAAGGTCTGCAAAACACTAAGTCATCATGGCCATAAGATTCAGCTACTAAATCTGGGATGCTGAAATATGTGGCTCCCTAACTCTGTGGTATATGCAGCCCCTGGCCCAGTCCTCAGAGCTGAGAGCTCTATAAAGCCCTCTCATGCTTCTTCCAGATAGAGAGAAGGGATAAACATGTTGCTGCCACTTGCTCCTTTCCCAATCCTAACACCCCACTCATGCTTCCTAGACAAAAGACCTGTCCATGCTGCAGAAAAAAAGTGAAACGTAAAAAGATTGTCCCTGTGAATAAACTGCGAAAGACCATTGGTCGCCTGGAAGTTAAGGTAGCTCAAAGTACCACTGCCACCAACCTCCTTAGCCTCCTTGGGGGGTGGGGCAGAACCAAGAAGGGAGCCAAGGAGAATCCCATCCTCGTAGAGAACTAAGGGTTTCAGTTTCAGCAATACAGACTGCAGACTTGGGGTCTGGCATACATATAACCCTCTAGACCTACCCAGCCATGTACCTCTCTGTTTTCCAAGCCTCAGACCCTGACCCCCAACTCTCAGAGATCTAGATTCTTCCCACCTCCAAGCATTTGTCCAACCATCCCCCTCTCTCCACATCATTGGTGCCATAGAGCTGGAATGCTTCCAGTTACTTCACTGGCTCACAGTCAGTGGAATATCATGGGTGGGGAATTTTTGCAGGGTGGGCAGCTCATGGGCTGTCGATGCCCAATCTGGTTTGGCTCAACAATGCTCTCCCCCACCCCTCAGTGCAAGAACGCGGAAGCTGGCTGCTTGGTGACGTGCCCCTTGGCACATCGCAAGGGACACCAGAACTCATGTCCTTTCAAGCTAATGGCCTGCCCCAATGAAGGCTGCACGGCGCAGGTGCCACATGAGGCCTTGGCCGAGCACCGGCAGCACTGCCAGCATGGCACCCAGCAGCATTGCCCCCTAGGCTGTGGGACCACCCTGGACCTGGCAGAGCATGTACGCCACAACTGCCACCACGAACTGTGGCAGGAGCGCAGCCGGACCCTGGCACTGTGCCTGTTACAGCATGCGCACAAGATGCACCGCACCACCAACTTCTTCTGCCGGCAGTTGGCCCAGCTAAGAGACTTCCTGGAGGACAACGCACAGCCTGTTGGCCCTCGGCAGGAGAATGCGGAGGCCGCCCCAGAAGGCAGCCTTGGGGTTGAGGTGTGGGGGGTCCAGGGCCAAAGCACATTGTAAATTGAGGGGTAAATAAACATGAGCCCTGACCTGGCTCATTCTGCTCCGCAATCTCTGTGCTTGCCAACCCTACCTCTCCAGGCACTATTCCCGTCATCTCACAGGGACATTTTGGCCTCCCTCCCTCAACCTCTCCCAAGTTCGACACTGTCTGTTCTCCCTGCCCAAAGACTCTTTTCCCCACTCTCATTTCTCTGGCTTCTTTCCAACTCAAATGAATGACTCCTTCCAAAGGTTTTTTCCCAGGCTTCTTCCCAGTTACTTTCTACCAATTTGCTTACCAGCTTCATAGCCAGTAGTATAACCAGCTCAAAATCCAGAGCCCAACCCAGGCTGGTGTGACTCAGTGGACTGAGTGCCGGCCTGTGAAACAAAGGGTCACCAGTTCAATTCCCATTCAAGGCATACGTCTGGGTTGCAGGCCGGGTCCCCAGTTGGGGGTGTGCAAAATACAACCACACACTGATGTTTCTCTCCCTCTTTCTCCTTCCCTCTCCAAGAATTAAATAAAATCTTTTTTAAAAAATCAGAGTAAAAGCACCATTATCACAGATCTCCTCCCCTTATATTCTCCTCCCTACTCACTCCCTGAAGCTACATGGACTTTTGTTGCTCCTCCTAGCACCAGGTCTGTGCACTGCTGTTCCTTAGCATGAAGCACCATTCGCCTAGATAACCACTGGGATCCCTGCTTCACCTGCTTCCAGTTTTTGCTCAAGTGTCACCTTCTCCATGAAGCCTCCTCTACCATCCCACTTAAAATTGCACCCCCTAAGCTCCACTCCAAACCTGGCCAATTCTTTCTGCAGCATTAATCATTTAAATATCATGATTATTCTTTGCCCTGCCGCCCAGTCCCCACCCTATTAGCACATGAACTACCAGAAAGGAGGTTTTTTTTTTCTCTAGTGTTTCCCAAGTGCCTAGAACAGTGCTTTGCACACAGAATGTGCTCAAATATTTAAACCACTCTGAAATTACCTGGTTGATTCATTTACCTATGTTCTCATATCAGGCCATGAGCCCCCAAAGCAGGGCTTGTTCCAAGACTCTATATAGCCTGGCCGGTGTGGTTCAGTGGATTGAGTGCCAGCCTGCAAACCAAGGGGTCACCAGTTCCATACCCAGTCAGGGCACATGCCTGGTTGCAGTCCAGATCCCTGGTTGGTGGATGTATCTCTCACACATTGATGCTTCTCACCCTCTGTTCCTCCTTCCCTTCTCATCTCTCTAAAAATAAATCTTTTTTTTTTTTAAGACTCTATATATTCTCAGATGTGCTCACCCCCAAATCCCAGAATGCCAAGGGGACAAGATCCTTGGAATTACTTTAGTAAACATTTCCTACGAATGCCTTTCTAAATTTCCATCAAAAAGCCGTATATATAGACGACGTATTATAGAATTGTACACCTGAAACCTATATGCTTTTATTAACCAATGTCACCCCAATAAACTAAATAAAAAAGTAAAAAATAAAAATAAAAGGCCAGATAGCTGCGAACCCAGACCCAGTCTACCCCATTGGTCCAAGCCAGGGTGTATCCTGTCATCCAGGCCAGAAATGCCTCTGCTAACTTCTGCTTCTTGACGCAGCTGCCACTGCCCACATCAAAGATGGTACCGGAGGCACTGTGTTAATGACGTCACAGTCACGCGCAGTGACGCCACCGAAGCGCGCCGGCCGTGCAGAGTGGCGCACTGGTCTTCCTCACGCGGCGGCGGCGATTGCAGCGGCAGTGACATGGAGGAGGCTGCGGCCTCAGTGGGCCGCTTCAAGGCCAAGTGAGCCGGGGTGCTGGGCTGTGGGCGGGAACCGGGTTCGCAGCGGCAGTAACGAAGGCGCTCGCCGTGGACAGGATGTCCATTCGGGTTTGGGGAGGCGATGAGAACTGTGTACGTACTGGTCCGCAGGGTTGTGGCGGCTACAGTATTATAATATTGGGAGAGCCGGCAATGACTGCTCTCGGTGAGGGGTTCACTGGAGTCCCGTTGGGCGTAGCTAGCGTAGATTATTTAAACTAAGAGACGGTTTGGGGTGGGTACAAGAAATCCCAGAGATGGAAGAAGGGATGGACTGAGCACAAGTGGAGGCTGGTCCTGGACGCAAGCTGGTGGTACCGGAGAAGTACCACCTCTGGGGTAGGCGGCGTGGAGTTTTCACCTGCTGTCCCTCTTCTCCAGGGAGCAGGAAGAAAAGTCAGGAGATGGGCTGGGAAGCCCTGAATCCTGTGCTTATTCAGTCCCCAAGTCTCTGCTGAACATCTAAGTGCTTAGTGTCCCGAAAGCTGCAGACTCAGCCCTGCTGTGCGGAGCGCAGTCTGATGGGATAATTGTATTTAGCAAATCGTTTTCATCAGTGGTTGTGGCAAGCACTAGCAAAAGAAGTTCTGGTGGGTATATGACTGGGTTTGGGAGTTGGAGGCTTTGTTTCATCTTGGTCCCTAGTAGGATTAACCAGGTGCCATTGAAAACTGGAGAAAGATCCAGGCCACATATAAGAAACAGCTTGTTTGAAACAGGAGAGGTCAGCAGTGGTCCCTTTGGCAGTATCGTGGAAACATAAGGAGAGGAGAGGGTTTTAAGGCAGGGTGGTGGCATAAAAAATAGTTATGTTCTAATAGGCTCTTTTGGCAGCAGAGCTTGAGAGCGTGGGGAGGGCCCTGATGAAGAGGCTGGAGCAGCTCTCCAGAGAGGATGCTGCAATGACCTGGACTGATGTGAAGGCAGCCGAGAAGAGAATAGGGTTGCTTGGGGACTAAGATGCAGGCCAGGCTGGGGATGGAGGAGGGAGTAAGGGTTGAGAAAGGATACAGTTTAGACCTCAGGAATGAAGATGTTGAGCATGTTTCTTTCCATGGGCTGGTACTCAGTCCTGGCCTCCCATGGCCAGCAGGGGGTCCCCAAGGTCTGGCCTGATCAGCACTGGGGAGTCTGGAAAGACGGGACTGTTTGTTCATATGCTATTGTGGTTGCCCTCTGTGGATTACCAACCAGTTGTGGGTCTCAGATATTCATAACAAGAGGATACTAGCAGTTACCTCACTGGAGGGGAAAGAACTCATAATCACAACCACCCCATCCCTACTACTGTCAGGGACTCGAGAGCACCCAGCAGAGCTTTGCACTGGGGACCAAGGGGTGGGTGATTCACTCTCTCCCTCTGTTCTCCCTCCAGCTATGCTGTGGAACACAAGATTGAGCCTTTCTACAAGGGCGGGAAGGTTCAGGTACCGGCACTGGGAAGGGCAGAGTGGTGGGGCAGGCAGGGATTGCAGTGTTACCTTGGCTGAGATCCCTCTGTCACCAGCTGGACCAGACTGGGCAGCACCTCTTCTGTGTCTGTGGTACCAAAGTCAACATTCTGGATGTGGCCTCAGGGGCCATTCTGCAGAGCTTGGAGCAGGTGAGAGCAGGGAGAGCCAGGGTTATGGACTAATGTGGAAAGGTAGCCTATTCTCATGGCACTCTGTGTGCCTACTTTCACCCCTAGGAGGACCAGGAGGACATTACCACCTTTGATCTTAGTCCTGATGATGAGGTATGTGGGGCAGGTACAGGATGTGGGTTTCAGTACTTTCCAACCAAACTTTGAGTCTATGAGGATGGGTAGCTAGGTCTCTACCCACACCCCCCAAACTGAACTGCATCCTCCCCCAGGTGTTAGTGACAGCTAGCCGGGCACTGCTGCTGGTTCAGTGGGCCTGGCGAGAAGGCAGTGTCACCCGCCTGTGGAAAGCAATACACACAGCTCCTGTGGCCACCATGGCCTTCGACCCCACCTCCACACTGCTAGCCACAGGTAGGGCCCCAGCTGGGTGAGTGGGCCAGCTGGTGGGCACATGGGCAGGGAGCTTTGGGCACACCAGCCCCCTCACCTCAAACACATTTCCACAGGAGGCTGTGATGGGGCTGTGCGTGTTTGGGACATCGTGCGGCACTATGGGACACACCACTTTCGGGGCTCACCAGGTGTTGTGCAGTGAGTAGGGGCAGCAGAAACTGGGTGAGTGGGGATCATGCTGGGGTGGTACAGCTCAACTGCCCCGCCTACTTGCCTGCAGTTTGGTCGCCTTCCACCCGGACCCTGCACGCCTGCTGCTCTTCTCCTCAGCCACAGATGCTGCCATTCGCATATGGTCGCTGCAGGACCAGTCATGCCTGGCTGTACTGACTGCCCACTACAGTGCTGTCACCTCACTGACCTTTAGTGTTGATGGTTACACCATGCTCAGGTCAGCGGCCAGCTACCCAGGCCTTAGCAGGCAGGGGAGGGCCATGGCTGAGACTTGGGAACTGAGGTAGCTGTTTCCCCCAGCTCGGGCCGGGACAAGATCTGCATTGTCTGGGACCTGCGGAGCCACCAGGCCCTGAGGACGGTTCCTGTGTTTGAGGTAGGGGCACCAGGGGGGCCAGGGCCAGTGAGTGGGGCAGGGCTGGGGCTTGGACTGCCACCTCTGATCTGCTCCTCCTCAGAGTGTGGAGGCTGCAGTGCTGTTGCCTGAGGAGCTGGTGCCCAAGCTGGGTGTGAAGTCCATGGGCCTATACTTCCTGACAGCTGGCAGTCAAGGTTTGTGGGGCCAGGGCAAGCAGCAGAGGCTGGGGGTGACCCATGGACTTTTGAGTCCCAGCAGCCTCTATCCCTGCACAGGCACTCTGCGCGTGTGGGAAGCATCCTCTGGGCAATGTGTACACACACAGCAGCAGTTGTCAGGCCCTGGGCAGGAGCTGACCCACTGTACCTTGTTACGAGCTGCTGGTCTGCTTCTCACTGTCACTGCTGACCACAATCTTCTACTCTACGAAGCACACTCCCTGCAGCTGAAGAAACAGGTGAGCACTGTTCTGGTCAACCCACGACCTGGGAACGCTGGCCCTCTTTTCATGCGGGCCCTGGTTTGTGTCTCTCCACCCTGCAGTTTGCTGGCTACAGTGAGGAGGTGTTGGATGTCCGGTTCCTTGGGCCCGAAGACTCCCACATTGTTGTGGCTTCCAACAGCCCCTGCCTAAAAGTATTTGAGCTACGGACATCAGCCTGCCAGATTCTCCATGGCCACACAGGTGAGAGCACCAGGCCGACAACCCCAGGGATCCCTTCCCTTAATTGACCTTTGACTATTTTTTCTTCCTTTTCCCTCAGACATTGTGCTGGCCTTAGATGTGTTTCGGAAGGGGTGGCTCTTTGCCAGCTGTGCCAAGGTGTGGTACCCCAAGAGGTGTGGAGGTATGGGTTCCAAGTAGGAAAGCCTGGCCCAGCTCTGTCTTCACATCTCTTGTCCCCAGGACCAGAACTTTCGTGTCTGGAGGATGAACAAGGCTGGTGAGGTGACCTGTGTGGCTCAGGGCTCTGGGCACACACACAGCGTGGGCACCATCTGCTGCTCTAGGTAATGGGCTAGGGCTGAGGTCCATGGTGTAACGGATGTGGAGGCCTAGGCCCTGCTGATGGAGTTTCAGCTCAGGGAGATGGGAAGAAGAAGATGGTGGATTTGGCCTTGCTCTTTGAAGCTTCAGCCTAGGGATCTGGAATAAGAAATGAGCCAGTGGTACCCCAGGTGCCATTGTTGCGGGAGGGTTCCTCGGTAGTAGCCTTGGGGTTGGGTGGTAAAAGGAGCAGGGTTTTGAGGCAGAGAGAGTGACACCAAACAAGGTTCAGGCAGAGAAGGCACTCCCCACGTTTAGGGCTAGGAGTTCCATTATTGGGAGAAAATTGCCCGATGTGGTACCAACAGTGGGCAGTGTGGGCTTAAGTGCAAGCAACTGATCGCTGAGGTGTGTTTGGGTGACTTGGGCCATCTCCTTTCTGCAACAGCCCCTCTAGTCTAGACCATAGTCCTGCAGGCCTGAGCTGTGGTGCATTGGCAGACAGGGCTTGGTAAGGGCTCAACAGGTCTCTCCCCCCACCCGCCAACTGGGCCTCAGGCTGAAGGAGACCTTCCTGGTGACGGGTAGTCAGGACTGCACTGTGAAGCTGTGGCCCCTCCCCAAAGCCCTGCTGTCCAAGAGTACAGCTCCAGACAGTGACCCTGTCCTCCTACAGGCCCAGGCCACACAGCGTTGCCATGACAAGGTAACCACACACACAGTACACCAGGGTGGCAGTGCAGCAGGGCCCCTGGGATAGGGGTATTGGAGCTGCCTCTTCTCCTCACCAGGACATCAATAGTGTGGCTATTGCCCCCAATGACAAGCTGCTGGCCACAGGCTCACAGGACCGCTTGGCCAAACTCTGGGCCCTACCACAGTGCCAACTGCTGGGCGTCTTCTCAGGCCACCGGCGTGGCCTCTGGTGTGTCCAGTTCTCACCCATGGACCAGGTGCTGGCCACTGCCTCAGCTGATGGCACCATCAAGCTCTGGGCACTGCAGGACTTCAGCTGCCTTAAGGTAAGCTGCCCCCACCCCAGGCCTGGCCCACGCCTGATGCCATCTCATGCCTTCCCTGTCCCAACCCTGCAGACATTCGAGGGGCATGATGCTTCTGTGTTGAAGGTGGCCTTTGTGAGCCGTGGTACTCAGCTGCTGTCCAGGTGAGTGAGCTGGGGGCAGCGCAGAGGTTGAGGTAAGCTGGGGGACGGGCCCCAGGGATGAGCCCCCTCTCAATCCCAAACCCAGCGGCTCCGATGGGCTTGTGAAGCTCTGGACCATCAAGAACAATGAGTGTGTGAGGACGTTGGACGCCCACCAGGACAAGGTCTGGGGGCTGCACTGTAGCCAGTTGGATGACCGTGCTCTTACTGGCGCCAGTGACTCCTGTGTCATCCTCTGGAAGGTGTGTGGGTTTGGGTGGGGTGGGCATGGATCAGAGCGGGCAGGGCAGCACGGGGTTCTATTCTGACCCTAGTCTGACCCCAGGACGTTACTGAGGTGGAGCAAGCAAAGGAGCAGGCCAAGCGGGAGGAGCAGATGATTAAGTAAGTCTGGAGGGTTCCCACCCAGCCTCTTTGTGAGTGCCACCATTGTGTCTGGCACTTCCCATGTATCAGCCTCACCCCCTTCCCTTGGGGTAGGGTATGTTAGGATCACCCCTGCTGTATGGAAGTGGGTATCTGAGGCTTGGAACAGTGACACAGCTCTCAGCATCAGTGGGTGCTCAGGTCCTGCTTGCTGACTCCTGAACCAGCCCCCTGATGGCTCTGCCTTCAGACCCAGCCCTGTGGCCCTGACCTCTTCCCTCCTTCCCTAACCAGGCAGCAGGAACTGGACAACCTGCTCCAGGAGAAGCAGTACCTTCGGGCGCTGGGCTTGGCCATCTCCCTAGACCGGCCCCATACCGTGCTGACTGTTATCCAGGGTCAGTGCCTTGGACCTGATAGGTGGCAGTGGCAGGTGGGGGGGTTCCTCTGGGATCTGACCTGCCCCTTTCCTGAATCATATCTTCCCTTCTCCTTCAGCCATCCGGAGGGACCCTGAGGCCTGTGAGAAGCTGGAAGCCACAGTGCTCCGACTGCGGCGCGACCAGAAAGGTTTGGGACGGGTGGGTAGAGGCTGATATGAGTGGGGTGGCCAGCAGGCAGATCTGACTATCCCTGTCACACAGAGGCCTTGCTGCGCTTCTGTGTCACGTGGAACACCAACTCAAGGCATTGCCATGAAGCCCAGGCCGTGCTGGGTGTGCTCCTGCGACATGAGGCCCCGGAACAGCTGCTGGCCTATGAGGGTGTGCGAGCCTCGCTTGAGGCCCTGCTGCCCTACACCGGTACATGGACATGGCCCCTGGGTGGGAGTAGGGTAGGGAATAGCCCAGCCAGACTTTACGGACCCCCTGACGACCTCTGTCATCCATCCCCAGAGCGGCACTTCCAGCGACTCAGCCGGACCCTGCAGGCAGCCACCTTTCTAGACTTTCTGTGGCACAACATGAAGCTGCCCACCCTCCCTGCAGCCTCTTCTGCCCTCTGAAACACGAACTTTTCTACCCTACTTCCTGTGTTTGTCTGGGCTTTGTCTCGCCCCAGGTCCCAGCCACAACGTTGGCTAAGCATCATCCCTGCGCCTTGGCCTGGCTGCAACCCAACAGGCCGTGCCCCTCAGCATGGACACTGGGTGTGGGTTAATCAGAACTTTATTCAAAGGCAATGGGAGAGTATAGCCTCCTGGCCCTGCCAGCCAGGGAGTCCCAACCTCAAATGCGCCTCCCCCTGTCCTGAGGGTGGCATGGCTGCCATCAGTCATCCCTGGGGTCTAGAACCTCTGGCCTGGTGCTCCAGCTGTAGGGTGTGCGCACAGCGTAGCCCTCCATGTAGTTCTACACACCCTCAAGGAGGTCCCTGACCCCGTGGGTCTCTCTCCAGTGCTCTGCGGGTGATGGTGCAGCAGCATCTCTGAATGGCACTAAGCAGGGGGCGGGTGGGCACAGTAGGGGGGAGGGTCATAGCCTGGGGGTACTTAAGGGAGCTCTGGGCCTCCCCTTCCCTGTCTTCCCCATCCTCTGCCCCAGAGTGGAGCCCTGGTCTGCTCAGGAGTGTTCCTAGCCCATCTGGTTGCAGTAGCACAGAGGGGAGAAGACCTGTGTGGCCACCGAACCTGTAAGGAGAGCAGAGTTTGTTCAGTACTTGGCCCTGCCCTCCCCCAGACTACTCCTTCCCCCACTAAAGTCTCACACCTGCATAGCCACCAGCCTCGGTCTGACGTTTCCAGCACTTGCACTCTTGCCCCCGCAGGCACTGACAGCTCGTCGACCTGGCTGCCTTCATAGGCTCGGGAAACACAGAACTGGGAGTCTGGGAGTGGGCACTTGGGGCTTACCACAGGGCTCCCATCTTAGTGCCCTTGTTGCTCTCACTAAATCTCCACCCCTGGGCTCTCCTCTGGATCTCTGCTGATACCAGGGACCACTGTGAAACCCACTGGGGCTCCCACCTGCTATGGAGACCAAGCACTCTAGGGGACTGCCACCACCTAGTCCTTCCATGGCATCCCTCCCCTGGGTCAGGTGCTTCCTGTCCTCAACCTTGCTGCACACTGCCCAGTGGTGGTGGTGGTGGGCATGGGGAAGTTAGCCTCATACCACTACTTGCTAGGGGCTGTCTCCCATCTTGTCCCTGGCTCAGAGCCACCTCTTCCAAGTAAGGAGCAGGAAACCATGCCATCTGCTGTTCTTCATTAGCCACCAGCCACCAGCCTGTGTACAAGAGGTAGGTAGGGGTTCAGATCCCCAGGCATGCTGGGGTTCTGGGGACAGCAGGTTAGGATTAGTCCCAAGACACCTGCCCAGCGCCACCTGAGGGGTGTCGCAGCCGCACTTCTAGTGCTTCCTGGGCTCGTGCATGGAAGGGTTGGCCCCTTGTGTCCTGGGTGCTGAAGGGCTGCAGGCAGTGCAGTGTCCAAGCCGCCAGGCTGCTTATGGCAAGGCTTCCCGTAGGGCGGGGTAGGGGCTCTTCCTGGACAGGCAAGGTCACCAAGCTGGAAAGAGTGGTCATAGCAGGAGAGAGGTGTGTGGGGATGGGCTGCCCCCCCTCACAAGTCCACCCAGCCTTGTACTTCCTAGGCCCCTTCTCCACCATGCTTCCCCCATCCTTCAAATGCTTCCCGCAGGGGGTTAGAAATAAGTCTGGCACCTGCCAGGTGGTAGTGAGGGCTCCAGGTCCTGGGGCTGTGGCTCAAAAAAGCCGGTAAGCACTGGTGCCCTGGACACATGCTCTGCCACCAGCAGTGTCTGGGAATAGGTCTCCAGCAACCGCAAGCATGCCAGGCCGTGGCCTGTGCACCCCCTGCGCACCAACAGCGATCCAGATAAGTCTGTGGGCACAACAGGGACAGGCCGTTGGACCCTGCCCTATGACTACCACCACCAAGCTATACTGTTGCCCCTGCCCCTCCCAGGATCCCTGCGGCCTGACCTGGAAACTTGGGGAGAATTCTGTCAGATCTCTGCAGTAGGCCCGCCTCCACCGGGAAGGTCTCCTTGAGGGTCTTCTAAGGGAGAGAACCAGCATGTCGGTCTTTGAGAGCCCACTGGGTTACCTTGGGAGGGCAGGAGTCCCTTGCTGGGATCTGGGATCTTACGGGCTGGAAGCCAGGATGGGTGTCAGGGTAGGCACTATGGGGTTGGGGGGAGTCATTCAGTTGGAGGAATCAGGGTCACCCCAGATGCACTCACGTGGAGCCTCCTGAACTCGTCACAGCTCCTTCGCACGAAGGTGTGGCTGTTGTCTGACCAGCACACAGAGAAGGCGAATGTCTGCTGGAGAAAAGGGTGGGGTCACCTGGGAGGCACTGCACCATGAATTCCCTTTCTCCCTCCTTTCCTCCCTATTTCCTTCTGAGGTTGGCAGTAACCAGATCGTACTTGGAGCCTCCGTGTCTGCACCAGAGCTGCTGCATGTACTGACACCGGGTGCCGAGGGCCCGCCATAGCTGTGGCCTCACAGGTCGAGGTCCCTCCTAGAAGACTGGTTGGAACTCCTTTTTATGCCTCAGACCTGCCAGGTCCTTGCAGCACTTTCCTACCTGTGTCCTCCGCTTCCTCACTGGCACCCAAACTGAAGATCTAGGTGGAGAAACAGGAGCAGAGGGCTTCGGGGGTAGGAGGGGGAGCACAGAGGCAGTGGTGGTGGTGGAGGGGGGGCGGCGGTGGCTGAAACTGCTGCCTGAGGCCCTCCTGCCCAAATCTGGCTATGGGAGGAGGAGAAGGAAGAGCTATCAAAGCGCCCCGCCAGGCCCGCCCTCCAGGCTCTCTTACAGTGCTGTGTAATGCTGGGATTGGTGAGAGCCTCCTGCCGGGACCCCTGTGATCTCTTTGAACTTGCCTGGAGAGCTGACACAGTTGTCATCAGTAACAGCTTTAGCTTTACACTGGAAGAAAGATCTCTTAATGTCCCCAAGTTACAAAGGAGGAATTTGTGTTAAGTGAATGTCAGTTTTTCTGTATGTGTTGGGGAGAGTGGGACCTCAAAGGCTCACCCCAGAGGTTTCCCTCTCTGTGGTGGTCTATCTCTACAGTCACCAGCACTTGAGAGTGGGGGTGGGGGTGACTAGGACTATTTTGAGAGCTGCCTCTGAATTTACAATTTATTACAAGTTACCGCAAGTACAGCCTCTGAGATCAGGAGTGACCATTCCGCACCTAGGGTGGTGAGATGGCCTTGGAGTCTCCAGAGGGTGTGCCCAGGTGCCCCACAATTCTGGGCTGCTTCCTTATAGGGGAGATTTCTGGAGTCCTATCTAACTTTGCCCACAGTGATTCCTCCTGCTGATGGGGCCACCAGGTCTGTATTGGGACTCCCACCCTACCCCAAGCCCCTCAGAGAGGGTCAGCCTCTAGAGTATTCCTCCAGGAAACCACCCTGATCTGGACAAAGGTCTATTGTGTTTCCCTCCAGCAACTCTCTGAAGCTTTCATACCTTCCCTGGTCTTGGCCTAGATTGTGAACACCTGCTGGGATAGGCATGCTATGCAGAGTGCCTTTAGTTCAGCTGCCAAACTCTCCTCAACTTCAGCTGGGGCTATGCTGAGGGTACTTGGCCTGGCAGGGTTCAGTTTGGCACAGACCTTGCTCCCCTGGAAAACAAAGAATAGAAGCTAGGGAAGGGGCAATTTGTGACCAGCTAGGGACCAGGAAGGATGCTGAAGCCCCCTCAACTGCCCCAACTGACAACCCTTGCTCCATATTCCCTGCAACCCTGGGTCCTTACCACTCTTTCCCTCTGTATAGCCCATACCCTTATCTCTCACTTGGACAACTGCAGCAGTCCCCCCACCCCAATGCCCATGCTCCTCACTTGCTTCCATGGAGTTTAGTTTCCAGAGAAATCTTTGCAAAACAGAAAAGGGATCAGGTAGAAGTAGCCCTGCCCAAAACTGTAGTACCTTCTCACAGTCCTTAGAATAAATTCCCAGTTCCCATGGCAGACAAGAAGGTCCTTGATGGGCCGTTGCCCACCTCTGCATCTCTTGTCCCCAGATCCTGTCTCACTGTCCCTTCTGCTCATGCAAGAGGCCAAGACCCTCCCACCTCCAGCCTTGCCCTTGACTGCTCCTCAACTAATTCCTCATTCTTCAGGTCTCTACCTAAGGGCCACTTTCTCAAGGAGGCCACCTGAATTCTGAATTTACCACACCATTATGGTTAGGACCCCTACCATAGTTTGTAAGTGGACATTCATTAATGTAACTTTTTTTGTTGTTTTGTTTTTTCTGTCTTGACCACTGGACTATTAGCTGAGGTCAGTTGGATCGTTTTTTGGTTTTTTTTTTTTCTATTACAGCTGTTCCACTTTTTCCCCCATTGCTCCCCCCCCCACCTCACCCACCCCTTCTCCCAGTCAATCCCCACCCAGCTGTCCATGTCCATGGGTCACTCATACTAGTTCCTTGACTAGACCCTTCCCCCTCCCTCTCTTCCCTGAGAGGTCAGTTGGATCTTGTTCCCCGCCTTTTCCAGAGATTGGAACAGTGGTTGGAACAAATTAGGCACTACACAAATATTTGCGGAATGAATGAATGTATCTATGGAAGCAGAGGTATCTCTGAGGCCACTCCTGACCGGGCCGCTCGGTTCCCGCAGAAGCCCAGAGACGCACACCGCCTCCTTTGCAGACACAGGCCCACCCTACTTTGTCTTTGCCATGGCTCCGGCCACCGGGGCTGAAGCCTGGGACCCCGGCCCTAGAGCTCACCGCCCTCTGTGAGCTCAATGCCCTGCCCTACGTTGCTATAGTGCCGCGCAGCCGGCTGGGGGGCGTGTCCCCAGCTGAAGGCACAGAGCCTGGCCAATAGTACACAGAAAAGGTCGGAGCGGAGGGATGGGGGCGTCGAGGGCCGCAACACGAGCTTTGCCCCAGCCGCAGTCAAAGTCCACCGCGCGGCGGCGGCGCACCTTCCACAACACTCTGCTCTTCTATTGGAGGAAGCGGGAGTATCGCCAAGAAGGACACAAGCCGGGCTCGAGCAGCGGAACTAGGCCCAGGGGCGTGGCCAGGACCCGAGCCTCCGGCGCGTCCTCGGCCAGAACCCGGACCTCGGGCTATGTGTCCTCCCCGGTTGGGGCCCCGGCTCCCAGCTCCACCTCCACGCCGGACCCCGCCTCCACGCCGGACTCCGACCTCAGCCGTAGCCCCACCCTGGCCTCCGCGCCAGAACCCGCGGCTTTCGCGCTAGGTTCCTGTGGCCGCGCCCTGGCGGCTGCGCCCGCGCTGGCCTGGAGACCTACTTGGAGGACCTTCTGGAGGCCGAGCTGGCCCGGCAGACACTGCGCGGGCAACATGGCGGCGCCTAGCGAACCCGGCGGCTTCGGCGGCGGGAACCTCTTCTCGTTTCTGCCCGGCGGCGCGCGCTCCGAAGCAATGGAAGACCTGGTGACGGACGCGCGCGGCCGGGGCGCTGGACGGAGAGATGCCGCCACCTCCTCGGCCGCGACTCCAACCCTAGCGCCGACCCCCGACCCTCAGGTCCCTGGGGACACCTCCCGGAGACGGCCCTGCCGTGCCTGCGTGGACTTCAAGTCTTGGATGCGGACGCAGCAGAAGGTGCAGATGCCGGGGGGGGGGGGGGGCGCCACTTCTCCTAGGAGGCTCGTGAGCCCTGCCCACCTCTAGCCCCGGCCCGCACACGACTCCTCTTCCTCACCCCCGGCCCCGACACCCTGTTCTCAGGCGCCCTGGGCAGACCTCCCAGCTCTCAGGCCAAGCTGTCCCACAGGTCCTACACCTGACAGACTTATGCCCCCCCAGGGTTGGCTGTTCCTGGACCTTGCTCCCTAGGTAGGCCTGGCCTTTCGGCTTTCACACTCACGTGGGCCAGGTCTGCTGCAAGACTAATTAATGTCTGGTGTCAGTGGGCCTCCTGGGGAGGGGAAAGGGGGAGCTTTGTAGGCTTCTGGTCGGGGGAGACTGACCTGAGCCTTGGTCGGCCTCCTTCCGCAGCGGGACAGCAAGTTTAGGGAAGATTGTCCTCAAGATCGTGAGGAACTGGGCCGCCACAGCTGGTCTGTTCTCCACACCCTGGCTGCCTACTACCCTGACCTGCCCACCCCAGAGCAGCAGCAAGACATGACCCAGTTCATACATTTATTTTCCAAGTTTTACCCGTGTGAGGAGTGTGCAGAAGACATAAGGAAGAGGTAAGTTATTCTGTACCGTCTGCAGGCAGCAGAGCATCCTATCTGGAGCCTGGACCTGGGTCTCTCTGAACTGCTGACATAAAAGAGATCCTTGAGAAATAGGTGTGGAGATGGTAGAGGGTTGCCAAGAGCAGGGACCACCAACGGAGTTGGGATTGGATCATATGAGCCATCTTTCTACTCAAAGGCCAAGCAGCCTGGGGCTGCTGCTGGACACCACTGCTTTCTGCAGCCACAGGCCTGCAGGGAGGGCTTCCCTCAAGAGGTCCCTTGCTTAGTACTGATGGAGGATCCAGCAGTTTAAGGAGGACTCTACTTTGTCTGACTTCTGGAGCAGGACTGCTGGTTTCAAGACACTGAAAACTCACTGCTTTTGCTTGCAAGAAGAGCCCATGGTTCATTAGATAGCCTAACAGCCATTGTTTGGCACCCATAGGTGTTTCTGGACTAGATGTAGGGAGTGGGGCAGGGCAGCCCTTGGCTTTTGAAGCCTGGGCAGTTAGAATGAGAGCTCTTAATGAGTTGAGGCACCAGGGCCCCATGTGCTAAGAAACAGGTCTGCTTTTTAGTTATGCTTTTGTGCAGGCCCCACCCTTTCCACACACTGCTTTGGGCCAGGGAAGATGAGGTGAAGCTTTCTGATTGTTATGAGGTTGTAAAGTTGCCTGGTCTATGTTAATACCTTACCTTGGGCTCTTGTCAGGGTTTACCAAGCTCCCCAAGTGGGGTTTTGAGCAGGCCTAGGAGTCCACCACTTCTGGATGCTATAAGGCCAACCTGTTTGGGGAATTACTGTCTCAGAACATGAGAACACACCTGGGAGTAGCTCATAGCCACATCCCATCTCTCCCTGGATCGAGCAGGCAAGGAGGTAGCTGGCGGGGCAGGGCAGTGGGATCACTGCCTGCCCTCATTCTCCATGTGCTTCTGACCATGCAGGATATGTAGGAACCAGCCAGACACGCGCACACGGGCATGTTTAACCCAGTGGCTATGCCGCCTGCACAACGAGGTGAACCGCAAGCTAGGCAAGCCAGACTTCGACTGCTCTAAAGTGGATGAGCGCTGGCGTGACGGCTGGAAGGATGGCTCCTGCGACTAGAGGGCAGCCAGCTGGAGCCCATGGGGCTACTGACTAGAGAGGGACAGGTGACTTATTAAAGTGCAGCAGAGCCAGAGACTGTTGTGTTTTAGTTGGGTGGTCCCCAGACATTGCCCATGGAGCACTTTCATTTTTAGATTTGAACTTGAAGTGGAGGTGCCTGCTACAGGTACCCGATGGCCTCCTCCTCAGCTTAGGTTGTCCCTTTTGTTCCAGATGCAGCCTCCTACCCATGTGCCCACTTCCCCACACAGGAAAGTGATAGGCTTGGCCAGGCTCCCCTGTCCCACAAAACCCTCAAGACCAGGTCACTGTCTCCCCAATGTGTAGCTAGGAACAACCACAGTGATTGTAGCCCCAGAGGCTGTGTGTTGTTTGCACTTCAGGAAAGAGGCCTGGGGACTAAGTTTTCCACCCTGCTCAGTCCCTACAGGGAGGGAAAGTGCAGGCAGGTTCTTCTCCGAGGGTCCACTAACCCTGCAGCCCATTTTCTATCCAACACATGGCCTTCCAGGCTTGTTAGAGGCTTCCTGGGGCCAGCTTCCTTGGAGCGTGAGACAAAAATAAAATGCCAAAGAAGTGACTGAGAACCTGGCTTCAGTGTGTTTTGTGCTGGGACTTGTAGTAATGGACAGGGCCTGCCCTCAACCCTCTGTAGTTAGCTCCTTCTTTCTCTCCAGGTTCTGGCTCTTTAAGAGGAAGGAGATGTTTCAAGGCAAGAATGGGCCATAATATTCCAGGAACAGCAAGGAGGCTGGGTTCCTGGAGCTGAGGGAGGATTGTCAGAGAGGTGGGGGGGAGTCAGCGTGAAGTTTTCAAGGCCTCAGCAAGAATGTGGGGTTGTTTTTATTATTTATTTGTTTATTTTTTAGAGAAAGGAAGGAAGAGAAAAAAATTGATTTGTTGTTTTACTTATTTATGCATTCATTGGTTGATTTTTGTATGTGCCCTGACCAGGGATCAAACCTGCAACCTTGGCATATTGGGATGATGCTCTAACCAACTGAGTTACCTCGCCAAAACCAAGGACATGTTTGTTTGTTTTTTAAGACTTTATTTTTAGAGAGAGAGAAAGGGAGGGAGAAAGAGAGGGAAAGAAACATTAATGTGCTAGAGATACATCTATCAGTTGCCTCTCACATGCTCCCAACTGGGAACCTGATCTGCAATCCAGGCAAGTGCCCTGACTGGGAATTGAACCGGCAGACTTTTAGTTCACAGGCCAGCACTCAATTGACTGAGCCACACCAGCCAGGGGCAGGCCAAGGACATGGTTTTAACACCCAGCTTTTGTGACAGAAAGGTGTTAGAGGAATTGAAGCCAAGGAAGGGTGAAATGTGACTTTTTTTCTTTTTTTTTTTTTTTTTTAAGAGAGAGGAACATTGATTTGTTGTTCCACATATTTATGCAATCATTGGTTGACTCTTATGTGTGCCCTGACTGGGGATCAGACCCGCAACCTTGGACAATGCTCTAACTGAGCTATCTGGCCAGGGTTTTTATTTCTTTAATAACTAGGGACTTCACTGTTTTATTCTTTCATGTTTTTTGTTTTGTTTTGTTTTCAGAGAGAGGAAGGGAGAAAGAGAGAGAGAGGGAAAAAAACAACACTGATTCGTTGTTCCACTTATTTATGCATTCATTGGTTGCTTCTTGTATGTGCCCTGACTGGGGATCAGACCTGCAACCTTGGCATATCAGACCTACTGATCTACCCAGCCAGGGCCGAGCTGTGATTTTTGAAAGGTTCCTCTGAGCTGGGATGAGGCAGGCATGGGTGGAAGCAGGGAGGGCAGGCACCCGTGTGATAACTGAGGGGGAAGCTGGCCCAGGGTGGATGGGATAGGATGCTAATAGACTCTTGAAGGTACAGCCAAGAAGGAGAGCCAAAAGAGACTGGGGTTCCGTCCCAAGAAGCTGTAAGGATGGAGTTGCTGTGTATATCAGTGAGATGGAGAAGGCTGTGACCTGGATCCAGCTTTTGAGCCACCTGATCTGCCCAGCCACACCTGCTCCAAGGCCTTGGCTTCCAGCTGGAATGTCTCAGCAACAGTGTGCCCCATATCTGTAGTCATAAAGCTCTGGTCACCTCCCTCCACATAGTGTTTGCCTCTCCCTAGGCAAATGGCAAGCTTTTGCTACAGCTTCCTCAGCACCTTCATCTGACTGTTCTGATAGGGGTGCTGGCTTACACAAGGTGCTACTTCGAGGGGCCAGGTGACACAAAAAAAATAGGCAGGAAGCAGCCAGCAGATAAGTTTCTCTTCTTTCCTTCTGCAGATGGACTGTCCCCAGCACAGTTCTCTCTGGCCTTTCCTGAGTAGCCTGTGAGTCATAGTGGTCAGCTCAGAAACAGACCACCTACTTATATTTCTCTCCTTCCCCTCTTGACTTCCTTTATTCCCTAACTCTGGTTTCCCTGAGGTTTCACCCCTGCCTCCCCCAATGAGACTCTTAAACTTTGCCACAGACTATTTTTCAGGGCACCCAGGCTAAGATAAGTGGGACTTTAGTTTGAGGGAAGGTTCTGGCTGGAGCTGTCAGCACATAGTCCAATAGGTGAGCATAGAGAGAGAAGAACCATGATCATGTCCTGGGGCTCCTAAAGCTTGATGGTTACTGCCTGAAAGGGGTAACAAAAAAGGACATATGAAGAGGAACATGAGGAGAGGGTGAAATCTAGAAGCCTTTCCAGGAGGGTGGGGACCTCAGTGTCTGAATTGCCCCTAAGACTAAAGGGAGCAGTGACATGGAACAGCTGGAGGGGAATTGGAGTCAAGTGGATGTTTGTTAAGATAGAAAAAAGTGTACCATCTTTGGATGTTGATGTAAATGACTAGGTAAAGGGGGCAAATGGATGATGCAAGAGTCCAAGACAGGGAGTAGTTGGCTGACAGGTGAGAGGTGGTAGGACTGGATGCACAGTATAAGGCACTTGACTGGTGGGCTGCATCTCTGGCCACACACAAACCATGACAGAAACCACCTTTTCACTTTCTGTGATCCAGGAACTCAACTGGCCTGCCTATTTACCACCTGAGAAATGGGAGTGATAATAGTTCCTACCCCCACAGATCATTGTGAAGTACTTGACACTGTAAATGCTCAACAAATGCAGACTTATCAATGCCCTAGATAGAAACAGGAGTCATCTGGGCTCCTGCTGGGCTGAGCTGGAAGGAATCTGAAGAAAGGGACAATAACTGGGGGTCTGGGGATCTTTGGAAAAGACCCAACAGTGGCACAGGGCTGATAAGTCACATTTCAGCCAAACTATCTGATGCTTCTCCCCGTCCTTGTTCTCAAACTAAATATGTCAGCCACAACTCAGTCCAGGAAACCCAGGGGTATGGAAGGCTCATAGCATCATTGAAATGACATCTGGCCGTCCACAGGAAAGGAGCAGAGATGCTCCAACGCCTACCGGTACTGGCCTGTGGGTTCTGCTCGCCTTGACAAGTGCCCCGTGGAGCAGAGGCCATTCTCTCTCCCTGTGAGGGAGGCTAGAATTCTTTGAAGGAGAACCTAGGGTGCAGTGGGTGAGTCATGAGGGAAAAGGCCCCAGTGACTGAGTCTGCAGGGGACCAGCGCCACAGAGCCGGGTTCCCTTTTCCTGAGGGCTTGGGGGAAGACACTGGAGCCCTCGGGCTTCAGTTACACATTCATGAAAGGGCCCTGCTCAGAGGAGCAGAGTCAGGTCCCCTCTGTCCATGCGCCTGGACCGCAAAGGTGGAGTCCAGTGTCCGCCTGCACTGCTTGATGACTCCTTATGAGGGGCAGTGAAGGCCCCAGCCCCTTGCCCCAGCCCCTGCCACATGATGGGCAAGTCTGTCTCGGACCAGTCAAAAGGCCGAGGCTTGGGGGGGCGGAAGGAGGGAGGGGTGGAGGGGAGGGAGGGCTCTAGCCGCCTGTGTGGACCAGTGGAGGTGTGGTGCAGGCTCGGCCCCGCCCCACGCAGTCCCGCCCGCGCCCCCGCCCCCGCCCCCGCCGCATCCTGCGCGTGCTCCCTGGAGGCGCGAGAGGTAGAGGCAGCACCAGCAGCTTCTGCAGCATCCCCGAGCTGTCTCGGGCGGGGTCGGCCAGACAGCCAGACGGGCTGAGGGCACCAGGGGCACGCCGCCCGTTGGGGCCGGCCATGGAAGGAGCTTCATTCGGCGCAGGCCGTGCGGGGACCGCCCTGGACCCTGTGAGCTTCGTCAGGCGACCCCAGACCTTGCTGCGGATTGTGTCCTGGGTGAGTGGTCCCTGCCCCGCTACCTGATTCCACCTCGCCTTGCATCCCTTGTCCCACCCCCTCCCCCTCCTCGCCATCCTTTTTCTCGCTGGTCCCTCCCACCCCTCAACCCCCCCACCCCCCGCCGGCTGCAGGTTGGGGTGACGTCACTGGGATGGGCGCGCCCACCTGCGGGCGGGGGATGGGTCGGCGAGGACAACCTGGGACCTTGAGAGGTCACCGCCCACCATCCCCCACCCCCAATACCTCATTAGGGCTAACTGTCCCCTTTCTCATCCCTCACTCCCTTTTTCCTGTTCTCGTGACCTGGAACCAGGCACAGGGGTAGGGACGGGATTTGCGGAGGGGCTCGGGCAGTCAGTTTCGTCCCAGCAGGGGGTCTACGGGAGCTGAGAGGATCAGGCAGAGCTGCCCCCTGCTTTTCCTGCACCACCCTCCAGGCTCCTTCGAAGGGAGCTGGCCCTTCTCGGGTCCCCCAGTTGCAAATGTGAGTTGGAGGGTGTTTGGGTATCCAGGGTGGGGCAGCCAGATGGGGCTCCGCTTTGGGAGGACTGACTGGAGGTAGTGTGGGAGGGACCGATTTGGGGAGCAGCCTAACCTACTGAGGCATTCCTAGACCCGGTGGCCTGCTCCACCTTCCCACTCCTCCAAGTAGGAGAGATGGGAGGTTGGGTGCCGAGTCTGGTGGTAGCTCCACCTACTCGCTGGTCTTAGAGTAGGGCGGTGCCCAGGGTGTTGCAGGGGCCTTCTGCCTTGTAGGGGCAGTGACTCTGGCTGGACCAGAAGGTAGAGGGCTACCTTCTGGTACCAGCTCTGATTCATCTTGTGGACCACTCCAGGAATATGAGTCCATATCCTGCACCTTGGTTTCCCTCTTGACTAGGTGTTTAGGCGAGGAGGTGGGAAAGGAGAAAAATAAAATTAAACTGGAGATTTTTTTTTTTTTAAAGAAACATAGGCCTTCCCAGAGCTAAAAGAGCAGCATCTGGTTTAAAATGACCACTGTCCACCTCCTGCCGGCCTTCCAGCCCTTGTGGTGACAGGGTGCTGATGTTTGCCTGAAAAGCAGAGGTCAATCCTGTCACATTTTGAGTCCAAACACTTATGTGTGGTATTAATTATCATAGTAATGTGGGATCATCACCCCTTGAGTGCCTACAAGTATAGGATGCTGGGTGGGCATTATTTCTCTGTCCCCAACATCCCATGAACTGAGCCTGCTACCACATATGACATGCTAGGAAAAGGGCCGCACAGCTCCTAAATGCTGAGGATGGGGCCCACACAGGGCTTGGCCCACAGTTGTGTGTAGCTTCCCCTCTGTTGCATCCCCTATACTCTGGCCTCTGTCTCGTGGCTCCATTTCTACCTCTCCCAGCACCACCAGCTCAAGCCTGGAATCACCAGTCCAGGTGAAGGCTCCTGTTCCCACACTCTTGAATGGGCTGTGAGGAGACACTACTGGCCCCATCCAGTGCAGAAGACCCAGCTCAAATGTCAGCCCGGGTTCTTATCAGCAATGTGACCTCAGACAAATCACTTCACCTGTTGGAGCCCTAATTTCTTCATCTGTAAAGGGAATAAGAACAATGAATGGCACCTCTGTGATTTTCTGGGAGGATCCTATAGTGAACGCATGTACATGTAAAGTAGCAGTTTTAAGCACGGTGCCTGGACATAGGAGTTGTCCACCAAATGGTACATGTCCATAATTACTAAATAACTGAGGGAGGTATTAAGGGAAGGGTGCCCGAAGACCCTCACCCAGAGATGAGGGCCCTGTGCCTCAAGAGAACATAGGCCGCTTGTGGTGGGGCACTGAGACCTCAGTCCCCCAAAGGGAAGGGCCACCGCCAGGGCTTGAGCACACACGGCGCCCGCCCGCAGGTGTTCTCCATTGCGGTCTTCGGGCCCATCATCAACGAGGGTTACGTGAACTCTGACAGCGGTCCTGAGCTGCGCTGCGTCTTTAACGGGAACGCAGATGCCTGTCGCTTCGGCATCACGCTGGGCCTTGGGGCCTTCCTCGCCTGCGCCTCCTTCCTGCTGCTCGACTTTCGCTTCCAGCAAATCAGCAGCGTCCGAGACCGCCGTCGCGCGGTACTGCTGGACCTGGGCTTCTCAGGTGGGTGTGGCCTGGCTCTCTCCGCTAAACGCCGAGGGGCTCCTAGGGGGCGGGGCCACGGGAGGGCGTGAAGAATCTGAGGTAGGTGGGAGAGAAAAGGTCTTCGCAGAGCCTCCGCATCCGAACGCCAGTTCCCAGCGTGGTTAAGCCCAGTCTTCCAGTGGAGTGGCCCTAACCCAGCCACTCCCCTGCAGGGCTCTGGTCCTTCTTGTGGTTCGTGGGCTTCTGCTTCCTCACCAATCAGTGGCAGCGCACAACGCCTGGGCCACGGACCACGCAGGCGGGAGACGCAGCACGGGCTGCCATCGCCTTCAGCTTCTTCTCCGTCCTCAGTTGGGTGAGTGCGGCCTGCGGGCGGTGAGGGCCTAGCCAGACTGGGTCTGCTCTGGCTGACCCCGGGCTCCTCTTCAGGTGGCGCTCACCGTGAAGGCCCTGCAGCGGTTTCGCCTAGGCACCGACATGTCGCTCTTTGCCACCGAACACCTGGGCACCGGGGCGGGCCAGGCCTACCCCGGCTACCCAGTGGGCAGTGGTGTGGAGGGCACCGAGACCTACCAGAGCCCGCCCTTCACTGAAACCCTGGACACGAGCACCAAAGGGTACCAGGTGCCCACCTACTAGTGGCTGGTTGGCTCAGACCAAGGCTGGAAGGCTACCCTACCAATGCAGAGCCCAGGGCCTCCTGTGACCTCTTTTAGGTCCTCCTGGTCCAGTTCCAGGGAGGGAGGGGTGGCCACTGTGGGCTGTCTGGGACCAAGAGAGGGTAGCCCCCAGGGTGCCAGGGCTGTACCCCAAGTTCTCCCAGTACCTTTCATTTCTAGCCCTGGGCCTGAGGTCTTGAGGAAGGAACAGCACAGCCCTGGACATGTGTGGATCAGCCTGGGCAGTGGGCCATTCTCCTCTGGAAGCAGCTAGCCCGGGGCTCACCTGTCCACTCTGGAGTCAGGGATCCAGCTGCCTTCCATAGCCAGGTTCCAGGCCTTCCCCAGACTGGGGGCAGTACTGCCCCCACCCCCATGTCATGACCCCGGGGACATGGCCAATGGCCACTGTTCCCCAACCCATGTCCCTGTGGGTAGTGACAGTTCCTATTCCTGTCATGGTAGTTCACCCCATGGGGCCACGTGCTGTCTCTGGAGCCTCCCTCCATTTTCTTTCATCTGCTCACTAGAATAGTGTGGCCTTGTTGATGTTGTGATTGTGGTCTTCATGTTTCATCTGGTAGTTTCCATGTCATGCCCCAAGCCTCTGCCTGAGTGGGTGGTTCTGGCCAGGAAGGCACAACATGGCTGTAGACGTGGGCACCACCAGCCTTCTCTAGGCCCTTCAGTAAGATCTTGCCCCAGGGAGGCTTGGGACACCTGAGTCCCTGGCCAGACCTGGCAAGACAAGCCCCTTGAGAGGAGAGAAGCTGCATTTGCCCATGGTGCCCTGGAGACACCATTCCGTGCAAACCCCTTTACCTTGGCTTGCTGGACCAGTCCTTCAGCTACCCACCCTGCACCCCATTTTAAGGCCCAGTTCAAGGTTGGGGTCCCTCTGCGTAGCTGACTACTCATGCATTGCTCAAAGCTGGCTTTTCACATACCAGATAGGGTTGCCACATTTCATTCTTACAAACAGACGCTTCCCTCTGGAGTTGCAGTTGAGTGACAACTGTGTACATTGTAGCAAAAATCAATTATGTGTGATATTTAAGTGAACATGTTTACAATTTTTGTATATATGGATCTCTCCTTCTGTCCTCTGAAAGAACAATCCATGATTGTATATTTTCAGTGTCCCATGTTCCAGCTGCAAGTTCTTTACAATAAAGACTGTAAATGAGTACTGTGGCCCAGATGCTCTTGGACTCATTTCTACCCCTGCCCCTCTTAGTGGCAGAGGCTGGGATCTGAAGGGTACCAGGGCTCAGAATATAGGAAGGGGCAGGGGGGTGGAGGCCAGGCTGACCTCCATGTTCTGGGGATTCCAGGTCCTCCAGCCCTTCACCAGACATCACACTCGTCTGGAAATGGATTGCTCAGAGCTGGCTCTCTGAAATGCTGAGGAGATCCCCATCTCTTTCATCCTTCTTGTAATAGCAGGAGTACTAAATATTCCTTGTGAGAGTGTATCTAGTAGTTCTTGCATTAGTCAATGGATGTAAACTTTGAGTCTGTATTATTTCCATGTTCTCAGAGGATAGTTTCATTGGATATATGTAGATGTTAAGTCATTTTCCTTAGAACTTTCGGATCTTATACTGCTAATGAGAGCAGGGATAACAGTACAATTTGCATTCCTTTGTAGGTTATCTGTCATTTTGGTAATAATTTTTTTCTAAGTGTGTGTCTAGATGTGGCTTAAAAAAATTTATCCTTAGTGCTTGTGCTTGTTTCTTCTTCTTCTTCCTCTTCTTCCTCCTTCTCCTTCTTCTTCCTCTTCTTTCTCTTCTCCCTCTTCTTCCTCCTTCTCCTCCCTCTCCTCCTCCTTCTTCTCCCTCTCCTCCTCCTTCTTCTCCCTCTCCTTCTTCTTCTCCCTCTCCCTCTCCTCCGTCTCCCTCTCCCTTTCCCTCTTCCTCTTCCTCTTCTTCAGTGCTTGAGAAAAGCAGTCATGATTTCTCCAAATGCCCCCTTCTCACCACCTTCTGCTCCTGGGACCACCATCAGGTGTACCATGCAGCTTCTACAGCCATTCTGACCAACTGCCCTTTGGAAATTTCACCAGCTTGGTCTTGTTTACTTTTGAACTCAACTATTTTTATGTTAGTTTTTTATTCTAAGATTTCTAATTGGTTAATAACCTCCTGGTTAAGTGAAACAGTCAAGAACTGTCTCTGGAGCTGGAGTGCTGGCTTTGCCACATTTAAGCTTCATCATCTTGGGCAAGTCTCAGGTTCTTCTGTAAATGGATAATAGTTCCTATCACATAGGGTGGGATGTTAATGTTAACACGTGTAAAGAGCTCAAATCAGTGCTTGTCACACAGCCAGAACTGAAGTGTCACCTAGTTTTATGGGTTTTGCTTAATAGCCCTGGCTGGTGTGGCAGTGTATTGAGCACCGGCCTGCAAACCCAAAGGTTGCCGGTTCAATTCCCAATCAGGGCATATGCCTGAGTTGTGGGCCAGGTCCCCAGTTGGGGGTGTGTGAGAGGCAACCACACATTGATATTTCTCTCCCCTTTTCCCTTCCCCACTTTCTAAAAATAAAATCTTGTAAAAAAAATATTTTCAGTATCATTAATGCAATATCCCACTCTCCAGATTATTCTGTGGGGTGCGTTGTGCTCAGGTCTGCAAAGAGGGTATCGGCTGAGGTACTTGTAATGTGTGGTGGGAAAGCAGGTGGCCTCTGATGCACTGCCTCATGGAGGGTAAAGGGGGTGGGAGGCTCTCCTCTCCTAGAGAGCACTGAGTATGACCATCACCCAGGGACATTGCTCTGGTCCCAGCCACAGGCATCAAGCAGTACCATCCAAGTCCTCAGCTTCAGGCAGGCAGTGATAATGTAGCAATGCATTATTGCTACATTAATGCATTGTGGCTGTGGCCTGGTCAGTCCCTCTGCACTCCACAGTCTTCGGCCTTCATCACATGGGTGCCCCCTTCTGCTTCTTTTAGAAAGACTTCTCCAATTCTCATCTAGGATGTTTCCTTTGCCTTTTTTGGATATAGTTATGTATTTAGAGCTTTTTCCTATTTATATATGTTTTGGGCAGAAAGGGGAGATTTCAGTGTGTCTGGTCCCCTTCCAAAATACTAGATCACAAATTTTCTTAAGATACTCAGGTGTGCCCCTGCCCCCGACTGTTTCTAAATTGTTCTTGTTCAAGTTCATCTTTCACCCATCTATGGATGTAACCTTCCCTATATGCCTCTCATGTTCTGGAAGTATAGTTTTATTGGGTACAAAGTGTTGGTCAAGCATGGCTGTCTATTCCTGGAAGGTTTGGGCAGTGCCAGACCTCCAGGATTGGGACCCCAGGTTGGCTTCTGCTTACTGTGTACAGAACCCAGCTGCCCAGCTCTCCCCACAGGCCTCCTACTAGTTGGCCACCTGAGTTGTAATGCGTGAAAACTCGAGTTCCCCTCACTACTGAGTGACCTCAGAAAGCAGAGACGCTCAGAATGCCAGCTATGTGCATTATTGCAAAATAAATTTATTTGGAGATAAACTGTTTTATAAAAGGTCAGAGGCAATTTGAAATCCCAGATTCAGCTTGTCTCTTAGAAATATTTTAACTTCAAGTAGCACAATTTTGTGTTTGCTTTTAATCCTGAACATTCTTAAATCATGAAACAGCCAACTGCACAACACACTCAACATCTTACTCCACCAACAGTGGACCCACAGCGTCAGGCTTGGGGGCTGGGGTGCTGCAGCCCTCAGGCTCAGGAGGCCCCATGCTGGGCTGCTGTGGCCACTGGCTCTGACAGCAAGGACAAGTCCCAGCATCCCAACCCTTCCCTTCCCTTCCCTGGCACTTCTCAAAATCAAGAGATACAAACCAAGACTGGTCCACCACTGAGGCAGGGGTATCTGCACAGTTCACGGAAGGAAACCAGATGGACTCCTCCTGCCTGACAGTGTGCTGACACGATGGGGTGGACTGTCCTTGTGACCACTGGTGGGCCAGCCAATCAAGGAGCCTGGGCAGGTGGCCTCACCAGGGCCTTACCTGGATGTCTGGCAGTCCAGGAGGAGGAGTAGTGACAACAGAGGCTCATGGGTGTGGCTGCTCCTGCCCACATTAACAGGAGCTATGTGAGGGTCCTGGCAACAGCTTGCAGGGAGGGGAAGTCATCATCCCGGGCAGTGTGCAGAGCCTGGTGGCTGCTGACATCACCATTTGCAAGCACCTGCTGGCAGGTGGGGCACACACAATAGTCCAAGCCCACCTGCTTGGTGCTGGCCTGCCATGCGCTCTTCTTGTTCTTCTTGGCCTTGGTGCTGGGAATCGTCTCTTGGCCTTGGAAGTCTGTGTGCGCAGAGAGCAGCTCCTGCTGCTTGGCTGTGTCAGGCAGGAGCACCAGCAGCTCATTGAAGATCTTCTGGAAGTTCTCTCCAAGCAGGTCCCGGCAGCTTTTATAATACTGGGCTGCAGAGATCACGCCCTGCCATCCAGAGCCAGACCCAGTCACCTCTGGCCCAGATGGCAGGTTGCAACATCCCCCCACACCCCCGCTACCTCCCCTTGCCAGCCTGACCTGTCTAAACTCCCCCGAATGACTTTTGAATTTGCTGAAGCGGGCTTCATCACTCTGCAGGAAGTCCTTGATGGACTGGATGAGCTGTAGGTTCCTCTCCCGGAAGTTCTTGGGAACCAGGTAGGCCCGGGATGCTGGTGTCAGCCTGGGTCTGGGGATCAGTAGATAGGCGCTTCAGACTTTGAGGTGACCCAAGGTGAGAGCACTCTCCCCTGGCCCCAGGAGCACAAGGCTGGGCAGCCTGCCACACTTACGATTTTGTAGTGGTGGTAGTGCTGGGGACACAGGTCAGGTGAGGGCTGGGCAGGTTGGAGAAGCCAGGGGGTGGTTTGCTGACTGGGGGTACCAGACCTGGTGGAGGTGGGAGTGGAGAGCTCTTCAGGAGCACCACAGTGCTGAAGCCTGTGGAGGTGGCACACCAAGACCCAGATAATGACCCTCACTGGCTAGGGGGTCAGCCAGGCCTCATCCCTCACTTCCCACAGGCTGCCCAGCCCACCCAGGTCAGGTTTCTAGCCACGAACCACAACTCCCCTGAAGTTTAGGCCCAGAACCTGGTTATGCCCAGAGTCAGCACACATGCTGTGAGGGGTGCTAGGACTGCCTGCTTTTACATGAAGGAAAGGGACACAGAGAAGATAAGTGGTAGACCAAGGTCACACTGCTCACAGATGGTGGCATCTGCATCCAGACTTCCACTATGCTTCCGAGGCATCTGGAAACCACTGCACGGGCTCACCTCTCCCCATCTACAGTCCTGTATCTGTTTCTACAATACAACCTTGGGCCCAGGGGGGCTCCAGCCTGACTGCTACCCCGGTCCCTTCCCAGATGTTCAGAAGCAGACCTGAGCCAGGAGCACCTACCTGGGGGAGGGGGCATCCTGGGCGGGCAGGGGCCACCGCCAAGTGCTGGAAAGTCTTCCTGGGACGTGGGGCAGGGTAGGGGTCCCAGAGGTCGTGGGAGCCCAGGGGGTTCCTTGGGGACACTCCGAGTGGGGCCTGGCCCCTCTGTGTGTCCATTGACGATGACAGTGCCTGGCCCCTCAGCTCTGCCCATGGGGGCCTGCTCAGCTTCAGGGGGCCCAGCATTTTCAGGGGGAAGTGGCAGGGGTGATGCAGCACTCAGCTTCTCAGAGCCCACCTTCTTCTTCTTGCCCACTTTGGTCAAGTTCTGGGTGGAGGCCAGTGATAGCAGGGAGGAGACAGTGACCATGGTGGGCACACTCCGCAGCTCCTGGGTGGTAAGGCCAATGTGGCTCTCCTCCTCTTCTTCCTCCTCCATGGGGGGTGGCCCACCCTTCTTGCTGCCCTTACCCCCCTTCCCAGCCTTCCTAGGGGGCTGACTGCCCCCACTGGCAGCCTGGGCCCCTGGGGTGGGCTGTACCACCTTCTTGCTGCTGCTGCTATTCCAGGCAGAGATGAGGCTGGTAGGGGCTGTGCTGGGCTTGGAGGTGGACACCAGGGCAGGGAAGTCATCCTCCTGAAAGGTGTTCCTGCCCCTGGCAGGAACAGGGTACACCAGTGCCAGCCCCACAGGGCCCAGGGCTGCTGCTGTGGAGCAGGAGGAGGAAGTGGAGGTGCAGAGACTGGGGAAATCTTCGTCCTTGAGCTTCGAAGTCGGGGGCGAGAGGGTGCTAAGCCCATGGAGGGGAGAGGGGTCAGTGGCCTGACAGGCCCTGGACTGCCCCGCACCCACCCTCCTAGGAGCTCCATACTTTCACCCCAGTTCATGTATACGTGTACCTCAGAAGTGTGGCCCCTGAAGCTGAGCTGGTTGCTGGGAAGGCCTCTTGGCTTACAGTACCATCTGTAGAGACTTCCTTGGGGCCTACAAGATACAATTGGACCCTATGTCAGGGCTGACTAACACTGAGGGGGCAGAAGCAGGCCCTCTGGGGCAACTAAGGAGCCTCCCAGGTGGCTCTTAGTCTGCGGGCAGAGCCGGCTCACCTGAGCCTTCACCCTGAGTCCGGAGCAGGCGCCGGGGTCCCCGGGGCTCCTCGGGTCCCCACACTGCTGCCTCTTCCTTCTTGAGCTTGCTGCACTCCTCCCGGTCCTCACTCCAATGTGTCTCCTGCTTCTGCTGTACGGCCACCGAAGCCCGGATGGCAGCTGCCACTTCTCGGTCCTCTTCTTCCCTGAAAGGTGAAGGCCTTTAGATTGGACAAGGCCCTGAACCACAGCAGTGTGCTGGGGAGGGGCCTCATCCCTAGGAAGTCTGGATGGGCATAAAGAGGCTGCCAGGAGCTAGGACTAGTCCACCCTTGCTGGTCACAAGGGGGCGCTATGGAGCAGCAGGCTTCCTCCCACCAGCCTTAGGCTGTGGCTACAAGCAACACCTATGGTCAGTGCTCTGGGGTAGCACCTGGGGTCTGCAGATGCCTGAAGCCTGCCCTGCATTGGAGGTGGCCTCCAACCTGAGCATGTGCCTGCAGCACTGGTATTTTATGGCACAGCAGCACCAACTTCCAAGTGACTCAGGCCCCTCTCACCCACCCCTACCTGCCGGTCCTGGTGTGTCTGGCTGAAACTAGAGGAAAGAGGAGGAAACGTCTGCTCACTGAGAACACTGGGCAGACTTTATTGCCATGCCCAGGACACCAGATGCCAGAAGGCCAGAGTCCCCTGACCCCTGTGCCTGTTCCTAGCCCAGCTGTGGGCCGCTGCCACTGTAGCAGTGGTACCAGGAGAATGTCAGCAGCATGCAAATCCTCCCACCTCTTATACCTCCAGCTTCCCCGGCGGCTCTGCTGGGCTCCACGGCCACTGGTCCGGCCTGCTCGGCCCTGGCGGTTGTACCTGTCCACCTCCTCATAGTCCTCGCCACTGACGATCCCTGTGGTCAGCACACAGCCTGTCACAAGCCCAAACTGATGCTTGCAGAGCAGAGGCTTCCCTGCCCCCACAGCATGTAAGCCAAAAGGATGGGCTCAGCCACCTCGAGGGGTCCACACTAGTCCCAGGCTTCTATGGCCTAAGCACCAGGTCAGAGCAAAAAGTGGGCTTGGAAAAGGGGTCTGAGCCTGCCAGCCATTCAGCCTCAACACAAGACCCACACACAATCCTCCATCCTGGGAAGAGTCCCAGGGACCCCAGAATAGCAGACTCAGGGTGCTGTGGAAACTGGTCAGGAAAAGGAGCTCCCTCCCATCACAATGTGCTCAGAGGAAAAGCAGGCTCAACAGGTGTCCCTTGTCTTCAATGACACGAGAAGGGTCTAATCAGGACCTAAGTCTGAGGCACCAGGAGAGGAAAATGTGAACCCTGTCTCAGAGCACCAGGGTGGAGCTCTTGGGAGCCCTGCTCACCTTCGTTCCGACGTGAGTGCCGTGGTGCGTAGCTGAACTGCAGGTCAATCTGGCGATTCTGGCGGGCCTCAGCGCGGCTCCGGCTGTGGCAGGCTGTCTTGTGGGCCTTGAGGTCGATCTCAGTGCGGAAGGCATGGGTGAACTGCTCGGTGTTGCAGCGGCCCTCCTCGCACAGGAAGTGCTTCTCCCGGAAGTGCTCACGCAGATAAGCATAGTCGCTGACAAGGTGTCAGCAGAAGCCCTGTCAGCCCCATCACCCTAGCCAGTGGCCTCCACCCAGCCTGCTCCGGGTGTCCTAGGGACTACCCCATGCTGCCCTGCACCCACCTGTAGTAGTCCTGGGCCCCATCTGAGTCACAAAAGTGGCAGAAGTAGTGATCTCGACGCAAGTGCTTTAGCAACTCATCATTGTCCAGGTAGCGCTCATCACAGAACTTGCAGAGCGGGTGCCCTCGATGAGACGTGTCATCGGGGTCTCCTTGCATGCGGTGCCGCGCCAGGTCCTTGCGTGAGTACCACTTGCGCTCATATGTGAAGATCTGAAAGGAACAGGGGGCTGGGCACAGGGTGCAGGCTCCCAGACTTCCCACCCCTTCCCACAGCCCTACTACACAGAGGAACCCTGATGGTGCCAGTTCTGCTTCAGGGCTGGCAGACACCAGAAGCCTGTGTAGTCACTGGGAGCCCCTCCCTGCCTGGGCTATGTGCAGCCTAAATCCCCCCTGCCCCTCTGCCCAGGGATCTGTGAGGCAAGAGAGCTGTGGAGGATGCTGGGAGGCTCCAAGGGTCTGGCCTGTCCAGAGTCAGAGGCAGCAACCAGCCTCTCAAAGCTGTTTGGCAAAGTCCAATCATACCACTCTTCTACGGGCCCTGGCCACCATTGACCTCTGCCTGGGGTTCTCCCTGGATCCCCAAGAGCCCCAGGCGGGTGCTGTGGGGGTAGGGGCGCACCTTGAGGTGTTTGAGACACAGCTTGCAGCAGAAGAGCTCATGCTGCTTCCTCATGTGCTGCTCCAGGTCCCCGAAGAGGCTGAAAGGTGGCAACTCAGGGCACCTTGGGCACTCGTGCTGCAGC
Organism: Furipterus horrens; assembly: GCF_987537825.1. Taxonomy (NCBI): domain Eukaryota; kingdom Metazoa; phylum Chordata; class Mammalia; order Chiroptera; family Furipteridae; genus Furipterus; species Furipterus horrens. Next base: position 117,901,897 of record NW_028327175.1, on the reverse strand, counting down.
AGCTGCCTGGGAGACACCGAGAGCCCCCCGCCCCCGCAGACACTCAGTGTCACCATCTGGAGCAAGCACTGGCACCTCCTCACAGCCCCTCATTCCATGCCCCTGTAGTTGCCCTGGGAGCAGAAGTCAGGACAGGAACTCCCACCTGTGCCCTCCATGGCTCTAACCTTTGAGTCAGATGGTGCTGGGCCTGGGGTCAGGAGCCGCTCCCCACCAGGGCCCAAGTCAAGCAAGGCCACAAGATGGGATTGGGTCTATGATCCAGGAGACTAACCTGTGCTTCAGGTGGACATGATAAGCCCACACAGGGGGTCTCAGATCAAAAGCCCAGGTTCCAGCCAAGCCAGAAACCACCCCTAACCTGAAAGACTAGGACTTCCCCATGACAACTATACCCTTTCATGGGGTTTTTCCGCCATGGGCCAAAAGAGCCTGACTTACATGAACTCTTGTGCACATCAAAAGGCTCCAGAAAGTAGGCACTAGGTGCTATGCCAGGAGTGCTTACCCCTGAATTCACCCCCTGCCCTCGTCTCTACCCACCTGAGGAAGTGTTGCCCCCAGCAACAGGAGAGGAAATGGAGAACAGGAACCCAGCTGCCTAGCCCTGATGCCCATGTTGCACCAAGCACCCCTACCCTCCTGAGGGTTTTGAGGAGCAAAGGAGATGATGGGGATGTGCCCACCCCTGCACAAAGTGCCCCACAGATGCAGGCTGGCCAGACCCTAGGAGTCCAAACTAATGCTTCCTTTCTCACCTGTACAAGGCAAACACTTTCCCATCAGCAAAGTAGATATCATACTTCTTCTCATGCTGCAGCTGCTGGATGGCGATTGTGGCGAAGGCGGGAAGTTTCTTCCCAAAGACCACCTGGAACCAAAGTGAGAGAGCCTGGTGAGCAAGGCAGTGAACAGCCGGTGGATTATACAATCAGGCTGAGAAGAAAGGGCACTCAAGGCTCCTTCTGGGAGGCCAGAGGCAGGCCCCAGCGGACAGCACCCTCTTCCTCTCTGGGCCAGTAGAGGCCCCTCTCCACAAGAGCAGTCCATGAACTTGGGGTTGCTGGGACAGAGATGCAACGCCCAGCCTCGCCACCGGGGAACGTCTGGCACCCCACTCATTCATAGCCAAGCATACACCTGGACAAAGGCTGCTCCAGGGGCAGTGAAAGGGACAAAATGTCTAGGCAAACCAAGGTTTAATCACACAGGGGTTTAGCACAGGACAGTTTTCATGGCGAGAGACAGAGTCCAAGAGCAGCGAAGGAGATAACAAATGCTGTCAGGCCAGGATGCATAAGGAGATGGTGTGTCAGGGCCTGGCCACCCTGTGTTCACCCGCAGTGTTTCCATGAGGCCACGGGAGTAGGGCTCCTCCCCAGGACTCAGTCATGGCCCCCACCCATGGCCCCAGCTGTTCTTGGCCAGCTTCCTGCCTGTTAACTGGGCTGTCTGTAGGAGCTGAAGGGACAAGCTGGTGTGCACGTGACAGGGCTGGATGTGGAAACCTCCACAGCTTGGCAGCTTCTCAGTTGTCTCCATCACACTCTTGGGAAAAGCCTGCTGGGCCTGCTCTGTCCTTCCACAGACCCCTGCACTGGACGATAAGCAGGCCCCTGTCCAAGTGCCCAGGACTCCCCTCAGAGCCAACAAGGGCACTGTTCTCTCCAGGACTCCCTCATGCTCAAGCCCCCCTCTCTCTGGCCCTCCACTCCCCTCCTTTAGATCAAGACACCAACCTGTCTTCTCCTCTCCACGCCTCTTTCTGCTCCACCACTGTCCCCCAAGCCTGGAGTTGGCTGCTTGCCTCAGTTCACAGTCCTCACCAACACATGGGGGGCGGAGGGATTTTCACCCTTAGAAAGGTCATGACAAAGTCATCCCTTTATGTTTAGGCTCAGCCAGGATGTCTGGGACCAGAACGGCCATGAACCTGGGAAAGCACAGGACTGGCTGGGGAGAGCAGGTAGTCACACTGTCCCCCAGCAGCAGGGTAGTTAAAACTGGTTCCCTGGGTAAGGAACTAGAGTTCAGCCTCCTCTTCTGAGGACCCTCTAGGGAAGATGGGGAGGATGATGCTCAAGCCTGCTCCCTGCTCTGCCTCCAAAGGAGCCCAAGGGAGGCATCCTGGCCCAGCCACACCCATTCTGGGGAGGCGGGGGTTGAGTAGAACCCAAACAGGCCTTTCTTCCCCTGGTCCTCATCTGTGGCAAGGTCCCAGGCACTACCCTAAGCCACACATAAGGCTTGAGTGGGAGCCTTATTCTAGCTGAGGTCTTATGTCCTCAGGGGGAAGTTTCAGCTCTGCCACCAAAGGGTTACCTTCCACACCCGTCCCCAGCTTATCTCAGGTCTAAGTCTTGAGATGGCTTTTTACTGGATCTGCCCAAGCCCAAGCCTGCCTTCTGACTCCTCCCAAGGGTACCTTTCCAGCCCAGAGCCCAGTTCCTCCTGCATCCTGCCCAGGGAAAGGTGCCTGCAGTTCCAGGGCCACAAGGCTAGGAGCTACTCGCTGGACAAGGTACCTTAGCTAGGCTGAAGCAACACAGGCTGCAGATTTAGGAGTTTCAGCACCTGCCAGCAAAGTGGCCATGCAAGCAGCCCACAAGAGAACCCTTGAGGCTGCCAAGAAGCATCTAAGCACAACAGACTAAGCAGAGGAAAGACTTCCTTCCCCAGAGAAAACCTGTGCTGGGACGTCCTGTCACACCACCTCCCTGCTCCAGTGCCCTCTTTTCAGAGGTAAGCTCCCACCTACTGTGGGTGGTGTCTCCTTGGGCTGCAGGCACCCTTGCCATGGACAGAGGTGGGACATAGGTCTCAAGGCCAATCACCAGGCTGCTTGGTGGGCACTTGTCCCTCCTGAGAAGTCTGGTGGGGCAGCCCAGGCTGGGCACACCTGAGCCAGGCCAGGAGAAAGGAGACACTAGGTTGGCTCAGGAAGGGGCTGGAACCATAAGAGGCTTTGGGAAAGGGAAGTGATCATATGCATGTAGGCACATGGCTGGGGTTTTATGAGAATGAGGGTGAGCAGGTTTGGAGCTGGGGGTGTGGAGTGGGGAAATGCTACCTGCCCCTCCCAGACTGGACTGGATCTCCCCCAGGCCTATAACAGAGGTCAAGCCCAGCAATGAGCAGATGAGGGGATGACAGTGCAGCCTGGTATGGCTACTGTCCCTGTTCCCAGCAGAGAGTAAGATGAGTGGTGAGACTGAGTGGCTGGACAAGGACAAGGGCATGGTGGCCTGGCCAGGGACGGGCAGGAACATACCAGAGACCCAGCCAGACACACTCATCCTGATGACCACCTGATGGAAGGGGGTCATGTGTCCAAGGACAGAGACCAGGTCAGGCCCAGATACTTGAAGATGGGCCATCTTGAGCAACCCCTAGGTAAACCAGGCAATAAATTACCAAGCGGGAAAGCGCACCCCTGGGTAGGCCCAGGGTGGCCAGGGTAGTCCCTGAGAAGTGAAAGGGGGAGATGGGGGTGAGAGAGCTCCCCTTGGAGCACTCCACAGGGAGGAGTCTGAGGCCTTGCTGCTCCCCACTCCCAGTATGTAGTGGGCACTCACCAAGACTGATTGCACAGGACAGGTAGTGCCAGCAGTGACCACTGGCAAGAGTGAGCCAGATGGTGATGAGTGGGCGGTGAGGATGGCCTTACGGCAAGGGAGGGAATGTAGTATGGGCCCCTGGGAATCATCCCACCTAGAGTACAGGCACCAGAAGAGCCCAGATGATAGTCTTTTTTTTTTTTTTTTTTCCTTACAGAAAGTTTATAGTTTTTAATGAACTTGTAAACAAAAAAGCTCCCATTTCAAAATAAAAACAAAATCCCAGATGATAGTCTTAAGAGGAGGAGGTCCAGGACCAAGGTGGTAAGGAGGCAATAGCAACAGAAAAGCATGACCCAAGTCAGCAGGTCCTACCTCAGAACCTGTCTTCAGCCTTCCCTCTCACTTCCTGCCTGTGAAATGGGGGCTGGGGCTGTATTAGGTGGTCTGCAGGGCCCCTCCTAGCTCAGACACATCACATTTTGTACAGCAGCCCCATCAAGCCTCTGACATCAGTAGGGATCAGGGCAAGGTGGAGAAGACGAGAACCATCTTTCGGAAGAAGTTGCCTGTGGGAAAGATGCAACAAGGAAGAAAAAACAGGAACTGGGGGACCTGACATCAGGCTCAACCTGACTGCACTCAGCTGGCACTCAGCCTCCATCCTGAGCACCTGCCAGCAATCTAGATTGATCTGGCTCCTTGCCTGACCAGCACCTGCAGAGCTATGTTGCAGCTGCTCTTCCCAATGTCTGCCCCCATGGCCGGCACAAGCAAGCACTCGGTCAAGGTACAGGAATTCACCAGCAAATATAGCTGGCCTGTTTCACACAGCATCTCAGCACACTTTCCTCCCAGTTTTTTTTTCAGACTTAGTCTCAAAAGGGAGGACAGAGCAGAGGCAGGTTCTGTGACTTGGGGTCACTGTGGGATTCCTGAGTGGGTATGGGACACAGGAATTCAGAGGAGAGTGTAGAACTCAACAAAACAACAGGAAGGGTCAGGGTAGAACTGCAAGTTCAAGAGTAGGAGTGAGGCAGGATGAATGGAAAGGAGCATCATCTCCCCAAACTTCCCAGGACACCTTCCTGCTGCCCAGCAATCTAGAGCATGCCAAAGAAGGCAAGGGTCAGCCAGGGTCACCTGATGCCAAACCATTCTGCAGCTAAACCCTGCTGACAGTTGATGTCCACATCCTCTTGCCACAAAGCACTTGAAGGGTATGGGACCCAGAAAGAGTGAGAGGCCAGATGCCGGCTACAGTAGCCACATATAGATGCTGGCTCACTTCTCAGTGAAACCAGCAGTGCCCAGGACCAGGACCTCCCTGGCACCTTCTTTCCTGGATGGAAGCTACAGTTGTGTTGGGAAACCTGGCTATTCAAGAGTTGCATGATGCTATGCAACACTAGCTGGCTCTGGCAAAACTGGGAGTTGCCCTCTGAGTAAGCCCAAGGTTTCCCCGACTGTTCCTGCACCCCAGATCTCTCCCAAGGTCGCATCCATCTCTGTCCACCCCATTACAGACTGAGAGTCCCCAAGTGTCTTTTTCTGATAGGGCACAAAGGAGGTGACCACAGAATGCTCATGGGTTACAGAATCCACTTGGCTACTTTCACACAAATATCTACTTTTAAAAACAAGAAACCCATTCCTCAACAATGTCATTTCTGCCTCACTTCTAGGAAAAGTCAGATTCCCTGTCAGAGGTCACCAGCCCAAGCTTTCCATTGACCAAACCAGGGAAATTTCACAACGATGGAAGCAAACAGATCTCAGAGTGCGGCAAAACAAGAGAGCCCAGCTAAGTGCTCCTAGCCAGCAGCTGGCATTGCAGGGAGAGAAGGGGGAAGCTCCCTGGTGCCCTCTGATCCCCCCAGGGCTTCCAAGTCTGGACAGAGTCAGAATCTCTGCCCTTCACTAAGGTGCTGAGTGAGCCCCTCTGTTGGAACTGGCAAGGAGGGTCCTTTTATCCCCACCCACCAAGCACTCTGAGAAGACCTTAATGGTTCTGCCTTCCCCTGTTGGGCAGGTCTGAGTGCTACCGCCACTCAAGAGATGAAAAATGCCAGTTTCTGTAAAAGGGGGCAGGGGGCAGGAGGGGATAGGGGGGTGGTATGGGCCAGGAATACAGCTGGGCTGGAAACGCCCACTTTGACCCTGGGCTTCCAAAACAGATTGCCCCTTGGAGTGCCCACTTGCACTGCCTCCTCCACCAGAATGTAGAATCCTGAGGGACAAACATTAAAAGACAGCCCTGGCTGGTGTGGCTCAGTGGATTGAGCGCCGGCCTGCGAACCAAAAAGTCGCTGGTTTGATTCCCAGTCAGGGCACAAGCCTGGCTTGCAGGCCAGGTCCCCAGTTGGGGGTGTGCAAGAGGCAACCATTTGATGTACCTCTTGCACACTGATGTTTCTTTCCCTCTTTCTCTCTCCGTTCCCCCTCTCTTAAAAAAAAAAGAAAAAGAAAAATATTAAAAAGAAAAAAGAAGACAAGTCGAGGAGTTCCTGATTTGATCATACTCATTCTATGACCTGACAAGAATTCCCGGGGCGAAGAAGGTAAGTTCCCCCTTGTCCCCACAGGAACCACTCCCTCTTCGACCCATCTCGTCCACCTCCTGCCTCCTGGCCCCAGACGCCCCACAGTAGGCCTCACGGTCAAGACATTGCCCCGAGTGGCCCGCCAGGCCTCTCTTTTGGAAGCCAGAGCCATCAGGCCTGCGAGCGGACATCAGGAAGGCAAAGTCCCCTTCCGGATATGCCGGGTGTCCGCCACCCAGGGCCGCACCGCCCGGCCGCGCCCCCGTGACCGCCCGGCGCCCAGAACGCGCGGCCCAGCTGCCGCGACGCACCTGGCGCAGCTCCTCGCGGCACACGGCGCAGTATCGCTGTTCGCACAGCACCCGCATCTTGGTGGAGCAGCGGTAGCACACCGGGTGGTCGCAGCGGCCCAGCGCCGTGGCCTCCAGGTCTCCACAGCACAGCACGCAGCTCCCGCCGCCCCTCTCTGGCGCCGCAGTCGCCGCCTCCAGAGCCACGCGCCGATTATCGGCGTCGACAGCCGCCGCCATGGTAAGGACTCCAGCACCCTCGCTGGCCGGCCTGGCGCGGCCGGTCTTCTAGCGGGCCCGCCCCTTCCGTGGGACGTCACAGCCCCGCCCAGCAACGGCCCCGCCCGACGGAAGTGCACGCGAGATTTTCGCCCCAGAGAGGCGCTGGTTAGAGTAGCACTGGCGGCACTGGGCCGTTTAACCTCCGCGAACGTTACGGAGGTCTCCGCCTCATCTCTCCCCAGACCCTGTTTTTAGGATGCTCTCTCTTCCTGCGGCTCCATCCAGGAGCTTCATTCAGTAGGTCGCCTGTGTCAAAATTGGTGAGACCTCAACCTAGATAGGTATTGTGAGGGCTTGTAGGAGGAGCTCTCACATCCTATGTCAGCGAAGTCCTACAGGAAGAACTCTAGGGTAAAACAACAGCTCTATGGTCGTATCAACCCTCCTCTTAACTTCCTGCACCCCGTTATAAAGTACTTTCTCCATCTTTTTCCCTGAAAGGTCTTGCTGATGGGTCCTCGAGTCTCTACGTTCTGAATTGGAATCTTTTCTTCTTCCTGAATAAATCCTTTTTGGTGATAAATACGTAATCGACTTTTTACTCACGAATTTTGGGGGCTCGCTCAGAATCCAGTAAAGAAACTACGGTAGCTCCGGGCTAGGGAGCGAATAGGTGCTGGCGCCCACAGAGCTGTTTTAAGCTCACCGTCTCCTCCCCAATTCAGGAGCTGGAAAGGGTAAGTCTTGTCTTGGAACTGAGCTTCCGCTTCTTGTTCACAAGTTCTCCAAGCTTTATTCGGGAACTGTTTTGAATGTTTTATTTTGTTTTGTTTAAAGGCCTTGTTTGTTCGTGAGCTAGTTTGGCATTGTGGTCAGACTCCCTAGCCAGATGAGGCTGCACTGTTACGCAGCCTTTGGCTTGTCTTACTAGAGCAGGCTGTCTCCACTAAAGAATTGGCTTTTAGTCTCTGTTGAATCTCTGTGATTAGGTTGTTCTAAAGTGATATTGGCTGGTATTTAACCTGCAAGTTGCTTGAGCTGTTTTAGACTGTTTAGAGCCCTTGCTCTAGAGAAAAGCCTCTGAAAATGGGATCCCAAGTTATAAGTATTTTTAGAACGTCCCTCCTAATTTTCAGAACGTCCCTCCTAAAGGCACTTCGCCTAAAATTATATTTAAAAGCTGCAGTCACTCTTTATGTGCATATTTAACTAAGTGGACTTGTCTGACTAAAAGTGTCAGTGGCCATTGTGTGGAACCTTTGAGATTCCCAAACTTTTCTTAAAATCAAATTGGACAATCCTAGTGCTAAAATTGGTAAAGATAAATGCAACCATATTTTGAGTGGTATCTTGCGGCTTAAAACGTACCCAAGAATCTGAAGTTGCCTCACTGCACAAAAAAGTTTTAGAATTAACTGAAGATACTGAATTTATAAAGAGAGAAAGAACATGGCTTCCTCGCCTCCAGCATTGTCTTATCCTTCCCCCTCAGCACTTTGCCTCAGGCTCCCATCTGGCCTTCCACAATCAGCTTCCTTGCCTGTGACTCCACCTTTGGTGTCTTTATTCTCTGAATTTAAAGTTCAGCCCTCTGAGGATCCTAATAGGCCTCAAGCTTCATATGTTTCCTGAACCAAAGCGAATTATGAGCCATAGAGAACTTCCTAAGGTAACTGAGGACCCTCCAAAATTTGTTGAAGAGTTTGGTATAGTGTAAGAAATAGAGATATTAATGGTCTATTTTCAGGGTAGTACAATTAATGGAAAACCACTGGTGGTCAGCTTGCACAAACAGCGTAAGGGATCTGCCAAACACAAAATGTCTGTTAGAGGATCTCTAAGGAAACCGGAGAACAAAGAGGGAACAGGATACATGAGAGGATGTAGCAGGGGCTGGGGACTTCCTCGACTTGCTCTTAATGCCTTCGAGAACAAAGGGAGGAGGAATAGCCGATCATTTTTAGACACAATCGGAAAAATGATTCCTCACATAGTACTCGGCCAATGAGGAACTGGGGGAAGGGACCTATGCACTAAGGGCATGAAGACCCCCGTTGCGTCTCCACTGGGTGTGCCTGCATACCAGACAGACACCCGATCTTGCAAGACCGCCATTAAAGCCTCACTTGCACTGTACTTTTTGTTCGCAAGTCCATTTCTTAAGTTTTGGACAGGGTGAGTGTGTTCCTCAATTTGGGGGCTCACCTAAGATCTTCTGCCTGCGTGAAGTGGTGGGCCCTAGTGGTCGGAAAGATGCATCCCACCCGCCTTTGGGTGACCCACGATTCCGGGACGCCCCATCTTGTGGAAGCCAGAAAACTACCCCAGACTGTTATTCAGAGGACAGCGGGAGAAACACAAGGGAAGAAGAAGCAGGCACCATGGCAGCCAGGCAACCTCGTGCACAAGCCAAGGTAGGAAAATTGGACTTAAGTACTGCCTTGGTGGTTGGGCATCCTCGAAGGTCAAGTGTGTGTGATTGAGACAGACGTATCATAGATGAAGCAAGTACGGAGTCCCCACCCGTGGTTCCATTCTCCCACGAGGGAAACGGCCAGAGATGGACAAAACGAATCCTGGGATGTGTACAAGAAAACTCTAGTAAGGGGGAGTTTTGTACATAGGGTGTGTGCAAGAAACCTCTAGTAAGGGGGGTTAAGTACACAGGAAACTCAGACACGGGAGTAGACTAAGAATGGGAAATAAGAATTCTAGCCTAGGGAAACTAAAAGTGGAACCAAGGAAGGCGCCATAGACATTCCACCCAGTAGTGCATTAGGCAGAATGTTGGAGCATTGGGGAGAGAGTCCTGGGACACAGAAAAAAGAAAAAACAAAATGATAAAGTATTGTTGCCTCATCTGGCCCAAGGAACCACTCCAGGGGTCCTCAATCTTTTGGCCCTGATTTGGGTCAGATGAAGATTGGGTCTGTCAGGCTCTAGTCCTCTATGTGAATAAGCAGTCATCCTTGCAGGAAGAGAGGGACTATGCCCTCTGTTGGCTCCTGGGATAGGCCCGCATGTTCCCTCTTGGGAAAGAAAGAAAAAAATCTAAAGGAAAGCACTGGAATCCCTTATCCTGTCGTCTTCTCCTTTATGGTTCGTGGCAGTAAGGGGCAGAGGTAGAAGAGAGGCCAATGAGGGAAACTGGTGAAAATAGGAAGGAGACTAAACCAACTGCTCCTCTTTATCAAAATTTAAAAAGGAATTAGAACAATGTAAAAAGGACTTAGAAAACTTTCCCGTTCCCCCTAATCAACAGATGTATTCTCTTCGAGAAGTTCCTATTGGAAAAGGGCAAACTGGATTCGTAAATGCCCCTCTTACCAGCACAGAGGTTAGGAACTTCAAAAAAGAGATGAAATCACTGTTAGAAGACCCTCTGGGACTAGCAGAACAATTAGATCAGTTCTTAGGACCCAGTATCTGTACTTGGGATGAGATAATGCCCCTTATGAACATCCTATTTCTGGTGAGGAGAGAGGAATATTAGAGGAGAGCAGCTATGGCTTTCTGGGAAAGACAGCACCCTCCTGGCCAAGGGGTTATACCCAACACAAATCCAGAATGAAGAAATGATGAAGATGGGGGAAAAAAACTCAAATGCAGGACCTTAAAGATCTAATAATTAGAGGAATAAAAGAATCAGTTTCCAAATCACAGAACATGTCCAAAGCATTTAAAATCCAGCAGGAGGGAAAAAAAGATTAAAATCCAGTAGGAGAAAGAGGAAACACTCTGCATTTTACAAAGATCAGATGAGAAAGTACTCTAGGTTAGATCCTGAAAACCTAATAGGACAGGGTCTTAAAAGTCAACTTTGTGACCAGAACCTGGCCCAATAATTCCAAAAAGTTACAAAAGATAGAGGGATGGAATGAAAGGTTGGTTGAAGAATTAGAGAGGCACAGAAGGTATTTGTTAGAAGAGAAGAGGAGAAGCAGAAGCAAAAGACTAAAATTATTATTTCCACTGTAGAAGTAGTAGTAAAAAAGAGGTTCGATCAGAATCCTCCTCAGAAGAGTAAGCAAAAGGATAAAAAAGGAGGGGAAGAATATTTCCCCAAGACTGTAAGTGGCTATTTCAACTGTAGAAAGCCAGGCCACTTTAAGAAAGACTGCACAGAATTAAAGAAGGAAGAGCAGGTGATTTTTCTTATAACTTTCGATGAGGAATAGGGGAGTCGGGGGCTCCTTTAGACTGGGTCCCACCAGGAGCCCTTGATAAATTTGAGGGTGGGACCTGAAGAGGAGGAGATTACTTTGTTAATTGACACTAGAGCGGCTTGCCTCTCTCCAGTATATCAACCCGGGGGCACAGAATTGTCTAAAGAAAAATGTAACACTTATCAGGGATAAAAGGGGAGGGATTGCAGGTCCCCTTATTCAAAAAAAAAAAAAAAGTGCTACTTAAATTAAGGACAGAACAAACTAAGGGGTCACTTTTATATGTCCTGGAGGCAAAAGTAAATCTAGGCTGAGACCTAATCATAAAGTTGGGCCTAGGTTTAGGAGCAAAGAGTGGCAGATAAAAGTAAAGATGAACCTCCTAACCCAGAAGAAAGAAGAAAAAATTAATCCTGTTGTGTAGGTCAAAGATTGAAATCGTGGGGGGCTAAAAATCACACCATTACAGATTGATCTAAAACAGCCAGAAAAGGTAGTCTGTAGAAGGCAATACCCCATTTCTCGAAGGAAGGAGGGGCTTACAACCATTAATAGAAGAGCTAATTAAAAATGGGCTATTCGAGTCCTGTATGTCACTATATAACACCCCAGTCCTCCCAGTTAAGAAATCTGGCAGGACCTACAGGCTGGTACAGGACCTAAGGGCTATAAATTAAATTGTCTGAGCCCGCCGCCTGTGGTGCCTAAGCCCTATATACTCCTTGGTAAAATCCCATATAAGGACAACGGTTTAGTGTAGTAGACCTGAAGGACGCATTCTGGGCATGCCGCCTAGACCCTGGAAGTACAGGTCTCTTCACCTTTGAATGGGAAAATCCCACAAATGGGAGAAAGCAGCAATATCGCTGGACTGTGCTGCCGCAAGGTTTCACAAAAGCCCCAAATTTTCGAAAAAGCCGTAGAAGAATTTCAACCCACCCTAGGGACCCGGTTACTACAAAATGTAGATGACCTTTTGGTCTCAGGAGAGAAAAGGGACAAAGTGTTAGAAACAGCAATAGACTTACTTAACTTTTTTAGGGAAAAGGAAATTAAGGGTCTCCAAAAACAAATTACAATTTGTAGAACTGGAGGTCAAGTATGGGGTACCTAATCAGTGAAGGGAAGTGAAAAATCAGTCTGGAAAGGATCTCAGGAATAGTAAGCCTACCCTTACCTCAAACTAAAAGGGAACTTAGAAAGTTCCTAGGACTAACAGGCTACTATTGGTTGTGGATTAATTCATATGCCAGAAGAACTAAAACTCTTTATCAAAACTGTTGGAAGAAGAACCTGATCCCTTGAGGTAGTCTCAGGAGGAGACTCAGGCAATAGAGGAACTGAAACACAGCCCCAGTACAGGCCCTACCATCCCTGGAAAAGCCCTTTCACCTCTTTGCAACAGTAGACCAAGACGTGGCCCTTGGGGTGCTCACCCAAACGTGGGGAAGGAAAAGAGAACCTGTTGCTTTTATTTCTAAACTCTTAGACGCTGTTTCAAAGGAATGGCCTGAGAGTGTACCAAAGCAGCAGTAGCTACCGCCCTACTAGTAGAAAAAAACAAAAAGTTAACTTTTGGAGGGGCCCTAATAATAAGCACTCCCCACCAAACATATTAAATCAAAAGGCTGGAAGATGGCTAACAGACTCACAGATTATAAAATATGAAGCTATCCTATTAGAAAAGAATAATTTGATCCTAACCACAGACACTTGTTTAAACCCAGCCAGCTCTCTATGGAAAGGAGAGAAAGACTCAGAAGCATTGGAACATAGCTGCTTAGACATCATAGAGTGTCAGACCAAAGTCAGGCTGGACTTTAAAGAAACTCCACTATGTAATGGAATCAGGTTATTTATAAATGGATCATTCCAGGTACTAGAAGGGAAAAGACATAATGACTATACTATAATTGATGGAAACAAACAATCCTTGTGTGAAAGCAGTAGGTTACCCAATAATTGGTCAGCACAAACCTGGAAGTTATATGCTCTGAATTAGGCTCTAAAAATCCTCAAAAGACCAAGAAGGCACTGTATATATCTGACTTCAAATATGCTTATGGCATGGTACACACATTTGGAAAAATATGGACAGAAAGAGGCCTCCTAAATAGTAAAGGAAAAAAATGAATACATAAAGAATTAGTTAAACAAGTCCTAGAAAGCTGCCTGCTCCTGACAGAAGTAGCTGTTGTCCATGTAAATGGTCTCTAAAAGGGGAACACTTTTGAGGCTATAGAAGAGACTCACAGATAAGGCTGCCAAACAAGTTGCTTTTGGGGAAGAAATCAGACTGTTAAATTTAATCCCAAGAATTCCGAAGGTAACATTAAGATCCCAATTCACTGAAGAAGGGACAGAATTAAGTAAGATAGAAGCCATTCAGACTGAAGATGGGAAGTGGAGACTCCCAGATGGGAAATAATAAGTAAACCCATAATGAGGAAATTAATGTCCATATTACACAAAGGAAGTCATTGGGGTCCCCAGGCCATGTGTGATGCAATACTTAAAAATTATGAATGTATAGGCATTTATAATATTGCTAAATAGGTATGTAGGAACTGTGTAATGTGCCAAAGGATAAGTAAAAAGATAATCAGAAAACAGGTAGCAGGGGGAAGACCACCTGGGTTGAGACCATTCCAAAATGTCCAGGTGGATTTCATAGAAATGCCTAAGGTTGGAAGATTAAAATATGTTTGTTTGTTTTTAATATTTTATTTATTTATTTTTAGAGAGAGGAGAAAGAGAGAGGGAGAGAAGCAGCGACTGGTTGCGTCTCTCATGCCCCCAACTGGGGACCTAGCCTGCAACCCAGGCATGTGTCCTGACTGGGACTCGAACCAGCAAACTTTTGGTCTGCAAGCCAGCACTCAATCCACTGAGCCACACCAGCCAAGGGAGATTAAAATGTGTTTTAATAATAGTAGACCATTTCTCTGGCTGAATAGAAGCTTTCCCCCTTAATATGGCCACAGCAGAAAAAGAAATTAAAATAATTCTGGAACAAATCATACCTAGATTTGGCTTAGTAGAAAATGTGGACTCAAACAATGGGAGTCACTGTACTTCAGAAATCCTTAGGGGAATTATGGAAGGTTTAATTTCTTTTTTAAGTATATTTTATTGATTATGTTGTTACAGTATCAATTTTCTTCCCCTTTGCTCCCCTCTTCCCAGTACCCCCCTTCCCTCCAGCAATCCCACTCCCCATGGGTCATGCATATAAGTTCTTTGGAAGGTTTAAATATTAAGTGGAACTATCACACCCCCTGGCATCCTCCCTCCTCTGGAGAAGTAAAAATGATGAATCAGACCTTTAAGAAGCAAATTGCAAAATTAGTCCTAGAAACCAAATTACCTTGGACCAAATGTCTTCTAATAGCCCTCCTCCAGATAAGGACAGCTCCAAGAAAAGATATAGAACCGTCTCCCTATGAATTGTTATATGGACTTCCACACTTAGGTAGAACTACAGACCTCCCAACTATGAAAACCGAAGACCAATTTTAAAAAAATTATATACTGGCCATTTCCTCCACTTTGTCATCCCTTAGGTTAAAAAGACTGCTCGCTCAAACACCTTTGAAGTTTGCAGTTCATCATTTCCAGCCTGATGACCTGGTGTTAATCAAGACCTGAAAAGAGGATAAGCTTCAGCCAAGCTGGGAGGGTCCTTACCAAGTGCTTCTGACCACCAAGATGGTTGTGCGGATGGCAAAGAAGGGGTGGACTCGTTATACTCGAGCCAAAAGGCTGCCAAAGGAGCCTTCAGGAAACATTGAAGGGGATCAGTGGAAGATACACAGTTCTCCAGGACAGCCCTTAAAATTAACCCTTAGAAAGTCCCCAGCCTATGTAGCTCTCTCTAGCAACTATAAGGTGGACACTCCTCTGGGGAATAATTTGGTTAGAACGGGTGGTAGGACAAGGACAACAGTATCCAGTAAAGATAGAATCAGTATAACTAAGACAAAGACACCCCTTCAATCAAGTTTGATGCTTGTCAGGTTTTGTCTTGTGGGGACCTAGGGAATCAAAGACAACTACCTGCTGCAGACAAATATTTGTGCCCTGAGTCTAACAAGAGGACAGGAGATCCCTGCCCAGGTTGGGGCAATGTCTGGTGGACCATCCAATTCCAGGGGTGGACTTACGGTCCAGGAAGTAGTAATTCTTTAAGGACTTTAAAAAAGGAGATACAGTTACTAAAAGGAAGCCCCCCCCCCCAACTAAGAATTTAGATGTAACCCAATATTCATAGTCATAGATAACCCAGCAAGTCTAGATCAGAGCCCAGAAGTAACTCGATCTTATGGACTAAGAGCCTATGTATCAGGACATGATCTGGTAGGTGGGCTCAGTCTTAACCTGATTACACTTCCTCCTAACACAACAGCTACCACTGTATCACCAAATGCTAACCCAAGCACTGGTGCACCAAACAATGACCCCAGGAGAGTAGAAATAATAGAGGTAAAGGACCTCCGACAAACTACAAGTAGAGACCAGGTATGGAGACACCAATGCCTAGGTAAAATGGGTCAAATTTACAATAAAGACAGTAAACAAAAGCGACTGTTATGTATGTGTTGCCAGATGACCACAGGTGCAGGTAGTTCCTTTTCCCCTTGGAAGAGACGCAGACTCTGGAAGAATGTATTGCATGTTGGCTCTGTACCAGGATAAGAATGCTTGGGAAAATAAAATTTGTAAAAGTCTGTCATTGCTGTTTCCTGTGCTACAGGAGGTGGACCCTTGGGTACTCCCCTCCTTCTCTAAAGGGCACCTGAATTAGTCCTCTTGCCTCTCCAGGCAGGGGGCAAATTTCAGTAAGTCCGTGGGGGAACTTGCCACCTGCATTCACGTCCTAGATGTCAGCCAGAGCATAGCAGTTAACTCCACCCTTCACATACCCTGAGCTGATGTTTAATACTGTGGGGGGTGAAGTCTCCAGGCTATCCTACCACCCAACTGGATTTGAACATGTGTCTTGGTCCAGCTGGCTATTCCATTCACCTTGGCATTCATCCAAATACCTCATCACAATAAAAAAGATCATAGAGCCAAAAGGGCAGTTGCAGGATCTTTTGATCCCCTCATATACATTGACTCAATAGGCATACCCTGAGAAGTCCTTAATGAATTCAAGGGTCAGAACCAGATAGCTGTAGGCTTTAAATCAGCTCTCTTGGTGGTCCACCATTAACAAGAACTTAAACTGGACTAACTACATTTATTACAATAGGCAAAGATTTATCAACTACACCAGGGAAGCTCTCCAGGAAGAGCTCGTCAGATGCCACCAGCAGGATGGCATGGGAGAACAAAGTAGCCTTAGACATGATGCTAGCAGAAAAAAGGTGTCTGTGTGGTGCTAGGGGGAAATTGCTGTACTTTCATTGCAAATAACAGCCCCAGGTGGGACCATCACTGAAGTGTTACAAGGGTTAACAACCTTAGTCAATGAATTAGCTAATTCTGAAATTAATAATACAATTACTGGATGGTTTGGGAAATGGAAGGGTATGGCCATTTCTATTACGTCTTTAATAATTACAGCAGGAATTGTGAGTACAGTAGAATTGTTCCTGGTGTAGAAGGCCTAGTTCAAAGACTAAGACAGCCATCAACAAACAAATGCCAAACAAGTAACTTTTTAGAAACAGTATACTCATGAAGAAGAAAGCAAATCTTAAAAGGTTTGAAAATCAGGAGTGAAAATAAGACCACTCAAAATATAAATAAAAGAGAATTTGTAAAACATATTAATGGTCAATTTTCAGGGTAGTACAGTTAATGGAAAACAACTGGTGGTCAGCTTGCACAAACAGCGTAGCTGATGTGCCAAAATGCAAAATGGTTAGAGGGTCTCTAAGGAAACTAGAGAACAAAGGGGACAGGATACAAGAGAGGACATGGCAGGGGCTGGGGACTTCTGCAACTTACCACGAATGCCTTCGAGAACAAAGGGAGGAGGGAATAGCCGACCATTTTTAGACACAGTCAGAAAAATGGCACCTCCTGTAGTACTCAGCCAATGAGGAACTGGAGGAAGGGAGCTAAGCGCTAGGGAATAAACTGCCCCCATTCTTCCCGCCCCGCTGTGTCTCCACTGGGTGTGCCTGCATGCCAGACACCCGATCTTGCAAGACCAAGACTGGGATTAAAGACTCACTTTTGCTGTACTTTTGTTGTGGACCAAGTGCGAGAACCAAACGGTTGGAGACAACCAAATTAGAATTTAAAGGGCCTTTATTAGCTGGCCAGCGACTGTCCACCAGTCCACAAGCCGGACTTAGGTGAGCAGCCCCGACCCTGGGGTCTGGGGGCCTTATAAAGCATTCCTGTTCCTGCAGGTGCAGGAACTTGGACAGAAATACAGCTTGTATAAACAAAAATTTTCTACTATTCCCCAGGTCATTGCTCAAAGGAACAACAGTTAGGCTAAGTTCCCTGTTCTGCTTGGTCGGAGCATGCAACTGCAGGGGTCTGGTTCCCGGGACCCAAGTTCAGCTAATTAGCCTACTGGCTGGACATTTGAAAAATACCCTCTAACATTCCCCACTGGTTTTATTTGGGGATTCAAATCCTTGAGTCCTAGGTGTTTAAAGGGCAATATTGCAACTTTAGGACCAAAACATTTTTAGGCCCTTTTGGAATGAAGCCCCTGTATAATTCCCCTTCTTAGACTTAAGACCCTTTATTTTATAGACAATGGGCGAAGGTCTCATGCTTTTCTAGCTGCTTCAAGCTGAACATGGTCGTCGTCCTACCTACCCTTGGGTCTAGGAATTTCTAGTAAGAGTAGAGGTGGAGGAGAGGGTGGCCTTCCCACATGGGGAAGGATTTTGCAGAGTCAAGGTCAGTTGGCTGTCCCCGGGCAGCGGTATGCTCGGTTTCCAAGGGCCGGCACTGTTGGACAAGCTGGCATTGTCGTGTTCTGGAGGCAACAGATTTGGCAACAGGGTTAAAAGGCATAATTTAACCCACAGCTACTATATGACAAAAGGCAGGGATTAATTTTTTAATGTCCCACATTAGGAAAATAAATGGCTTTTTTGGAGGAAGGTGTGCAGAGCATGTCACACCTGTGCAAAACCCTTTTACCCACTTTACTTAGCTTGGGCTGAGGGGAGTATTTTAGGATTTCCCCCCTCTCAGAACTTTGGGCCCTTTTTGTCCAAGCCATTAGGAAAGAAAAGAGAGAAACCAGTTTCAAAGTGAAGCCTATAGACTACCCTATACTTTACCAACCCAACTACTTAGTTCAGCCAAACCGTTGAGTCTTAGGAGGCAGCAATGCAGATGGGCTTCTTGAGTGAGGCCTATATGTACAGACAATCACTCAGGTAATGAGATTATAGGCTTATGCCCTATGAAAACAGAAAGAACACACATGTTAATTTACACAACACAATTCACAAACCAGTCTCTAAATTTAAGATGCTGTCTTGTTGGGAAGTCATTTAGCTGTAAGGCACTTGACATTCTTCTTGCCTGTAAATTAAGCTATTTTTTTGTTTAATATGTTTTATTGATTATAATGTTACATTTGTCCCAATTTCCCTTCCCTCTTCTCCCCTCCACCTGTTGGCCCCCCTTCCTTCAGGTGTCCCCCCTTTTAGACCATGTCCATTAGTTGTGCATATAGTTCTTCTCAACCTCTCTCTGTCTATTCCATTCCCTCCTACCATGCTCCTTAATTCCTATATCATCTCCCTCCCTCTCCCCCTTCCCCCTCCCTGCTGACCTCCCCCCAATATGCTCCCCATACCTATAGTTCTTTTTCCACTCTCGTTGCCTGTTTAGTTTGCCTTTGTTTCAATTCCCTAGCTTCTGTTGTTGTTTCTTCTGATGCAGTTTTCATTTTAGTGTTCATAGTTTTGATCCTCCTTTTTCTAAACCAGTCCCTTTAACATCTCATATAACAGTGGTTGGGATCTAATGAACTCTTTCAGTTTTATTTTGTCCTGGAAACACTATCTCTGCCCTTCTATTCTGAATGACAATTTCGCTGGATAGAGTATTCGTGGTTGTAGGTTTTGGATTTTCATTACTTTGAATATTTCTTGCCAGTCCCTTCTTGCCTGCAGGGTCTCCCTTGAGAAGTCAGCTGATAGTCTAATTGGGACCCCTTTGTACATGATTCTTTTCTTCTCTCTTGCTGCTTTTAAGATTCTCTCTTTATCTTTAACTTTTGACATTTTGATTATAATGTGTCTTGGAGTGGTTCTCCCTGGGTCCAGTTTTTTTTGGACCTCTCTGTGCTTCCTGGACCTGTAAGTCTATTTCCTTTCCCAAGTTTGGGAAGTTCTCCTTTATTATATTTTCACTTAATTTTTCAATTTCTAGTTCATCTTCTTTGCCCTCTGGCAAACCAATGATTCTTATGTTGGGCCTTTTATAGCTGTCCCAGAGGTTTCTGATCCTCTCATCATTTTCCTTGCTTCCCGTTTTTTCTCTCTGCACTGGTTGACTGTTTATTCCTTCTTTGTGTTCTGGTTTGTTGATTTGAACTCTGGATTTTATTTCCTCACCATCTGTCTCGTATGTGGTTTTGTTCCTTTCAGTATGAGTGTTTTTCGATTCTTTCTCATCTTTTTCCAGATCTTTTGTTAATTCTGTAAGCCACCTGATAACAATGGCCCTGAACTGAGCCTCTGACAGGTTTCTTATTTGTTCATCTGTCAGATTCTTCATCCGTTGCCTGGTGAGCTGCGCCACCGGGATTTCTATAGTTGTCTGCCTCATTTTGACAGATGCATTTTGTTTTCTTGGGCCGGCTATAGGGGGCGGTGCCTGTGTACTCGTCACAACCCGGCGACCGGCGCCGATCCGCAACCTTTCTCGCCAGCGCTTTGTCGTCACTGCCCAGCGACTGGTGGCGATCCGCAACCTATTTCGCAGCCCTGTGGCGGTTTGTGTGGGGGCGGGGGTCCAAGATGCATTCACACAGTTATTCCACTAGGAGACCGGGATCTGACCTCCCGCCCCCTGGGCCTCACTGTTCGAGGTGATGTGGTGGCTGCTTTCCCCAGCGTTGGGGTCGTGAGCCGCCGGGGTTTGACTGCAGCTGGGATTGTCCTCCCTGCCGCTGGGATTGTTCTCCCTGCCATTGTCCCTGGTGCGACTGCAAACAGCACCACCCACTTTCTCTCTTCCTACCTGCCCAAAGGGCGCCGCTGGTTTATAACTTCATACGTTGGGCTTCTGTGTAGTTTTATTTTCTGGAATTTCTAGTTATCTTTTGTTTTGAAGTAGTTGTATTCCTCTCTAGTTGTAGAGGGAGGCCGAGCATGTCCGTCTAAGCCTCCATCTTGGCCGGAAGTCTAAATTAAGCTTTTTGATAATGTCACAGACCTGGTTTAACTTTTAAATTAAAACAAACTTTAAATGAAAACAAACTTTATAGACAGTTGCATTAGTTTGTAGTTTACTATTGAGTATTGTGATTTTCCTTGAGTCATGATTTTTCTCCTTAAGATTACCCTCCTTGTCAGTAAAGGGAGTGCAGTAAGCCCAGTTTTAATTTAGCCTGTTTATTTGCATAAACACAACAAGAGCAGTGATTGATTACATATGATTTTTAAGTTTACTTTGCTGGCACTTACTTAAGGAACTTTTATGTTGACCTTTAGTTTGCCCATCAGGGCACAGAAGCTGAGCCACATACCTGCCATTTAGCCTTGCCTGTAAACACATGCTTTCCCAAGTCCTTTGGATTTTTCATTGTGCCTTAAGGCTCTTTCTAGGCATTTTTCAGGAAAGCAACCTTCCTTTCTTCCCTGGAAAGATTGCCATAAACCGCACAACTAACCAAGGTGCCAGGATTTTTCCTTCTTGGCTTTTCTTAGCTTTAAAAGTCAAGTTTAGTTCCTTAGGGCTTTCTGGTAACAACCAGAGCCTAAGCATGCCTTCTTCAGGCATGACATCCTAGGCAAAGCTTCAGCTGACAAAACTACTATGAGCAACTGGTCTTATTAGTTTTATGCAAGGGAACCTTATGTCACTTTTTACTTCTTTAGAATGCTAAATACTGGAGAGTTCATGTAAGGAGAAAAATATAAAAGCGTGAAGGAAAATCCTTGTCTTTTAAAACTGCATTTTCATTTATTATACTTTCTGTTACTAAAACCACACAATTTTTTAGAACTTTTACAAACTTTTAACAAACCTTGTATATACTTTTCACAAACCTTTATTTTTATGTTTTACATTTTTTCTGGTTCCCTTTTTTCATGCGAAGTTTTAAATTTCCCTGGGAAACCTCAGTTTTTCCTTTCAGGGCATAAACAGAGCAATAATTCAAAACACAGATAGCTAGGCCTTCTCTTTCCGGTATGTCCACTGGCCTTCTAGAGAGACGTGCCCTTGGCAGAGACATGTTCACTTGCCCAGGCTGGAGCAGTCAACAGCCCTGAATGACCCTTCCTGGGTCTTAGGTGGCAAAAGAAACTTTTGCCAACTGGTTTACAGACAACCTTTTTTAGGTTTTATTGGTCAAAAACAGATACAGAGAATTTCACAGCAAAATAGACGAAGGTACGCTTTTATAAAATCAGAACACAAGCAGCTGAGGTTTCCTTTTTCCAGGTTTAAAACTTCCATAACTTTCCTTTTTATTATTACAGCCTTTCATAGACCTTCTGAAACATTTACAAACCTTTTAAATATACTTCTTTAGATTTAACTATAACATGCTTTTAATTTTTGTTCTTTTTTTCTATATGGTAAAGGACTATACTTAAACTTAGTATTTGGCAGCTAAAAGTTCCTAGATTTGCAGAGATATTCTGCAGCTTTTTGAAGTTGCTGCTTCTTTTGTTTTTCTAACTTACATTTTTGAGCTTTCCAGAGGAGTTTTTCAATTGTTCTGTTGGGCCCATTTGTTTACCTTTTGCAATTTCTTACAAATATTTGGCCAGTTTCTGTTACAACGGTGACTTTTAAGAGTCCCTGTCCTACAGCATTTTTTGGATTTGGACCAGAATACTTCCTCATTTTGTCCCTGAGCTTCTGTAGGAATGCTGATGGAGCTGTATTTTGAATGCCTTGGAGACATTCTGTGCTTGGGGAACGGACTCCTTGACTCCCCTGATGATGAGGCTTTCAAGGTTTCTTATTTGAGCCCTATTCTTCGGCCTGTTATCCCATTCAGGGTCTATACTGGGAAACTTTTGTTAGGATGGGACAATTCCCTGACAGGGAGGATGTTTGCTTTTTCATATTTTTATAGCAGCCTGCCTGATTATTTCTTTTCCTTTCCTATTGAAAAGGATGTTTAGAATGGACATTAGTTTTATTCATGTGTAACAACACTTTTCCTTAAGATATATAGGCATGTCCCCACTGCTGAAGCAGCAGGGAGATTGAGGGCCCTTTAGTTACAGCTTTAGAGGTGTTGACTGGCAGCCAAGCTGCCACTGCTGTTGCTTGCACCATTTTAAAGAAAAGCGGCCTGAGTTTTAAAAGTGTCACTTTTTTCCTCTCTCCCTATTGGAGAGACAGACATCCTGCTGTTTCTCTAATCTGTAGCAGGGGGATTAGAAGGCCACCTGACTAGCAAATTTAACATTGCCCCTCCTTACAGCTCCAGCAGGGAGTATTCAGATGAAAATTGAATTGCTGGAAGTTACCTGGGGTGGAAAGAAATGCTTCAAGCAACTTCTGTGGGGAAAATTTTAAGGGGCCTGATCACTCTGTACTATCTGTTCCCAGTGCCTCTGCCCGGTTGGGCACTGGCTGGCCAGAGCTACAAGGCGGTGGGAGACAGTACAGAGGGTCCTAGGCTTTTCTGTGACAATTAAATGCACTGCCTATATTGACATCCTTGGTTTTCATGTTCCCTTATGTTGGCTAAGGTGATTGCTACAAATATGCACTTAATTTGGATTACAATTAGGGGCGGGAACACAAGGCATGGGAGCAATGTCCCCCAAACACGGGCTGGGAGCTCCCAAAGGAGGCCAAACAAATACCCGCTCAGCCTTTCCTCTTGCGAGGCTAAAGCCCACTCAGATTCCATAGACCAAAGTCTGTGGAGTCACACAAAAGTAGGAAATGACATTCACTCACACATTCACTCAGAGGTTAAACAATTCCACCCAAACCCCACCTAGGCCTCTGAGATTAGACGAACAGTGTCAGCTATAGGCAGCACAACCCAGAACCAAACCAGAAGAGCTTTACCAAGTCTCAGTGGCAGCGGCCCAAGCCTGCCGCCTAAATGGGTTGCCGCTCACCTGCTGCCGAGGCTGTCCGCTGTCTTTTGCTTACTCCAGACTGGGCTGTCAGGGCTTCCAGCAGCTCCCGAGTGTCCACTGAAGGTGCAGGGAATTGCTCCGAACTGGAGCTTGCGGCTGCTGTCCTGCCACAGGTCAGCTAGACACATGGGACCGCACGAAGCCCCGGGGGCTCACCGAAGGCAGCACTGCCTTATATAGGCATTACAGTGGGTGAAGAAGATAGATTCTAAGAAAGAAATCCAGCCAGTGGGGTTTTGGGAGAAGGAGGGGTTTGGGTTTGGGCTCACTGGTGTCCCATAAAATGAAGCCCACCTCCTAAATTCCTGAAAGTTCTTAAGAACACATTGCAAAGGCGTACAGAGAGCACAGGAAGCGGTCTGACCCATGTTATACCGAATAGACAAGACGACACTTAAGACAGACAAACCTGTGGTCACCGGCTACCGTCGTGGTCCGGGACTGGGTCTCAGAGGTAATGCCGCGTCCAGCCCTCCCTTGACCCCCTTGGCGTGCCCCTGTTCCAACCCAAGGATTCCCTTCCCTCAGAATCCAAGTCCTTACTGGTAAGAATCCGAATGGCTCTATGTAGTCAATTAGGATACGGAGGGCACCCGTCTGCCAGTGTCCCACTCGGGGCTGAGGAACATCTCTCAGAGATATCCCCCTGAGGTGGATCTGGCGGCGGGCCCGTCTCACGACCCGTGCCCAGCCAAGGCTGGGTATCTCGCTGGGGCCTCCAAATGTTGTGGACCAAGTGCGAGAACCAAACAGTCGAAGACAATCAAATTAGAATTTAAAGAGCCTTTATTAGCTGGCCAGCGACTGTCCACCCGTCCACAAGCTGGACTTAGGTGAGCTGCCCCGACCCTGGGGTCTGGGGGCCTTATAAAGCATTCCTGTTCCTGCAGGTGCAGGACCTTGGACAGAAATACAGCTTGTATAAACAAAAATTTTCTACTATTCCCCAGGTCATTGCTCAAAGAACAACAGTTAGGCTAAGTTCCCTGTTCTGCTTGGTCGGAGCATGCAACTGCAGGGGTCTGGTTCCCGGGACCCAAGTTCAGCTAATTAGCCTACTGGCTGGACATCTGAAAAATACCCTCTAACACTTTTTATTTCCAAGTCCATTTCTTAAGTTTTGGATGGGGTAAGTGCGTTCCTCACAATAGTTACTCAGACCTACCAGCCTGGATTTTCCAATTTATATCAGCTAGTTCATTTGCTAGTCACTGAAGACCAGGCTCAGCATTGGATGAGACCAGGTATATGGGAACATGCGGAAAGGGATTTAGAAAAACAAACATTGTTTTTGTTTGTTTTTTTTTTGTCAAAAATATTAGAAACCTTGCTGGACACCTTCACCAAGCAATTCCAGTAGCCTTTTTTTTTTTTTTTATTGTACTTTTTCCCGTTACCATTTAATCCCCTTATACCCGGCTCCATCCCCCTCCAGTAGCCTTTCCAAAACGTGTTAATTGGAACAAAATTTAGGCCTGCTCACAAAAGTGTAATGAATCTGTTCATGACTGTTATAATTGATTTCCAGATTATTTTTAAACAAAAATCACCTTCAGATGTTCATTTCACTCAGGTGGCTTTTTTTTTGTTTGTTTTTTAAATATCTTGTTTGTTTGTTTTGGTGATGAAATTTACCATTTATTAACCTGTTGGTATTTGAAGTCATGGTCCCACGAGTTTCCTGGGATTTTCCCAGGGAAAGCATATCATTAGTCAGGCAGAGGGCCCAGGAGCAAGTCGTAAGTGTCAGGGTAGCCCTGCCCTGAGAAATCGCCCGGAGACTGCTGTGGGAACAGATAACTGGTTTATTGAGGGAACAAAGGAAGGGGGAAGGGGTTAAGGGGAAAGGCAATTCCCCAGACTGACTCAATGGCCCGTAGGAGCAAGGGAAACGGCAGCGGAAGGGGTGGGGGTAGCTCCTGGTCCTCCTCGTGGGCCTGTAGGAGCAAGGGAATAAGGGAGGGTGATTCCAGGTCCTCCTCGTAGGCCCGTGGGAATCGCCACTGACACTTTTGCAGGCACCTTTTTTATACACCTTTCGATAAGGGGGAGTTTGCTTATTGACATAGTCAGTAGGTCATTAACATCTCATTTCTTTCCCCCTCCCACACCAGCTTACTTAACATACCGGGCTAAGTCCATTGGCATTTCCTCTGGGAAAGTTTCAGTCCATCAACATATCTTTTGGGAAATGCTAAGTCCAGGACCAGGTTGATTACCAAAGTCCAGGTGTACATGATCTGACACTAAGAAACACCATTATTTCAAGTCCCATACAGCAAAAGGTACTCCACAAGACACAGAAGGAACTTCCAGTGGTAGGAGTAAACAGTGTGAGTGTGAGAAACACTCACAATAAAAACTGGGACACAGGACTTGAGCAGTAGAGCGAGGCCTTTATTCATGAGTCTGCAGAGCCGGGCGCACCCTCACAGCCAGGAGAATGTGCGCGCCAAGTAGACAAAGGAAACTGGTTTTATAGTCTTAGCTTCCCCACCCTGAAATTGCCACCCTAAAGTGATTATCTTCTCCACCCTAAAATTGCCACCCTAAAGTGAGAGCAATTAGCTTCCCGGCCCTAACGCAATTAGCTCCCCCTCCCCTCTCCTTCTTCCCCGTTTCTCCATTACTGGTTACTCCGGAGTTACAATCTAACACGGTTATCTAAATGCCCCTTCTGTGGTTTGTAGATATGCCAGTGCTGTCAGCTCCCTTCTCAGAAACCCTCTAATTACATTTGCCCTTAAGACCCTTTAATTACATTTGTCCTTTGTTACTAATGACTTTTTACTGGTTTGGGAGTCACTATGTCCTTATTTCTAACAATTCCCCCCTGTCTTTTTTTGGAAAATTGACTACTCAAACCATTCTATTTATCCCTTCAAATCTAAGGAGGATTTCTCGACTTTATTCCTCATAGTTAGGATTCCCTTTGGTCTCTTGGAGGAGATTATGAAAAGTTGCTGGCATCTGTTTAGTTAGTGCAGTCTCAATTAGCCTTTGAACCAAACCTCTGACGCATGGAATAATACAGCAGCCTAAACCTGTTAGGACACCTGCTACCACTATGAGGGATACCAGAGCTGATGAGATCATTCCTTTCCAGTTGCCAAACCAGTTTTCTAACCATTCTGTTATGGGATTGTCAATACCTGAGTTTTCTGCCAGCTTATTTGCTAAGATAGTCCCTGCAGGGCCTTAGTGATAGATCCATTAGGGGCTGTATTATTAGGGATAAAGGTGCAACACTGCCTTCAACCATTACACATACACCTCCCTTTTCTGCCAACATCATATCCAGTGCCATCCTGTTCTCTCAAGCCACTCAACTGGTGGCATCTAATTGTTGAGCGATTCCTTCTATAGTATAAACCTTTGTTGGTTATAATAAATATAGTTTATTTAATCAACAGAAGAGCACTGACTCAAACCCTGCTGCTATCTGATTTCTAGCTTTAAACTCATCTGGAACTCCTCTGGGGACTCCAATGGTGTCACTATAGATATGAGGATTATAGGATTCACCAGGCCCACTGACCTTTTTTTCCTAACAGGGGCAGTCTGGATTGGTTTCGGAAATGCTAGGGTAAATGGGATAGCCAATTGAACCAGGGCACAGGTTCCACTCCACTGTCAGGTAGGATTTTCCAGAGACTCCTCTGCCCACAATACCACCAGACATCTGCCCTGGGGATTCGGAGGGGAATATAGTCGTCGACCTCACTGTGAAGGCGGCTCGCATTTCTGGTATGAGTGCATGTTAGGAGTTCTTCCGCAGGGGTACCCGAATTCGCTTCCCACCTAGAGAGGCAAGAAGAGTAATTCATGGGCCCCACTGAGTATGAAGGGAGGGATTGAGTCCCATTACTCCTTATAGAGGGAAAGAGGAGAGACAAGCTTCTGCAAGTCTCATTTCCCCATGCATTCTCATCCTGATAGAGAGCGAGCATACAGGCCATTCCCGAGGGGTCAGAGTCCCAGCCTAGTGGAAATGGTACGACCTGTGCCTGGGGTCTCCCTGTGGTACAAGCATAACAGTTGCTTTTATTCAGGGATTTAACGGTAAATTTGACCCATTCTACCCAAGCATTTGCGTCTCTGTACCCAGTCTCTATCTTTAAGGTTTGTCCGAGATTTAATACCTTAAAAACTTTTCCCTTGGCTGGATTATTCTGGGGTCTTTTCTGAGGAGTTTCTGAGGTCTAGCTGGGAGAAATTCGATTTTCTAGGGAAGGAGGAGTTGTCACTAAGTGAAGACCTCGCCACCCTACTGGATCTATGCCAGATACATCCGCTCCTAAGCCATAAACTCTGGTAGCCACATGGGGTTCCTGACTTAAGGCCTGTGGCTGTTTAAGTGTTAGAAGAGGGTTGCACTGGAGAGGCTGGCAGTTTGGGGGAGGAGCTTCTTTGCTTAAAGTTATTTTAGGCAAAAGAGACCAGTTTTAAAGTGAAGCCCATTGACCAACCCATACTTTGCCAACCCAACCACTTAGTTCAGCCAAACTGTTGAGTCTCAGGAGGCAGCAATGCAGATGGGCTTCTTAAGTGAGGCTTGTATGTACAGACAACCACTCAGGAAATGAGATCATAGGCTTATGCCCTATGAAAACAGAAAGACACACACATGTTAATTCACACAAAACAATTCACAAACCAGTCTTTAAATTTGCAAGACTGTCTTATTGGGAAGACATCCAGTTGCAAGGCATTTGATATTCTTCTTGCCTGTAAATTAAGCATTATTGATAATGTCACAGTGTTACAGAACCCCTGGGCTACTCCAGTTGAAAACAAACCCACGGGCTCTTTAGTTAGGGGCCCGATTGCCCGCCGCCAAAATTATAACTCTCAATACCAGAGTTTAGCGAAAAGAAAAAGAATTGTTTATTTAACAGTTATATAGATTTAGTTATTTGCGGATTTCTGTTGTTAAGTCTTATGCTCTTTAAAATACCCACAAACACATATCCTTGCCTCCCCCCCTTCCAAACCAGGCTAGTTTTAGGAAAGTCAGAGAAACCGTTTCCCTACTTTCCAAACACAGTTCAGCTTTACCAGCAGCTGCCAATCAATCATTCAATCTGATTGGGGAGGTCCTTTCTGTGCTGTGGTGCCCTCCAGCTCTCAATGCAGGACTGCCTGGATTCTCAGCCTCCTTGCAAACTGCCTTCTTCCTGCAAACCGCGTGGATCTCCTCTCCTTCTCAAAACCGCCTGGCGAGAGCCTCTTAAAGCAGCCTGGAGACCCCTTCTCCAAGCCACATGGAGAAGGCCCCTTCACCAAGCCACGTGGAGGGAGCACACGAGAGAGCGAGAGAGCGAGAGCGAGCGCGCGAGCGTGCCAGAGAGAGAGTCAGAGCGCCAGAGCCAGAGCGCGAGTGAGAGCCCGAGACAGAGAGCAAGAGTCTGAGCTAAAATGTCTGCAGCCGCTTATATATCCCTGACTGCGTCATCTGACGCAGTGGGCGTTGCAAACAGTTCTGACCATTCACAGACCCTTAGGTAGGCTCTGTGTGCTTTCCATACCGTCCCCTGGTTCAAGACTCCTCCCATCTGCCTGAGGCTTTGGATGCATTAAAGCCATTTGCATAAGAAAGACACTAGCCACCAGCCTCAGGCATGTGGAGGCATTCCAAAAGCTGCTTCCTTCTCCCCATCCCCCAGCCGCAAACTCTGGGGTTTTTTTGGACTCCCCTGTTTCTGTAACAACAGACCTGGTTTAACTTTCGAATGAAAACAAACTTAATTAAAATAAACTTTATAGACAGTTAGCTGCACTAGTTTATAGTCTACCACTGAGCATTGTGATTTTCCTTAAATTACGATTTTTCTCCTTAAGATTACCCTCCTTGTTATTAAAGGGACTGCATTAAGTCCAGTTTTAATTTAGCCTGTTCATTTGCATAAACACAACAAGAGCAGCAATTGATCACATAAATCTTTTAAGTTTGCTTTGCTGGAACTCACACAAGGAACCTTCAGGATTACCTTTAGTCTGCCCTCTGGGCACAGAAGCTGAGCCACACACCTGCCATCTGGCCTTGCCTGTAAAACCCATGCTTTTTACAAGTTCTTCAAGCTTTCCATTGTGCCTTAAGTTTCCTCCTAGCCATTTATCAGGGAAGCAACCTTCGTTTCTTCCCTAGAAAGATTGCCATGGACCGCACAACCAACCAAGGTGCTAGGCCTTTCCCTCATGGGCTTTTATTAGCCTAGGCATGCCTCCTTCAGGCATGACATTCCAGTTAAAGCCTCTGCTGACATAACCACCATTAGCAACTGGTCTTATTAGTTTTATGCAAAGGAACCTTATGTCACTTCTTACTTCTTTACAATGTCAAATACTGGAGGGTTCTGGTAGGGAGAAAAATATAAAGGCATGAAGGAAAATCCTTGTCCTTCAAAACTGCATTTCCATGCATTATACCTTCTATTACTAAAACCATACAATTTCTTCTCAAAACCTTTATAAATTTCTAACCAACCTTTTTATTTACATGCCTTACACCTTTCCTGGTTCCCTTTCTTTTATGTGAAGTTTTAAAATTTTCCTGGGAAACCTCAATTTTTCCTTTCAGAGCATAAACAGAACACAAGCAGCTGAGGTTTCCTTTTCCCAAGTTTAAAGCTTCCATAACTTTCCCTTTTATTATTACAACTTTTCTTAGACCTTCTGCAGCATTCACAAACTTTCTAAATACCCTTTACTGCTTTAGATTTAACCATAACATGCTTCCAATCCTTGTTCTTTTCCACACGGTGAAGGACTGTACTCAAACTCAGTATCTGGCAGCTAAAAGTTCCTAGATTTGCAGAGAGATTCTGCAGCTTTTTGAAGTTCCTGCTTCTCCTCCTCTCTTCTAACATACACTTTCTGAGCTTTCCTGAGGAGTTTTTCAGTTTGCTTTAATTGGCCCATTCATTTACTTTTTGCAATTTCTTACAAATATTTGGCCAGTTTCTGTTACAATGGTGACTTTTAAGAGTCCCTGTCCTACAGCATTCTCTGTATTTAAACCAGAATACTTCCTCATTTTGTCCCTGAGCTTCTGCAGGGATCTGATGGAGCTGTATTTTGAATGCCTTGGAGACATTCTGTGCATGGGGAATGGACTCCTTGATTCCCCTGATGACGAGGGTCCTAAGGTCTCTCATCTGAGCCCTAGCCTCCGGCTTGTTATCCCAATCAGGGTCTATACTGGGAAACTTCTGTTAGGCCGGGACAATTTCCTGACCGGGGGAATGTTCCCTTTCCCATATCCTCATAGCAGCCCGTCTTGATTACTCCCTTCTCTTCCCCACTGAAGATGTCTAGTATAGACATTAATTCTGTCCACATGTATATGCTGGGTCCGGGGAACTGATTTAATTGTTCCACCAGTCCAAGGGGGTCCTTTACCAAGCGCTTCATATTGCGCTTGAAGTTTCTAACTTCAGTGCTTGTTGAAGGAGCATTTGACATATCTAATATGTCCTGGACCCATGGAGACATCCCTAAGGGGAAACGGCTGCTCTGAGGGAATGGGGAAGTTCTTTAGGCCTTGCTTACATTGTTTCAATTCCTTTCTTATTTAGATAAGTTGCCACCAGCGCCGTAGGTGTCATGGGGGCGGATACTGGTGGGGTATCTGCTAGGTGTTCCTGGCCTCTTCCGTCTGTACTGTCCGTCCGCGGTGCCTCTGCCCAGTTGGCCGCCAGCTGGCCAGGGCTATAAGGCAGTGGGAGACAGGACAGAGGGTCCCAGGCCTTATTTTTTTCTTTTTTACAGGGAAGAGACCTGCGAATCTGCTGGTAGGTGGTGATCAGCAGAGAGCATATTCCCTCTGTTCCTTAACGGCTGATGCCTGGCCCTGGCTTTGGTGGCCCAGTGGACCAAGCGCCAGCCCGCGAACCAAGTGTTGCTGGTTCAACTCCCAGTCAGGGCACACGATCAGGCCACATGCCAGGTCCCCAACTGGGGGCACGCACGAGAGGCAACCACACAGCGATGCCCCTCTCTTCTCTCTCCAAAAACAAACAAACAAACAATCCAAAAAAGCTGAACACATTAAGACCAGGGCTTGACAAACCCAACATTCATCAGACCCAAATCGGGGCTAGAAGACAGATTTCCCCTAAATGGGTTCCTTTTGTGAGAAACGCTCACAATAAAAACTGGGACACAGGACTTGAGCAGTAAAACGAGGCCTTTATTCACGAGTCTGCAGAGTCGGGCGCACCCTCACAGCCAGGAGAATGTGCGCGCCAAGTAGACAAAGGAAACTGGTTTTATAGTCTTAGCTTCCCCACCCTGAAATTGCCACCCTAAAGTGATTATCTTTTCCACCCTAAAATTGCCACCCTAAAGTGATTATCTTCCTTGCCCTAAAGTGAGAGTGATTAGCTTCCCCGCCCTAACGCAATTAGCTCCCCCTCCCCTCTCCTTCTTCCCCGTTTCTCCATTACTGGTTACTCCGGAGTTACAATCTAAAACGGTTATCTAAATGCCCCTTCTGTGGTTTGTAGATATGCCAGTGCTGTCAGCTCCCTTCTCAGAGACCCTCTTAATTACATTTGCCCTTAAGACCCTTTAATTATATTTGCCCTTTGTTACTAATGACTTTTTACTGGTTTGGGAGTCACTATGTCCTTGTTTCTAACACTTTGGCCAAAGGAAACAACAGTATTTTACCATTGTCTGTTTTTCCTTACTTTTGGTCTGGGGATCCTCTCCCCAATGCTCTAACATTCTCCCTAATGGACTGTTTGATGGGATGTTTGTGGGGCCTTCCTTGGCCCCACCCCTAGGCCTAGAATTTCTATTTCCCATCCTCAGCTGATTCCCGTGGCTGAATCTGGTTGTGTTCTCAACCTCCTTCACCAGAGATCTATTGAGAACGGACCCAGCGGAGGGGCACTCCACACTCACTTACTTGCACACAGACCGAGATGCTTCGTCCATCTCTGGCCGCTTCCCTCACAGGACAACAGACCCAGCGGAGGGGCACTCCGGCCGTTTCCCCCACAGGACAACGGACCCCGTGGAGGGGCACTCCGGCCGTTTTCTCACAGGACAGCGGACCCAGCGGAGAGGCACTCCACACTCGTACCAGCCACACACACAACTCGTACCAGCTACACGCACAATCAGCTTCCCAAGGATGCCCAACCACCAAGGCAGTACTTAAGTCCAATTTTCCTACCTTGGCCCGTGCATGAGGTTGCCTGGTTGCCACGGTGTTTGCTTTTGTTTCCCCCTGCATCGATCCACTGCTGTCCCAACAAGAAGTCTCGGGTCGTTTCCGGACACTGAGGCGGGTGGGCCCTGGATCAAGCGGGCCACCCAAAGGCGGGTAGGACACGTCTCCCCGCCTTGGCTCAGAGCCCCTTCCCACACACAGGCGGAGGATCCGGATGAGCCCCCAAATTGTGAGAAACGCTCACAATAAAAACTGGGACACAGGACTTGAGCAGTAAAGCGAGGCCTTTATTCATGAGTCTGCAGAGCCGGGCGCACTCTCACAGCCAGGAGAATGTGCGTGCCAAGTAGACAAAGGAAACTGGTTTTATAGTCTTAGCTTCCCCACCCTGAAATGGCCACCCTAAAGTGATTATCTTCTCCACCCTAAAATTGCCACCCTAAAGTGATTATCTTCCTTGCCCTAAAGTGAGAGGCTTTAGCTTCCCCGCCCTAATGCAATTAGCCCCCCCTCCCCTCTCCTTCTTCCCCGTTTCTCCATTACTGGTTACTCCGAGTTATAATCTAACACGGTTATCTAAATGCCCCTTCTGTGGTTTGTAGATATGCCAGTGCTGTCAGCTCCCTTCTCAGAGATCCCCTAATTACATTTGCCCTTAAGACCCTTTAATTATATTTGCCCTCTGTTACTAATGACTTTTTACTGGTTTGGGAGTCACTATGTCCTTGTTTCTAACATGAGGAGTGGGAGGAAAGTTCCAGTGGCAGGATGGTCAACATTCTCAGTTTCCAGCAGAGGTCACATACATACAGACAAAGTCCGTTGGATTTGGCAATCTTGATGTCAGAGTAAAGCTATGGGTGGAGATTACTTCCCATTAAGTTCTTTCTTGACCTTAGTATGTGGGGATGTGATTTAGACTTTCTGCTTTCAAAGTTCAGATGAGTAGATATGTGAGAGGAGCTTGGTATGGAGCCAGTTTGCAAATGTTCTCTCTTCCAATAGGATGGTAAATTCTTTGAGGAATAAGGAAGGCACATAAAGATGAGTAAGACCCAGTCCTAACTCTCAGAGTTTATAACAAATAAGATTTAGACAACTGTAGTACAAGATGGGGGTGTGTATTATAAAATATTATGGGAATTTAAGAGAAATACACCATATCTAGACAATCAGAAGAGGCTGCTTCCTTCTCAGTTGTTAGCACAGAAATATGCACATATCTAATAATTAAACTATATTACTTGCTGACTTTTTCTCTAATCAAATCTGGTAGATTGTTGAAAAGTCTCATTTATTCCAAGATCCAAGGAAACTTCAAACTCATTCATGAGATATTTATTAAATTAACACATTTGGGGGGGGAAATCAATACAATGTATACATCATTACCAAAAACTGTATACCATCATACAAAAAAGGAGTTTATTTGGGGAAAGCAATTCCTAATTTATGGCAAGTTTTACTTTCAGAAATAAGATCACAAAACAACACAATCTAATTCAATCTTAAAGGCTGGCATGCTGAGCAAGGAATGTATTTATTCTTTGTAGAAGCTCCTTCTTTACACTGTCAGGTACCAGGGCTCTGCCTTTTGGTGTGATTTCAGCCACCAAGTCATCAACAATAACATGTTCTAGTCCTTTATTCTTTAATTACCTCTTTACAGTGTGCCTTCAATTGATCCTTCCAGCCACATTCACTTAATTTAGCTCTCAGCAACTCTTTGAGGTGTTCTCTTTCTCTAGTTTCTATCAACTTTTGGTTAATCGCTGCTCTCATCTGCGCATCTTTGTTCATCTTGCTAACCACCATCACCATGGGCAAGGGCTGTCCCTTCCCAGCGACGAAATGACCCTTGCACTGACGACTGTTACCTAGACTTAGACCCTCAGTCTATTTATTTATTTTTAGAGAGAGGGGAAGGGAGAGAGAAAGAGAGGGAGAGAAACATCAAATGTGTGGTTGCCTCTTGCACACCCTCAACTTGGGGACCTGGCCCACAACCCAGTCATGTGCCCTGACTGGGAGTCGAACCGGTGACCCTTTGGTTCACAGGCCGGCACTCAATCCACTGAGCCACTCCAGTCAAGTCAGGTAGCTTTTAACTGTATGTTTGTTAATGGGTTGAATAGAGATGTTTTCCTTTTAGTTGAAAGGACCAGGATGGAGTGGGAAACCAAGTCTACTTCATATTTGGTCAATTTGGCAAATAAGCTTGCTTGCATCGTAGATGAGTCACCTAGCAGTAAGACTGCCAAGAATTTTGATTTTCAGCCTTGGCTAATGAAGGCCTCTGTACAAAAGCAAAAACCTCCAAGCTTCTGCTGTTATTGCAAGAAAACCAGGACATTGCAAAAGGATTGTTGCAGATTTTGACACTTCAGCCTTCCCAAAGTTGTCCTAATCACCATAATAGGGCTCTGAGAACTACAGGTGTTCTTCCCAATCTTCCCACTTAAATCAGCTTGAAGAAACTTCTTGAGATTGTCCATGAATGAATCTGTTCTGAGCTCAACCCACTGCTATAAAGCAGCCCTATTTCAGAATAACAGAACAGTTCTAATTGTGGGATATTAACCTTCAATAGGTTTCTGAAACTGTTCCTTTTGTTTAGGCCCTTTAAGAGATACACATCCTTTTCTTCTCTGTATTTCTGCCTCTATTCATTTATTAAGCTAAGACTAGGGAAATATCCTGCCAAAATTTCTTTCTCCCACAAGGGAGAAGTATTCCTAGAATTTGACAGTAGCTATCAAAGTAGTCAATCCAGTGAACTAAATAACTCTTCAACATATTTTATTTCTTCAATTTCTGACCATACTATACCTGAATCTAAGAATCCTGATCATTTGTCCCTATTGGACTAGCTGCCATCCACTTTATGGGTAAAATTTTCTGTTGATATTGGCAGAATCCACTCCTATTAAGATTCAAATCGATTACTCAAACCCTCTTCCCAGAATTAACACCCTGTAAGTAATGAAGCCCTTCAAAGCATAAAGCCCATAATAGAAGATCGCAAGACTCAGGGCCTCATTGTCCCTTGAACTAGTTATCCCTCAACATTCTATTTCTAATTCCCCATACATTACTAACATCCATCCCAGTAGAAGTACTGTAAATTGTTTTTTTTTTTAATCTTTTTTCTAAAATTATTTATTTATTTTTAGAAAGAGGGAAAGGGAGAGAAAGAAACATCAATGTGCGAGAGAAAAAAATCGGTTCCCTCTCGCACGCCCCTAACTGGGGACCTAGCCTGCAACCCAGGACTCGAACCAGCGACCCTCTGGTTCACAGGCTGGCACTCACTGAGCCACTGAGCCACACCAGCCAGGGCCAGACAGCTTATATTTAAAGAATGAAAATTGTAAGTACTATACTGGATATATTTTAAAGATAAGGCAGCATTTTTACCTAGGCTACTTCACAGCAGGCTGAATTATATGACATTATTCAGGCTTGATTTTAGCCAAGGGTAAAACTGCCAACATTTATACTGACAGTGGATATGCCTTCAGAGTAGCTAATGATTTGGGAATGCTATGGAAGAAATATGGCTTCCTTATTTCCAGTGTAAGTAAAATTAGAAGTGGCCCTGTGTTCAGGAATTATTGGATGTTATATGTTTACCTGCTGCTTTTGCTATTAAGATCCAGGGCATTCTAAATTTGACTCTCTGGAAGCTTAAGGAAATCCCCTTGCTGACCTTTCCACAGCCCTTAGGGAATCAGCAGCAGTCAGACCTCTTTTATGGTCCAAAGGGATATTTCCCCAAGTGATGATGTAAGAGAACTGGCCAGAGACACCTAACAGTTAGCTCCAGAAAAAAAAAAACAAGATTGAAAATCTAACAATTATTGGTTTGAAAAAGAGAAAAAGCTAAGATTTGGACCCAGTTCTTCCAGACACTCTAA
The DNA here is from genome assembly GCF_987537825.1 of Furipterus horrens. Lineage (NCBI taxonomy): Eukaryota > Metazoa > Chordata > Mammalia > Chiroptera > Furipteridae > Furipterus > Furipterus horrens. The sequence goes on along the minus strand of NW_028327175.1, from coordinate 117,865,749 downwards.
AGTTTCTGCTCCTATTGATCATACGTTTAAACCATTGGTCCATTGACAAAGTGATACTATTTATGAATAAATATTGGTGGGGAAATACTAAGGCCATGGAAAGTGCTTACCTTGCTTTTTGTGCCTGCCCAAAGTATAATACAGGAAAACCTGTTCCCTGCTCCTGGGCATTTTAAATTGTCTAATGGACCATTCAAGGTTTGGCATAGAGATTTCGTATAGCTTCCCATCTCATGGATATAAATGTTTTAGTCATGACCTATATGTTTTCTCACTAAACTGAAACTTTCCCTTCTAGACAAGTGACTGCTTCTTCTGCAGTTGAAGTTCCGGTGGATGAGGGCACATCCAGGGGCAATCTGTTTTGGAAGTACTGGGTCAAACCAAGCATTTCCAGTCCAGCTGGTTCCTGGCCCACACCACACCACCCCCACCTTCCATTACTGAGACTGGCATTTTTCATCTATTGAGTAGAGGTAGCACTTAGACCTGCCCAACAGGGGGGAAAGCAGAACCATTGAGATCTCAGGGTGCTTTGTGGGTGGGGATAAAAGGGCCTCTCCTTGCCAGTTCCAACTGGGGGGCTCACTCAGCTCCCTAGTGAAGGGGGGAGATTCTGACTGTCCAGACTTGGAAACCCTGGAGGTGTGAGAGGGCATCAGGGGTTGAGGACATGGAAAACAAAATCAGACGTATGCTGAATGAGATCTACTTTGGAAAAAGAAAGGACATTGTCAATGGGCTGAATCTGTGCAGACTTTTGCAGGCAAATCAAAACAAGAAGCTCTTAAGGACGACCTGGTAGAGGCATCATAAAGAAAGCAGCAATGTTAATAAAACCTCTGCTTCGCGCTAACTAGACATGCATACACTTGTTAGATTCCCTTTTTAGAAAACTAATTTTCTGCTCCCTTCCCTTGTCCCTTCCTTCCCCGACAGGTCACACAACAACTTGTTTCACCGACCTGCACAGTGTAATCACACACTGTGAATAAAGCCGCTAAACACCCATCTCTGTCTCCAAGGCCTGCTTTCCATCATATTTTGCTATCAAACTTGATGTTTCCATAGAGACCGAGTGTGTGTGTTGCTTGCCGCAGCCCCCTTCGCCCCCCCCACCAATTTATAGGCATAAAATGTACTGTCTGCTTCCCCTTCCCACCTGTTTGTTGCAAAAGAGAAGAAAAACTAGAAATATGATTCCACATGTGTTTGGAGTTGCTTGGGGGTGGAGGTGGAGGGGCAGAGGACAGCTCTGGGAGAAAGGAGAGCTGGCCCTCATCATTGTCCTGCACAGACTGGCCCCTGTCCCACAGAGACCAAATTGTAGGGGTGTGGGGGGTGGGGCCTGCTGACTGTTTTGTTCTTCTGTCCAGGGGCTTTTCTGTCAAAAAATTTTTTTTTTTTTTTTTTTTTTTTTAGAGAGGGGAAGGGAGGGAGAAAGAGAGAGAGAATGTCAATGTGTGGTTGCTTCTCTTGCACACCCAGCTGGGGACCTGGCCCACAACCCAGGCATGTGCCCTGACTGGGAATTGAACCGGCGACCCTTTGGTTCGCAGGCTGGCCCTCAATCCACGGAGTCATACCAGCCACGGCTCTGTTAATTTTTATGGTATGCAGAAGGAGTTGTTTTGTTTTACAAAGCTTAAAATTTCATCTTATACTTGAGCTTCCATACTTAAAAAAAATTTTTTTAAATTTTAAAAACTGGGACAGTTTAAAATTTTAAAAGGTGGGTAAAATGGTCAGGGAGTGGGAAAAGAGAAGTTTTTGGGTACTCCTTGATAATGGTATTCCATGAACTGTGGTACCAAAGCCTGCTGCTAATATGACTCAAATGAGATTGAGAGAATATAAAAATATAATAGATGATAGACTGTGAGAGATAGAATATTTAAATAGGCTTTATGTAGAGAATTTGTGTCTCTTACCTAATATTTTATGGGGATGGATATTATGTCCTACTGGGGAACACTTTCCCTACCTAGTATTATAAAACCAAGATATGTTGATGAAGTCCTAATAGGGGCTACAGTTAGAAATATGAGGGTTGATGGAATTCAGGTCAAAGTTAATAGGAGAATTTGTATGTCTGAGCAGGCTTTGTGTGAATTGTGCCTTACCTGATTGTGTTATGGGGTGGGTATTGTATCTCACCGGGGAACAATTTCTTACCTAGTCTTATAAAACAGTCATGAAAATCTGCCCTTCAAGCCACATTAATTGGACATACTGATGGGAATCTGTGCGATTGCCTGAGCCCATGCAGTGTGGAATAGAAGCTGGAGTGCTGCTAGGGACAGATGTCTGTGTGATAATCCATGTGGAGTGTGGACTGGGCTTTATGGCCGCACCCAATGACCACCAGCTAGTAATGAGAATTCGGACAATAGAATTCCCATTTCTGGGGCATTTACTACCGCGTTAACAGACATAAATTGAAGATACTCATATGACTGAGGACATAAAATAATCTTGAAATCTGAAGTACCCTCGTTGTCTTGGGTGATGTCAGAGAAACGCTCTGCTGCGTATTGAAAGCCCCAGGAGAGTAAGATAATGAAATGGAATTGATTTATACAAGATCATGCTGCCTGGGGGTAGCAAGAAAATACAAGTAGGGAGCCTCTTTTCCCCTAGGACTGACCTCTAAACTGAGGAGCTGCTGGATTCTATTGTCAGTAGGACAGTACCCTATAAATAGCTCTTGACTCATCAACAAGAGCTGCTTGGCAATTTCAAAGTAAATGGACAACATCTTGTTTCAAAGGCTACCACTCTGATCAAAGGTAAAATCAGATTAGCCCAATGGGCTGAATTGCTGCTGTTTTTCCAGGAGTGATAGAAGAATTGAACGCTAGTAAAAGCCCCTATGTTTGGGTTTTCACTCAGTCATGGGCAGTGACCAATGGCCTGGCCATCTGGTCAGGCATGAGGGCAATGGAAACCTGGCCTATTAAAGGGATTCCCATGTAGGCAGGGTGTCACTCTGGACGTCTCTATGGGGATTTGAGGGGTGCATTAAAGTCAGACTTGTTGATGTCCATCTGGAGAACCCCCTTCCAGGTTCGGAAGGTGGTTGGAACCACCAAGTAGAGACCTGTTGGCGTGCTAATTTGAGGTGGCCACCTCGGCCCATTACGTGAGTGGACATGGCGGGGGGGGGGTGGCGCGCAGCAGTGCAGAGGTGGTTTGAGTCTAGACAATCCTCTTGTACCCTGCAAGGCACAAAAAATGTCAACAGGAGCTGTCCTGTCTCAGCAAGACTGCAGATAGCTCTGGAAAAGATTCCCCTGGGTAAGTGGATTATACTGGACAGATGCCAGTAGCCCTTCAGCACTATCAACAGGTCCTAATAGGAACAGACCTTTAACTTTACACTGAGTTTTGCATACCAAGTGACTGATACATTCAAAATACTACTAAGAATTGAAATGGAAAATACTGTACCAGTTTGTACCACAAGGTTACATTTCTTCAGACCAAGGAACATATTTTACAGCCCATAATGTCCCATGATGGGCAGAGAGATGTCCTCCTTAGTATGAGTTTGATAGAAAGTTGAGAAGAGCAATTAAATAATTTGTTGTCTAAAACAGGAAATAAAAGACATGAAGGGCTGACTTACATGCCTTTTTGAGTGTGTGCTCACATTCTACATGAGGGGGGCTTAGAGTTCTGGGGAAGGGGTGGGGAGGGTGCTGTTGTGACTAAAGTGCTTCCCCACATGACTGCAACATTTTTCTTACCTGTCACAGTCGTCCCTGTACCAGCACTGCAACTGCAGGTGCCAGAAGCAGAGAGGATTCTTAAGCAAGAAACTAACTATACTGTTAAGCCTTTGTGTCAGAACTCCCAAGGGCCTGATGGGATGGGTTGTGCCTTCACCTGATCAGGTAGAGTTGGGGCTGACAGTGGATGCTAGAGTGTTGTCTGGTGGTCCTGACAGCCTGTGAGTTCTGCACTATCTGAGCGAGAGTGGCCTGACAGGAGGCAGTTGCTAAGCCAGTGTTACTGCCTGCAATCTGGACCAGCACAGTGGCTGAACCTAGCACCCCTTCCAAGGGTAGGAAAGTCTGGCTAAGGATAAAGACAAATGGAGAGAAGTAGCAATAATAGCAGAGGACACTGCCCTGATCATCAAAGCCCTCAAAGAACCACCACGAGACAGAAAGAAGCAAAAAAACATTAAGCACAGTGGAAGTATCACTTTTGATGAGATTGTCAACATTGCCTGACAGGTGCAGCACCAGTCTTTAGCTAGAGAACCCTCTGGAACCATTAAAGGGATTCTGTGGACTGCCCAGTCTGTGGCTGCAATGTTGATGGCCGCCACCCTCATGACATCAGCAATGGTGCAGTGGAATGCGCAGCTACTTAAGAACTACAAAGGAAAATATTTCAATTAAAGATCATTTGACAACCAAAAATAATAATAATGATAATAATAATAGTAGAGGACAAAGGGATGAATAACTGGGTTATGCAACAAGGGAAATTCAACATTTTATTTTAAAAAATTTTTTTAAAGATTTTATTTACTTTAGAGAGGGGAGTAGGGAGGAAGAGAGGGAGAGAAACATTGATGTGTGCAATATACATCGATCAGTTGCCTCCCACATGCCCCCAACTGGAGACCTGGCCTGCATTAGAGGCATGTACCCTGATCAGGAATCGAACCAGCAACCTTTCAGTTCACAGGCCACCACTCAATCTACTGAGCCATACCAGCCAGGGCCAACATTTTATTTTTTTATTAATACCTGAGGAAAGGCTCAGCAAAAGATGACCCTGTTAGCCTGAGAGGGTGAAGCCATGTGTTTGCTGAGACCACCCATGCTGTTGAAACCTGACAGGTTTGAATGGCAGCCTGCAAACCTTAATGATATCACCCTGGAAGATATTTGCATATGATAAGATGATGGACTGCATAGTTACACTTCACTGAATGAGATTCTACTAATAGGCCAGTATCTCTTTTCTTTAAGTGTATTTTATTGCTTATGTTGTTAGAGTTGTCCCTGGCTTTTTTTTCCCTTTGCCCCCTCCATCCAGTACTCCCCTTCCCTCCAGCAATCCCCTGCCTCTTGATTCATGTCCATGGGTTGTGCATATAAGTTCTTTGGCTTCACCCTTTCCTATATTATTCTTAACATCCTTCTGTTTTGTCCCTACCAATTATGCTTCTTAATTCCTGCAGCATTTCCCCATTCCTCCGGTCCCTGCTGATAACCCTCCAAATGATCCCCATACCTATGATTCTGTTCCTATTCTGGTTGTTTGCTTACTTTGTTTTTTTAGATTCAGTTGTTGACAGTTGTGAGTTTGTTGTCATTGTAATGTTCATAGTGTTGATCTACTTTTTCTTAAATAAGTCCCTTTAACATTTCATATAATAATGACTTGGTGATGATGAACTCCTTTAGCTTTACCTTGTCTGGGAAGCACTTTATCTGCCCTTCCATTCTAACTGATAGCTTTGCTGGATAGTGTAATCTAGGTTGTAGGTCCTTGCTTTTCATCACTTTATATACTTCTTGGTGGACCCTTCTTGCTTGCAAAGTTTCTTTTGAGAAATCAGCTGACAGTCTTATGGGAACCTCTTTGTAGGTAATGCTCTGCTTTTCTCTTGCTGCTTTTAAGATTCTCTCCTTTAACTGTTACAGAAACAGGGAAGTCCAAAAAACCCCAGAGTTTGCGGCTGGGGGATGGGGAGAATGCCTCCACATACCTGAGGCTGGTGGCTACTATCTTTTTTATGCAAAATGGCTTTAATGCATCCAAAGCCTCAGGTAGATGGGAGGGAACTTGGACCAGGGGATGATATGGAGAAAGCACACAAAGCCTGCGTGAGGTTCTGTGAATGGTCAGACCTGGTTACCGCACCCACTGCATCAGAGGACGTAGTCAGGGATTTAAAAATAAGTGGCAGACATTTTAGCCAGGCTGACTGTGCAGATTTAACTAAGGCTGAGGCTGACTATGTGCATTTGACTGAGGCTGAGGCTGACTGTGCGGATTACAAAAGGACTAACTATACAGTTTACAAGGAGGCTGAGAATCCATGAGGTTCTGGATTAAAAGCTGGTGGACCCGATAACACAGACGAGGTCTCCCCAATCAGGATTGAATGATTGGCAGCTACTGGTAAAGCTGAACTGTGTTTGGAAAGTAGGGAAAGGGTTTCTCTGACTTTTCTAAAACTAGCCTGGTTTGGTAGGGGGGGAGGCAAGGATATGTGTTTATGGGTGTTTTAAAGAACATAAGACTTAACAATAGAAATCCGCAAATAACTAAATCTATATAACTGTTAAATAAAGTATTCTTTTTCTTTTCACTAAACTCTGGTATTGAGAGTTATAATTTTGGCGGCGAGCAATCGGGCCCCTAACTAAAGAGCCCATGGGTTTGTTTTCAATTGGAGCGGCCCAGGGGTTCTGTAACATAACCACTGACATTTTAATTATGATATGTCTTGGTGTGGTCCTCTTTGGGTCCAGTTTATCTGGGACTCTCTCTGCTTTCTGGACTTGTATGTCTATTTCCTTCACCAAATTTGGAGAGTTTTCCTTCATCATGTTTTCACATACATTTTCAATTTCTTGCTCTTCCTCTTCTTCTGGCACCTCTATGATTTGGATGTTGGTATGTTTAAAGTTGTCCCAGAGGTTCCTGATCTTCTTGTTTGTTTTTTTTTCTTCAATTCTTTTTCTAAAAATTTTTATTTATTTTATTTTTACAGAGAGGGCAAGGGAGGGGGAAAGAGTGCAGTTGCCTCTGACAAGCCCCCAACTAGGGACCCAGCCCACAACCCAGGCATGTGCCCTAACCGGGAATTGAACCAGCGACCCTTCGGTTTGCAGGCTGGCACTCAATTCACTGAGCCACACCAGTCAGGGAAGTTTTTTTCAATTCTTTTTTCTTCTTTCTGTACTGAGTGAATATTTATTTCTTCCTTTTGTTCCAAATCATTTATTTGAATTCCAGCTTCCTTCCCATCACTATTGGTTCCCTGTATTTTATTCTTTATCTCTATAACCTTCACTTCTTCCTTCCTTATTTGTTTGTTTTTCAAAAGATTTTATTTATTTTTTGAGAGAGGGGAAGAGAAGGAGAGAAACATCAATGTGAAGTTGCCACCCAGGCATGTGCCCTGACTGGGAATCAAACTGGTGACCCTTTGGTTCATAGGCCAGTCCTCAATCCACTGAGCGACACCAGCCAGAGCCACTTCTTCCTTTGTTTTGTGGCCCTACTCAATCATTTCACCAGTGTTTTGAACTCTGCATCTGATAGGTTGGTTATCTCCATTTTATTTAATTCTTTCTCTGGGGGTTTGTTCTGTTCTTTCATTTGGGCCATATTTCTTTGCCTCCTCAATTTGGCAGCTATTAGGTTTGTGCTCTGAAGAAGGAAGGAGCAGAGTGGACCAGTTCAAAGCTTTTACTGAAGGATGTTCAAGCAGGTGGCTGAATCTGAGTGGACAACAGCACCAACAGAAGGAGTAGGGGGGCGTTTAAGGGCATGGAGCAGATCCCCAAGGGGGCTGAGTCACCCTGCTGGTCAGCTCCAAGTCCAGGATGTAGGTGAAATCACAGTGTCCTCTGGTTAGGGATGGTTGCTGTGGGAACAGAGAGTCCAGGAGATTTATGGCCCTTGTTCCTAGGAAATGCTCAAGGGGAGAGAAACCAGGTCTCAGCAGGATGCTGGCAGCTATGCCTCAGTTGACTCTGACAATAGGGAACTTCATGATAGGGTACATGGCTGGTGACGCAGAGCCTCTTTGTTTCAGCACAGGTGTTGGCTCAGGTCCTGCAAGACTGCAGGCCACAGTTCCCAAGAAAACAGTGACCACTGACCGTAGCCTTGTTTTGCAAGTCGTGGCACAAATGGCAGGTTTGGCGGCAGGCAACATGGGGTCTCTGGCCCTAACAGCAGCCTCTTCCTGTGTTTTGGGTAGAGCTACTTTGACACCGTGTCTTGGTAGTATGGCCTCATGTAGTAGGTGTCCTGTAAGGTCCAGTGGCACAGCCTCCTCTATCACCCAAGCTGGATACTCGAGGTGCGCCCTTTGTGTGGGCTGAGTACACCCTCCTCTTGTAGTTGAGCCTTGGTCGTTATTGGAAGATCAATGGGAGGGAATTACCCAGGCCAGTTAGCTATAAGGACTGGCTATAACCACTGACCACCAACCTCCACTCTCTGTGGAGGATCAGCTGTGCAGGGGCAGGGTGGTGCTGCTCTGACATGGTCTGTAACTGTCTACTGGGTGCACTGGCCCTGGGCTTTCCCAGATGGTGCAGGCCAAGGTCAGGCCTCACCTGTGTTTTGCCTAGGGCACCCTGCCTGAGCTATAAACCAATTTGAGATGGCTGCTACTTGTGCTGGGCTTGGAGATTCCCAAGCAAAGCCATCTGCTGCTGGTGCTGGCCTGGGGTTTACTGAGGCCAGCTGTTGCTTGTTTGATAGGATTTAGGAAGTTGTAAAGAATGAGCCAAGACCAGCCATTCATATGGAAAAACAGGTTTGGGTGGGCCTGCAAATTGGGTGGGGTGGAGTCTCTGGGGATCTCTGGGTGGGGTCAGACCCTGTTAGCTAGGTTGATGGAGTCTCAGATATGGCACCAGCTTGCCAGCTCTATGGCTGTGGGGGTGGGGGTCAGAAAGAGACAATGGGCTCTGCTCACCTTGATGCCAGACACTTCAGTTTCTCCCTGTGTACCACTGGTGCCTTTCAAGCTGCTACCCTGGTGCTGGAACTCAGAGGGAGTGAGTCTGAGTAAGCAAGTCTGTGTATGGGTTAGGATGAATTATTTGAGGTTCCAGCAGTTTCTTTCACTGACTCAATCCCCACTGGTTTTTTTTTTGTTTTTTGTTTTTAAATTTTATTTATTGATTTTAGAGAGAGAGAAAGAGAGGGAGAGAAACAGCAATGTGTAAGATATACATCAATCAGTCGCTTCTCACACGCCCCTAACCGGGGACTGGCCCGCAATCCAGTCAGGTACCCCAACTGGGAATTGAACTGGTGACCCTTTGGTTCACAGGACAGTGCTCAATCCACTGAGCCACACCAGCCAGACCTCCCCACTGGTTTTTGCAGCCAGAAGTTGTGGGGACTTAACCTTCCTCTCACTGGAAACTCTGGGCTGGGGGGACCTGATGTGGGGCTTGGATTCCTTGCTCCAGAGATATCCTTCCTGAATTTTTATCTACCACATGTGGGTGAGAGACCAGCCCATTTAGAGTCTGCATCCCTCCTACCAGTCTCGATGGATATGGTTTCTTTAATTTCATAGTTGTCAGGCCGCCATGCAATTTGATTTATGACAGTTTTGGCTTATGGATGTTATATATTTTAGTTGCAATTTTGATGTGGTTGTGCAAAGAAGTGAGCCATGTCTGCCTATGCTGCCATCTTGACTGGATCCCTGGGCCAGTATCTTGTTTTTAAGCATATTTTATTGATTCTGTTGTTACAGTAGTTCCAATTATTTTTCCCCTTTGCTCCCCTCTGCCCAGTACCCTCTTCCCTCCAGCAATCCTAACCCCCTTAGTTCATGTCTATGGGTCGTGCATATAAGTTCTTTGGCTTCACCCTTTCCTATATTATTCTTAACTTCCCCGTCTATTTTGTACCAACCAATTATGCTCCTTAATCCCTGCACCATTTCCCCATTTCTCTCCCTTCTTCCTCCCAGCTGATAACCCTCCAAATGATCCCCATATCTACGATTCTATTCCTATTCTGGTTTGCTTAGTTGGATTTTGTTTTTATTTTTTAGATTCAGTTGTTGATTGTCTGTTGTCATTGTTCTTTTGATGTCAGTAACTTTTTATGCTGGATTCAAGGTTTTTCTGGGTACAGAACTGGTGGATAAAAATCATATTCCCTCAGAAATTTGAGGAACTTCTAGCTTTTAGTATTCCAGGATTATAAGTGATTCTTGATCCTGCTTACTGGTTTGAATTGGGGTTCCTGGACCCAATTTCAACATAGTGGGGGCCCCCCATCAATAAGCAATTCTCAGATGCCAGCAGGGCAGAGGCGGATTAAGGTCGGTTGAGGCCCCGGGCACGGAAGAAAATATTGGGCCCCTTAACAAAAGAGAGAGACAGGAAAATTAAAAGTACATGTTAACCATATTTTATGCAGTGTAGTAATTAAACCAAACTTGGTGTCATTAGAAAAAAGTGTAGAGAGACTTCTGGCCAAGATGGAGGCGTAGCAGACAGTCTACGTCTCCCTCCACAACTAAGAAGGAATACAACTACCTCAAAACTAGAAACAACCAGAAGTTCCAGAAAATCAAAGCGCATGGAAGTCCAGCAAACAAAGATATAAAGAAGAAATACTTATCCAGACAGGCAGGAGTGGTGGAGCCAGGGCAGAGAGAACAGTGTGGTGGTGGCAGCAGCGGCAACAGCAGCAGGCCAGCGGAAAGCACAGTTACATGTTTTAAAAAGTCAGGAGAGACACCTGGGGAGCGTTCCCAGCTCCTCACCAGACCTCTCAGCTCACTGTCCCAGCACCGGGGAAAATCAAGCCTCATTGCTTCTGACTATGCTGACCAGTGGGGGTTGAGGTGGAGGCAGAAACAGCTGGTCTCTCAGCAGAGTCCACTTGTTTAAAGGGCCCCCACGGTGCAAGTGTTAGAGAAAGGGGGTTCTTTCACGTGGCGCCTTGGTGTAAAACCCAACAACTAGTGTTGAGGAAAACAGGTCTTTATTTACAATATTCCAACCTGGGGAGGACAGTGAGCACTTCAGCTCAGAGCCCTGTTCTCCCAAGGGACCCAGCACTTCCCTTGCTCCCCAAAAGGCTAGAAGTCAAAAACATTCTCAGAAGTTCCCCATCCCTTATCTGTCAGCTGTCTCCTTCAGGATCTGGGGTACGATGTCATTGTAACAGAACCCCTGGGCTGCTGCGATTGAAACAGAACCCACGGGCTGTTTAGTTAGGGGCCCGATTGCCCGCCGCCAGAATTATAACTCTCAATACCAGAGTTTGGCGAAAAGAAAAAGAATTGTTTATTTGCACATAATTCTGTCTCCCCCTCCCAGACCTGGCCAGTCTTAGGAAAGTCAGAAACACCGTTTCCCTACTTCCTAGACACAGTTAAGCTTTACCAGTAGCTGCTAATCACTCAATTCTGATTGGGGAGGTTCTTTCTGTGCTGTGGTGCCCTCCAGCTCTCAATGCAGAACCGCCTGGATTCTCAGCCTCCTTGTAAACTGCCTTCTTGCTGTAAACCGTGTGGATCTCCTCTTTCTCAAAACCGCATGGCGAGAGCTTCTTCTTAAAGCAGCCTGGAGACCCCTTCTCCAAACCACATGGAGGAAGCACACCAGAGCCAGGGCCACAGAGAGAGCAAGCCCCAGAGAGCCAGAGAGCCCAGGCCAGCGTGAGCTAAAATGTCTGCAGCTGCTTATATCTCCCTGACTGAGTCCTCTCACGCAGTGGGTGTTGCAAACAGTTCTGACCATTCACAGAACGCTCCGTAGGCTCTGTCTGCTTCCTCTGTACCATCCCACAGTCCAAGATCCCTCCCATCTTCCTGAGCCTTGGAAGTAAAGCGGATCTTTGTGCAACAATGTTTCCAGCCACTAGCCCCAGGCATGCAAGGGCATCCTGAAAGCTGCTTCCTTTTCCCTATCTCCCAGCTGCAAACTCTGGTGTTTGTTTCTGGACTCCCCCTTTTCTGTAACATCATCAGCCTCCATATAACAGTCCAGGAAAACATGTGCCATGTTGCACTGGATAACGCATGGTTCTCCCTTTGCCCTTTCAAAGTCGCGTGGAGATCCTCTCTTCTCAAAACCGCATGGAAACCTCTTTCCTGCAAACCACGTGGCTCTCCTCTCCTCTTCTCAAAACCGCATGGAGTACATCTCTGCCCTCCTTGCAAACTGCATGGAAAACCCAGCTAAAATGTCTGCTGCCTATTTTTAAACCTCTGACTGCGTCCTCTGTCACAGTGGGTGTGGTAACCAGTTCTGACCATTCACAGAACCTTGCGCAGACTCTGTATGCTCTTTCCATACCATTCCATGGTCAAAACTCCTCCCATCTTCTTGGGGCTTTGGAAGAACCAAAGCCATTTGCATAACTGAGACACTAAGCTTCTAGCCATAGTCATGCAAAGGCGTCTTAAAAGCTGTTCCCTTTTCCCCATCCCCCAACCCGCAGGCTCTGGGGATTTTTGGAGACCCCCACTCTGTAACACTAGAACATCCGCAGAACCACCCACTCTGGGAACGATGGCCAGGGCAGCAGCTAGAGGGGCACCAGTCCAGTGCAGAAGTGGGAGAAGTGCCTGGAAAAGGGGCAAGTGCTGGGCAGGCGGCATTGTTCCTTCTCAGACCCTTCCACCACATACAGCACCAAAACATGGTGAAACAGTTCGCCCATTACTGACAAATCCCTAAGGCTCCACCCCTTACAATGTAGCAGGAGCGACAGCTCTACCTGGGACATGGAGGCAAACAAAAACAAGAGACTTCTGGCCAAGATGGAGGCCTAGACTGACACACTTCGTCTCCCTTCACAACTAAGAAGGAATATAACTACCGCAAAACCAGAAGTAACCAGAAGTTCCAGAAAATAAATGGAAGTCCAACGTATGAAGTTATAAAGAAGTGGTGCTCGTCTGGACAGGTAGGAGGGGCGAAGCTGGGGAGGAGAGTTCAAGCTGTGCTGTCCACGGGGGCAGCAGTGACGGAGGCAGGACAGCGGTAAGTACAGACACCCGTATTTAGGAGGAGGCAAGAAGCACTTGGGGAGCACCCCCGGCTGCAGACCAGACCCGTCAGCTTGCAATTCCAAAGCTGGGGAATGCAGACCGCCATTGCCTTGGACTGTGAGGCCCAGAGGGGGTGGGGACGGAGGAGGAGGCTCCCAGTCTCTCAGCGGAGAGTGAATGACAGGAATGCATCTTGGACCCCCACCCCTGCAGAAAATGCCACAGCGTGGTGAAACGGGTCGCCTGGTTGTGATGAGTGCATGGGGCTCTGCCCCCTATAGCGTAGGCGGTGTGACAGCCCTGCCCAGGAAGCAAAGGTAAATACAAAACGGTCAGGATGGCACAGATCATGATAGAGATCCCAGTGACGCGGCTGACCAGACAGCAAATATCTAATCTAACGGCTCAGCAGATAGGAAATTTTTCTGAGGCTCAGTTCAGAGCTTTGGTTATAAAAATGTTTACAGACCTAACAGCAGATCTTAAGCAACATAGGGAAGGAATGCAGGCTAGTCCTACTGAAATGAACAAAAACACATATGAAACTAGTGGTGAGGGCAAGAAAACCAGGGATCAAATCAACAAATCAGAAAGGGAATGACCAAACAGTCAACCAGTGCAGAAAGAGGAAACAAAAAGTGAGGAAAATGAGGAGAGGCTCAGGAACTTATTGGATAGCTATAAGTGGGCCAACATCTGAATCATAAGGCTGCCAGAAGGAGAAAAAGAAGAACTAGAAATTGAAAAATTATGTGAAAAAATAATGAAGCAGAACTTCCCTAACTTGGGGAACGAAAGAGACTTACAGGTCCAGGAAGCACAGAGAGGTCCAAAAAAACTGGACCCAGGGAGAAACACACCAAGACACATTATAATCAAAATGTCAAAAATTAAGGATAAAGAGAGAATCTTAAAAACAGTAAGAGAGAAGAAGAGAAATACATACAAAGGGGTCCCAATAAGACTATCAGCTGATTTCTCAAAGGAAACTCTGCAGGCAAGAAGGGACTGGCAAGAAATATTCAAAGGAATGAAAAGCAAAAACCTACAACCACGATTACTCTATCCAGCGAAGCTGTCATTCAGAATAGAAGGGCAGAGAAAGCGCTTCCAGGACAAAGTAAAACTGAAGGAGTTCATCAGATCCAAACCACTGTTATATGAGATGTTAAAGGGACTTGTTTAGGAGAAAGAGGATCAAAACTATGAACATTAAAATGAAAACTGTATCACAACAACCAACAACAGAAGCTAGGGAGTTGAAACAAAGACAGACTAAGTAGGCAACGAGAGTGGGAAAAGAATTATAGGTATGGGGAACATTTTGGAGGGAGGTCTGTGGGGAGGGGGAAGGAGGGAAAGGGAGGGAGATGGTACAGGAATTAAGATGCATAATAGGAGGGAGTGGAGTAGACAGAAAGATGTTGAGAAGAACTATATGCACAATCAATGGGCATGGACTAAGGGAAGGGACAACTGGAGGGAGGGGGGTTACTGGGTGGAGGGGAACAAAGGGAAAAGAAATTGGGACAACTGTAATAGCATAAAGCATATTAAAAAGAAAAAAAGTGTAAAGTTGGGGTTTTACAGGGCCCTTCAGAAGTCGGGGCCCAGGGGGCCCAATGCGCCCACTGTTAAATCCACCTCTGCAGCAGGGTATCCAAGAATTCAGCTAAATTCTGACACTACTTGAAGACACCATCAGATTCCACTGGTTAAGGGCTCAGTCCTACAAGACTGACCCCACTCCCCAACGCACTTCAGAAAGTAGTTGCAAGCCCAGGTGCTTCTGACTAGCTGACTATGGCTATAAATCAGATTACCATTACCCACTCCTTGGGTTTGATTCATTTGCTAAAGAGGCTCACAGAACTCAGAGAAATATATTACCCTGGCTGGGTAGTACAGCTGATTAGAACATCATCCCAATATAACAAGGTTGCAGGTTCAATCCCAGTCAGATTACATACATGAATCAACCAAGGAATGCATAAGTAAGTGGGACAAAAATTGATGTCTCCTCTCTCTAAAATTAATACATTTTAAAAAATGTTACTTACTAGAGTAGGGAGGGAACATCTGGTGAAGATGGAGGCATAGGTAGATACACTGCATCTCCCTCCACAAATAAGAAGGAATACGACTACCTCAAAACCAGAGACAACCAGAAGTTCCAGAAAATCAAGGTGCATGGAAGTCCAACAAAGAAAGATATAAAGAAGAAGTACTCACCCAGACAGGTAGGAAGGGCGGAGCTGTGGCGGAGAGGATCAGGTGTGGAGGTAGCAGGGGCAGCAACGACAGCGACTGTGGCTGGCCAGAGGAAAGCACGGTCACACATTTAAAAAAGTAAGGACTCCTGGGGAGCACATCCAGCACCCCACCAGACTGTGCAGCTCACAGTTCCAGCGCCAGGGAATATAAAGCATCATTGCTTCTGACTGTGCAGACCAGTGAGGGTTGGGGCAGAGGAAGAAACTGCTGGTCTCTCAGCAGAGTTGGTTTGTTTAGAGGGCCCCCATGATCCTAGAGTGTCCGCAAACCCACCCACTCTGGGAACAACAGCCAGGGCAACAGCTAGAGAGGTGCCAGTCCCATATGGGAAGTGGGAAAAGTGCCTGGAAAAGGGGTGAGTGCTGAGCAAGCAGCATTGTGAAAACTGTATCACAACAACCAACAACAGAAGCTATGGAATCAAAACAAAGGCACACTAAGCAGGCAACGAGAGTGGAACAAGAATTATAGGTATGGGGAACATATTTGGGGGGAGGTCAGCGGGGAGGGGAAGGGGAAAAGGGAGGGAGATGGTGCAGGAATTAAGAAGCATAGCAGGAGGGAGTGGAGTAGATAGGAAGATGTTGAGAACTATATGCACAACCAATGGGCATGGACTATGGGGGGCGGACAACGGGAGGGGGCGTCACTGGGTGGAGGGGAGCAGAGGGAAAAGAAATTGGGACAACTGTAACAGCATAATCAATAAAACATATAAAAAAATAAAATGACAACAAACTCACAACTATCAACAACTAAATCTAAAAAATAAAACCAAAGTCCAACTAAGCAAATCAGAATAGGAACAGAATCATAGGTATGGGGATCATTTGTAGGGTTATCAGCTGGGAGGAGGAAGGGGGAGAAATGGGGAAATGGTGCAGGGATTAAGGAGCATAATTGGTTGGTACAAAATAGACAAGGGGGAGTTAATAATATAAAAAAGGGTGAAACCAAAGAACTTATGTGCACGACCCATGGACATGAACTAAGGGGGGTGGGATTGCTGGAGGGAAGGGGGGTACTGGGGAGAGGGGAAAAAAGGGGGAAAAATTGGAACTACTGTAACAACATAATCAATAAAATATACTTTAAAAAAAGAAAAAGAAAAAAATTATTTAGCATCTGTGTCCCCATTTGCATGGTTCCTGTGCAGAGGCTTAGGAAGTGAACGTCTGGATTGGGGCAGGAGCCACCCACTCCAAGAGGAAGGTCTCCAGAGTAAATATGGAAAGGATGATGGGTGGTACTTGTGAATTAGGAAAATTTATTGCAAGGAGCTTGATGTATCTCTTGGAGCATTTGGGGGGAAATAGCAAAATAAGTGGCTCAGTTAGTTGGAGCATCTTCCTATGCACTGAAAAGTTGCACATGCCTAGGCTGAGGGTTTGATCCCTGGACGCATATAGGAGGCTGCTTATCGATGTTTCTCTTGCACATTGATGAGGTTTTCTCCCCCTCCCCTTCCTCTCTCTCTCTCAAATCAATAAACATTCTCAGATGAGGATTTTAAAAAATTAGTATATAAAAGAAATGACAACTATCAATGAGAAAGTAAATATAATCATGGTACACTATTTACCTCGGCAGAGAATAATGTTTATATGGTGATAATAGAAACACTGACTAGTGATTTAACCAAAAATTAGAATAAAGAGATATTAGGAGGATAGAGACAAGAAGTGGGTAATTCATCTCCGAGAGATCCAGAGCTTCATCTAAATTAGTAGAAATCGCTCTACTAATCGAAAGAAAGAAAGATAGAAAGAAAAAAAAACAGCTAGAGGAGTTGGAAGTAGTTGGCCCTGCAGTGCAGTACTGGCATGTGAAAGGGTGCCCCAGGGACAGCTTTATTTTTTCCCTTATATTAGAATTTGAAGTATAAAGTATGCTTTTAGAAATGACAACACAGAGATTTGCTTATTCACTGTCATTAGGATGAAGTTCATTCTTGGTTGGGGCCATGAGTACAAAGCAGACATGGTCTCAGCAGACAGAGGGTTTGGTGTGGCATACAAATAGCCTGAAACCATGCTCAGTTGCTGTCTAGAAGGGGCTGCTGTGTGGATGCAAAGAGAGGTGATCCCCAGACAGGACAGTTAGGTCTCCTGGACTATTTGGATCATCGCCTCCTACCATGGAGGTTTGGCTCCAGGCCTCTGGTGGTGGAAAAAGTGACAGAGACCTGGTTAATGGGCCCCTGGGCTCAGGGATGGACAGGTCACTAAGCCCCTCCTCTGCACCCTAGATTGGGAGCTCCCAGAGACCCTCAAACTATTCTGCTCTTTGGTCCCCCAACCTAGCCCTGGGCTCCCTCTCCCACATGCCTTCTGCACACCTCCCCCTGACAGACACCTCCCACTCCTCTGCCCCAATGTGCCCTTTATCCTTCTGCACCCTGACATTTTCATGTGTGTGTGTGTGTGTGTTTCTATGTTCTCTTTATTTTTGAAATCCTCACCCAAGGATATCCTTACTGATTTGAGAGAGAGAGGAAGGGAGAAAGAAAGGAAGAGAGAGAAACATCGATGTGATAGAGAAACATTGATGGGTTGCATCCTGACCAGGGATTGAACCTACAACCTAGGTATCTGCCCTGATGGAGGATTGAACCCAAAACCTTTTGGTGCATAGGACAACATTCCAACCAACTGAGCCACACAGCTAGGGCTGCACCCTGACATTTTCACTCCCTTGGGTCCACAGCCATAAATAAGCTAGAGGTACTGCTGGTATTTAAACTTCAGACACTGAACATAGTATTGTGCAGGATATTTTGCTCAACATTACATTTTTGAGATTTATCCCTGCTACTCCCAGCTCTCTTAAATGTTGTGATTGCCAGAGTCCATTACAGCATAGACCACAATAGATCATTTTTCATGTTGATGAATTTCTCCCTGCAGAAGCTCCCCAGACCGGGCTGCACCTGCCTCGGGTTCCACGGGGCTTTGTGGCCCCAAAGAAGTGTGGGGGTGGTAGCATCCGCAGTGCGCAGCTTGCCCACCCACTCACAGTGCACTCGAGGCCAAGAGACCCCAAGGTAGTGCTGCAGAGACAGCTTTCTGCATGGTCCTCTAGGACCCTCCAAGTATGCAGGCAGCTCCCTGTGCACCCTGTACCCCACTCCCATCTTTGCACCTTCACCCCTCCATCAAAGTGTTTTCACTGGCAGTTTAAGGGGGCTGGGCAGCCTCTGGAACAGACACTGCAGTAGACGGTAGCCACAACCATTTATTGAGCTCCTATAGTATGCCAGGCACAGGTGCCAAAACCCAAGCCTACATTATTCATGCTTACAGCAAGCTGATGAGGTGGCTACTATCATCCACAGTTTACCAATGAGGGAACTGAGAAGAGGTTGAGGCACTTACTCCTTCCCCCACACCCACTACCATCCAGTTTAGGGAGCTGGGATCCGAGGCTTTTGAAGGAAGGGCTGCTGCTGCTGCTGCTGCATCGTCTAAACCTCCCAGGTGATTGCCACAGGCTACTAGGGCCCTTCACACCACAGCAGCAGGTTCGCCATCCTCTACACATGAGTGTGCGTGCGCACATAGCTTCTTAACATAAAAATTTGAGGACAAAAAAAAAGAAAGAAACCTGAGGACAGGCCCAGACTGTTCCCCTAGCCCCAGAATCACCCCTTCCTTTTTACTGAAGAAACAGGAAGAAGGCAAGGGGAGGTTTCCATGGAAAACTGCAGCTGGGGTCCCCAGACTGGAAGTCTTGGGCTGGGAGTCAAGTTTGGGCCTCACTCCTCCCACTGCTTGCCCAGCAGGTGATCCAGAACAAGTCAATTTCCCCCATGTCTGAGTTTCCTCATTGGTAAACAGAATCAGTAATTGTCCCACCTTGCGGCATTGTTTAGAGGTCAGAATAAGGTGTTTCAGGATCCCTGGCATTTGAGATCTAGAAGGTGCCCCAGGAGTGGTGTTGCCAGGTGGCATCCCATTGTTTTGAGGGCTGCATCCTCATCCTCCCTGGGCTGGGGCTCAGGCAAAAATGAGTCAGGCCCTGGTCCTTTCAAAGAAGGCTGTTAAGCCCAGACAGGCCCAGAGGAACTATTCAGATGAGGGGTATTTAAGCAGAATCCTGAAGGATGAGTAGAAGTTTGCCAGGTTGAGAAGGAAGGCACAGAAGCACAGAGGATGGTATAATCATGGGTTGTTGGATATGGCAAAAAAATTGAGACTGGCCCCTGTGGTCTTTGGGGAAACATGACCAGGGAGGGTGCTAGAGGTTGCCAGGGCCTTATTCTGCCCAGGCAAGGGCTGGGGTATGAGGAGGGGTTCATTCTTTATCTTGGAAGCCTTGGGGAACCACTAGCCACTTAGGGAGAGCTTGACGTGGCCAAACCTGTGGTTTCAAGCATCTATTCAGCTACAGCTAGGAAATGGGTTTGTGGGGAGAAGCTAGGGGTGGGAGAGGAAAGGAAAGGAGGTGGGAACGGATGAGAGCTGTGTTAGATAAAGATAAGGCACAGCTCTTGGGGAGGAGATACACAGAAGGTTCCTAGATGGTGTAGAGGGCCCTCACGAATCCAGCTCTGCTTTACCCAATCTGGGCTCTACCAGCCTCCCTATCCTTGTTCTGCTGGTGTCCAACCTGCAAGACCTGTAGCTAAAGGACATCTCTTAGCTCCTGTCCCTCCGTCCCTGGAGGGGAGGAGCGGCACCCTCAAAGGAGCACCAGGATGAGTTCTAGCTAAAGGCCTTCTCAGATAGGGTGCTCCAGTAACCCATGTCCCTGACACAGCAACCTGGGCTCCTCTTCTCCCTGCATTCCTCACCCTACCCTTGGGAGCCCAGCAGTACCGAAGGAGTGAGAAGGGGTGGGGCCACAGATCAGTTTTAGTTGCACCAACTCCTGACCTATAACTTCCTGTGCTCAGGCTCCCAGATGCCCTCATTCCACCAAGTCCAGATCCAGCTGAGCCGGCTCCTGGCCCACCCTACCTGGAGGACAACTACGTGAACACCCTGGTGAGGGGCAAGGGAGTGTGCAGTCCTGGGCTGGGGGACCCTGCGAACCGGCCACTGCTCAAATTGATGTTGCTACTGTCGCGGCCCGCAGGTGCCTGGTATAAGCACCTGTGAATCCCGGCTACTACAGGGTGGGTCAGGCCGCTCACCTTACTTGTGGCACAGCACACTGTGACACTGCAGAACCCTTTGTTCGAACACCCTAGGCCTGCGCATGCACTCGCAAGGACTGTCTGCCAGGGGCACCCTCTACCACAGGCTGTAGCCAGCCAAGCTCTCATGCCTCCCTCTGGGGTTCAGAAATCATGGGAGGTACGATACGTGCCCCCTACTTGATCCAAGACAGGCCTGAGCTCAGCCCCTGCCTTCAGCGCCCCCAAGCCTGACTCAGTCATAGTAGCTTTGGCTTCTTGGGCACGCAGCTCTGGCCATGCCGTGCCCTTTGCCCAAGAAACCTGCCTGATTCCTGTGCCTCACAGTATGACCCTTTTCCTTTGTGATGTGTACGTTAACACCTAGCTTTGCCCCGTGCAAATAGCTGCACCCCCATCCAAATGTCAGGAGCCATCTAGCTGTCCAACATGCCTCCTGCCCTGCGCTTTGATCTGTATGTCCAAGAGGGGCAGAAGGGGAGAGAAACAGAGGCAGAAACACTGCCTGGGCCTGGGTTCCCTTCTCCTCTCTTTGCCAATGCTGCTCCTCCTGTTTCAGGGGTGGGGGTCATTAGACCTGGTCCAGGGTCCCCAAGGAGGGGAGGATTCTCCCCTAGAGGAGAGGTAAGTCAGACCCTGGGTCCTGCTGTCATCCACCAAGGTGTAGAGGAAAAGCAGGAGTTAGAGTTCCCTCCCCAGCTTCCTGGGAGCCCTACAGGGTGCTCTTTCACTATGCCCTCTGGCCAGATTGGGGAGATAGTCTTCCCCAAGGGGGTGGGATCTCAAGACCTGGTGGCCCACCCAACATTTCCCTCATCTCCCAGGGATCTCCTAGGAACCCCTCCCTCCCCTCAGCTTCTGGAGAGGAAGTAGGAATCCCTGCCCCCTTCTTCATAGCCATGCTCTCCCCCTAGGTAGGAAGAGCACCTCCACCTGAGTCCCCTTGCCTCCTCAGGGACGCTCCACCTCTTATACCCCTCCGCATTTCGAGTTATTGGCTCTAACACCTCAACCACCCCATGTACTGTGCTGTGCCCTCCCTCCACCTGGGCCCCCTTCCAGCTCCTCTCTTACAAGTATCTGGGTCCTCCACCCTCCCACTTCCTCTTTAATTCTTTTCAGTATGGGCTCGGACTTCCACAATTGTCCTAGACTCTCACAGTGCCTGGGCACTGTGCTCTGATGCTATCTGTCCTTGGAGTCCACCCTCAGCCACATGGCAAGGTCTTCCCTTGGGACACCCAGCAACTCCTGGGGAGGGTGGTCCCATATCTGTCTGGCTTTGGGATGTTCGTGTGGAACCAACCTTGCACTGCCCCCATGGTCTTTGGAAGCCTTCATCTCTTCTCACTTGCCATTCCTTCTCATTTCCTGATTCATCCTCTGCACATGGTCCCCTAATGTGGGTGCTCATTTTTACTCCACTCTCTCAATTCTTACCCCGAATTTGTTTACCCTAATTTCACCCAGTTTTTTTGTCCCAGGATCTGCACTGGCAGAAGGGGTGGACCCAGACCCCTTGGGTCCTCTTTCTACGCCCCTGAGCCCACTCCTGCCCCTGCACCTCCTCAAACTTAACTTTTCAAACCATGTGTTTTCTGACCTTGTCACATCCAGTGCACACTAAAATGGCTCCCCACCACTGGTGGGACGAAATCCATCTCTGGGTCTGGGCCACAGGGCTGGACCTGTCTCTCACTTTCATTGCTTCCTTTCCTTCCCACACAGCCTGCAAACACTCTGGGCAGGGTCCGAAACAGCACTATGGTCCACCTGAAGGACTCCTGGGCTCCACGTACGATTAAATGCCCCTCCTTGGGGCTGCTCCAACCCTGGGCTTCCATGGGTCTCAGAGATGTTTCCCCAGTCCTTACCAGCGCTTGGCACCAAGTGGTCAGCAAATATTTGGTCACAAGTGCTGGAACACTTGGTGAAAGGCCAGATTTCATGTTGCCTCAGGTACCCCAGGCCAGAGGGGTTGTTGCTAGGTCCATGGTGAGGAAGCATGACTGATTAGGGGTTCGGCAGAGGCTCGGCTTCTTGGCCTCCCACTATGTCCTATATTGCAAGCAGCCCGAGGGCCCCGACCTCACTACAATCCTCATTCAGCAGGCCTGGACACAGTCGAAGTCAGAGGGGTGGGGCCTGGGCAGCCCTACAGGCACTGCAATCCCATACAGAGTCAGCAGGTGGCACTGCGGGGCTGCGCTTCTGGACTACTGCCTGGCTCCCCGCCTCCGGCAACGGGAGGGGTGGGGGTGGGTTGTGGGCGGGGCCAGAGCAGGGTTGGCAGGGCACGGCCCCGAGGAGTCCTCTCGGGGTTTCACGCGCCCCCGGCTTTTCGTATTCCAGGTTCTTCTCTTCTCTCTCCCTCTCTCCTCTGGGTCTCGTTCTACTCTCTTCCCGTCACCAGTCACCGTGGTCCCTCCTGTTCTGATTTCGGGCTCAGAAGAGTAGCCTGGTGTAGTCTGAGTGACGAGTCGTAAGCCTGAGATCCTGGTTATCCCGCGGGGCTATTAAAGGCCATTACGGAGGGAGGCGTCGCTCCCAGGGACATCTGGGCCATTACCTGGGTGTTGGACAAACGGCTCCACCCTACACTGGGCACAAACCCATCTTCGGAGACCAGGCCTCGGCCCGCTGCTACACTCTGAAGTCTCCGCCCAGGCCCACGCTCCGCCCATCGCTGGGATATGGCAGCAGGGAGCTGGGCTCAAAGCTTAGAGGAAAGCCCCCTCCTTACCCAAGGTGGACACTCCGACTCCCCAGGGGAAGGGAGCACCGAAAGCTTTCCACGCTCCCTATCGCGAGGCCTGCCTAGCTAGGTGGCAGGAGTGAGTGAGGGTGTAGGGCAAACAGAGCGGGTCCCAGTGATTTGAAACCCTCTGTTCCAGAGTACCTCCGACCTGACTTCCTTTCCGCCTCTTGCCGGCCTCACCGCCCACCTCCCCTACGCCTTCTCCAGCGACCACAAACAGATCACAGCCCCTGGACACCTTTCAGTGCACACTTCTGGCTCTCTGCCTTCGCTTCTTTTTTCTGCATCTCTCACCCTCATCACAGCGCCAGAGGCTGGAGGAAGCGTGGGGAGAGTTTGCCCAGGAGAGCTGCTGGTTGCTCTTCCTTACCGCTGTTTCTTCAGGCCCTACACACTGACCCTGCTCCCTCTCATTCAAGCCTGTTCCTCCTTTGGAATTTTTACCTGCAGTTCTTCCCTGGGCCTTTTTTTATTTGTTGTTGTTAGCCACTTCCTTTGTTACCTACCCCCTTTTGTTACTGTTACCTTCCCTGGTATTTCCCAGGCTTCGGGGCCTCCTTTGTTATTCTTTTTATTTTTTCGGTTTTCACATTTTTATTGGGGAACACAGGGGAGGGGATCTTCTTCCGGTCAGTGGAGGTGTTCAGTTTCTTCAGCCACTCCAGGCTTGAGCCCTGGGGGTCCTGGGGGTGGCTGGGCACATCGGGCATGTTCCCATCATCTCAGACAGGCGCGGGTAAGTTGTAGGGTGTGACCTTGTTGATCATGGTGGCATACTTGGTGTAGGGGCTGAAGAAGGGCACAGTTACAGCGAGGCCCACGATGGAGAAGGACACGACTAGCACCGGCTCCTTGGCCCAGGCATTTCTGAGGAAGGCAGGGAGTCTCCCAGCCATCTTGGTCTCCGGGCCTCCTTTGTTATTCTGAGGTGCAGTGTTTGTGTCTGGCTGTGACCACATGCCCTGTTACCCCTCCTTCCAGCTGAGTTGTTCCCATCAGTCTTTACTCACAGGCTGAGTTCTTTGCTATGGAAAGAAAAATCCCAGGCAGATCTGGAGGAATGGGGTGGAGGTCTTCAAGCCTGACCCCAGGAACTCAGGGCCCCTACATGTCTGGTGGTCTCTCATTCAGCCACCTCCCTCAACTCTGGGTGGCCCCAAAGCTACAGACCGGCAATCCTTCAGTGGTCCCTGTTGCTCTGGGGTAACCCCTTGGGGTGGTACAGGGTGGACCTCACTGCCCACACCCATCCTCAGCCTGGTTGAGTCCACAGAAGCCAGTCACAGATCAGACAGGCAGCCTCTGGGCCAGTGAACAGACACATGGAGGTGGCCAGCCAGATGGGAGCCTATGGCAGCATCAGCCAGGAACTCAGAGGTGGGGACTAGCCATGCAGCTTTGGCCTAAGTGGCTTTTAGGGGCAGCAGTTGGGGTGTGGACACCCAAGGGTCTTCTGCCCAGGGCAGACCCTGTACTTGGGTGGGGGCTGGGAGCCCCGGCTGAGGGCACTGGAGAGAGAAGGAGCAGCAAGGACTGGGCCTGGGCCTGAGCAGAGCCTACTCCTGCCCTCATGGGGAACTGTCTGGGCTGGTTGTGCCTGATTCCTGGGGACCAGGTATGTACTGGGGATGGGTACATTTGATGGGGAGCCTGCAGCCAGCTGTCTTTTTGTATCTGAGGCTGTGAAGAGTGTGGACTTGGAATCTCATAGTCCTGGGCCCAAGAGGAGCTGGGGAACCTGACCTGGGTCTCTTCCTTCTCCACACTAAGTATCCCGATCTGTAAAATGGCCTGAGCCTCTTGGGTTATTCCAGGTAAAATGCACTCAGAGGGACGACAAAGCATAAATGATTCTCCATTGTGATTACTATTGTCTGGCTGGGGAAAGGGGACACTTTTTCCTCCAGGAGGCAGAGTCTAGGGGATAGGAGCTTGGAGGGAGAGGTGGGCTGGGGTCAGAGGAGGGGAGATACCCTGGTTCCTGCTCATGGAAACAACGCCTGTGAGTGCTGACCACAGGCCAGAACTCAGAGACCAAAGTCTGCAGCACATTTCATCCCAGGTCAGGATTGGTGGGAGGACCAAGACCCTCTTATCCCAGCCAGACAAGCATATTTCCTTATTTCACCCTTTTCAGTCACCAACAATGGGTAGGGGCATGAGTAAGGGGCCCTGGCACAGGGAGGGATTGATGAGGGGAATGTTTAATGGACACACACTGCACAGACCAGGGCAAACACACCTGGGTAGGGCGAGGGAGTCAGTCAGTCACTGGCCTCCAGTAGATGAGAGGGCTGCTGTCATGTCACTTCCAAACCCCTCTTTTTGCCCCCTGGACTATTCTGGGACTTGAGCTGGGCCAGGGCTGTTTGAGCAGGAAGGATCCAGATACATGGACAGTTGTGCTGGTGGTGCTTCCCAAGGAGGCTGGGTAGAGCTGTGGCCCTTGTTACCCTCTGTCCCTATGTGGGGCTCCTTCAGCCCTAGGACTCTTCCTCTCCTACCTCAAGAGACTGTCTTGGTTCAGTGCTCTTCATGCAGTAGGTGCTCAATAAATGCGTCTGGACTAGGAGGCAAAAGAGTTGACTCCAGGAGGCTGTCCCGAGAGGGGGCAAACGGAGGGGGTCCCAGTGATTCGGAACCCTCTGTTCCTGCAGCCTTCCCCCGGGCTTCCCTGGGCTGGCGGGGTGCCCAGACAGGGGCGAGGCCAGGATGGCTTGGACCCAGGGGCGGAGGGGGCGGGGAAGGGGCGGTGCGGGGGCGGTGTCGCAGCCAGAGCTCCAGCGCAAGGCCGAGGCGACGGGAGCCGAGCGGTAGCCTCGGAAGGCGCGGCTGCGACTCTAGCGTCACCCCGTGCCCCTGCTTGCTGGCGGCGGCTGTGAGTGCGGTGGCCAGCCCGTGGCCGGCCGGTGGGTAGCCGGCGCCATGGCCACTCCAGGGCCGCTGCGGCCGCGCCTGTGCTGCCTGGTACGTGGCGAGCACGGCTACGGCTTCCACCTGCACGGCGAGAAGGGCCGTCGCGGGCAGTTCATCCGCCGCGTGGAACCAGGTTCTCCGGCCGAGGCGGCCGAGCTGCGCGCTGGAGACCGCCTGGTCGAGGTCAACGGCGTCAACGTGGAGGGCGAAACGCATCACCAGGTGGGTGCCTGTGCCCCGCCCTGGCTCGCCGGGCCCCCTCCCTGGGAGCGCGTTCGTGGAGGCACTAACGACCACCCGACCGGGCTCTGCCTGCGCCCAAGCCTCACAGCTCGGGGCCAGGAGGAGGTCGCACCAGGGCCTGCGTGCTCCTCCTCTGGGAAGTAGGGGACGTAGCCACGGAGGCAAGGGCCGTCGGCCCCTTCCTAGCACCCTCCCACCAAGCTCGGTCCTGCAACGCAGAGGGAAATCCTGGCAGGGAGGATCCCGCACTGCGGCTCCTCAGCTCATCTCTTTTGATCTTTAGGCTTGCTCTGGCCTCAGTGTGCCAAGTATAGAGGTGTGGGGCACTCTGGGGAGATTTCTGTGCAAGGGGGTGCCCTGGGTGCTTTTCTATGTGTACACACGCACGTGTACACAACTGTGTATATATGTGAGTGTGCAGGTCCCTCTGGGGGTCACCTATGTGCACACACAACTGTCTATGGGGGTGTCACACTAAGGGCATACCTGTGTGTGCCTTCATCAATGAGTATGTGTGGGCTGAACTGTGCATGTGAATATACAAGTATGCACTCTAGATATGTATGTATATGTGTGGACAAATCTGTACTCTTGGGGAGGGGTGTGTCCAGGCGTGTGTGTTGACCCGCCTGCCTGTGTGTAATCGTCAGTGTGTGTTGGCAGCCGGTGTTCTCATGGGTGTCCTGGCTGATAGTGTCTTCGCCCCAGTGGAAATCTCTGCTGGTCGTAGTACATTCCTCTCCTTGGAGGCTGCCTGGCTCTGCAGAGGTCACCAGGCCAAAGCCCCTGCCTCCTGTAGCTGAAGATAAAGGCCAGAGGGAGGGCAATGTGTCTTGTTTCTGCAGGTTCTGACCCCTAGGGGTGTCCATCTCCCACTGGCTTGTGACTCACCTTGCCTGGGTATAGCCACTTCTGCTCAGGTTCCTCTGTGTTCTCCCAGCACCCATGCGTTCATGACCTGTTTGGGTATCCAGCCCCTGGAGCCTAGAGATTAATGTATTGGGCCTTGGCTGGTCTGGGAGCAGAGCTCCTGGGCCCTTGTCGATCCACCTGTCAGCTCTTCTGTCTTCCACTCAGAATGTCAATCTCATAAGGCTGTTTACTGAAGGACGGTGGGCATCAGGGCCAGAGGGCTTCGTTTGACAGAGCACAGGGAGGGGCTGGCAAACCTGGCACCTAGCCACTGTTTAACAGTCACTGCCACTCTTGCCCCAGACCTCTGGGTGCTGGCCTAAGAACTTCACACACAGGACGGCATGGGACCCTCCGGAAGGGTCCCATATTACAGATGAGAGACCCGATGCTTGGAGATATTGAGTGACTCCTTTGGGTACCACAGTTGGGACGAGGCAGGGTGCTGGGGTCCTACTACACAGAGAGAAAGGAGGGGCAGAGAAGGGCCAGGGAAAACATGGGTCTGCTTGAGACCCTCCTCTCTGTGTACAATTTTTGCCAAGTAGCTGACCGGGGCCTCTTGTCTGCCTTCCTGTAGGCTTTGGGGTAGAGATGGGGATGTTATCCTTCCTACCTCAGTGACAGGTGGGCAGTTACTCTGTCTCCCTACAAGGCACACACTGGCATGCATGCTGCATGGCCAACCATATGCTCTAGATCCTGCATAAGCACTTGCATAGACATGCAGATGGCCACATGCCACACGTGTCCCACACCTCCCCACCCCACCTCCACCTGCTGGGTTCAAATCTTGCTTCATGTGTAGTTGCTGACTAGGTGCCTTGCCAAAGGAACTCAGGGCTTTCTCCTTATGAAGGTCCAGCAGGAATGGGTCTGTGGTCATGGTTTGGAGCGAATGGACAGCCTAGATGCAGGGTTTAGACTTCTGTGCTCTACCACTGAAGGACAGAAATGGGCACAGACACACTCAGATTAACACCCAGGAGATGCCTCTCTCAAACCCAGACTTAGAGACAGATCCTGAAACATATAGGTGCATACCTGCACAGCTGCCTCACCCAGATTTCCATCTCCTCTTGGAGAAGATCCTGGACTGAGGCAAGGACCTGGGATCATACTGCAGTGCTTGCAGCCTGGGCCCTAGTGTCAGGAGCCCCAGCAGAGGAGGGAGGGAGCTGCTGGAGTCCGGGGTTAGGGGGTGGAGCCGACAGGCCACTTGGTCTAGCCACCCACCCCTAGTAGGCCAGCTGCCTGCCCACAAGCCCTGCCAGCCTTGAGTGGTGCCACTGTCTGTGTGCCGCCCAGAGAGCTGGCTGCTGACCCACTCCCACCTGCCTGTCCCAGGTGGTGCAGAGGATCAAGGCTGTGGAAGGGCAGACCCGGCTGCTGGTGGTAGACAAGGAGACGGATGAGGAGCTGCGCCGGAGGCAGCTGACCTGCACTGAGGAGATGGCCCAGCAAGGTCTTCTACCCGCCCATGATCTCTGGGAGCCAACGCCAGTCTGGACACATGCAGGCAGCCCTGGCTCCAAGGATGGCCAGAAGGTATGGCAGATTCTGCCCACAGGGACCACCTTGGCTTCTCCCAGAACCATCTTGGCCTCTTGATAGCAGTCTGTTTCTCGTCACCTCCAGAAGTAACTGTCTGAGTTCCTTCTGCCTCTCAGGGCTCTTCTTTGCCCCTGGTGACTACCCTCTTGGCTGCACTCTTCCTGCCCACTGACTGTTTTAAGCTGGTTAGGATCAGGTCAGCCTGGTCCTTGGCCCCTGGCCCTCTCCCAGAACGCTCAGATCCACCTGATCTAGGGAGGGGCCACTCTGACAAGGGCCCCTCCCCTGTCTAGGGGCCGAGGAACCCAACCCAGGGAGGGGCTGCTGGGATGTCCAGCTCTTTGCCTGTGTCTGGTGTCTGTCTGTGGCTCTGTCCCTCTGTCTGCTTGTTCTCTGAAGGCCTTGGTTAGGGGTTGGCCCTCCTCTGTGGGCAGTGTATGGTTGGGGGCAGCCGAGGAGACTAAGCTGAGTCCTCATCTGATGGTCTAAAGGGTTGGGGTACCTTCCCCATCTCTTCCCCAAGGCTGGAGAGCTGGAAAAGAATTAATAGGGTAGGGTGTGCTGTTCCAGGGCAGCGGTCCCCAACCTTTTTGGCACCAGGGACCAGTTTCCTGGAAGACAATTTTCTGAGGGGAAGGTGGGGAACAGGAGTCAGAGCTTAGGCAGTAGTGAGAGTGAAGCTTCGAAGCTTTACTGACTTGCCCTTGCTCACCTCCTGCTGTTTGGCCTGGTTCCTAACAGACCCACTACCAGTCTGAGGCTGGGGGTTAAGGACCTGTGGCCTAGAACAAATACCTTGAGCAGGGGGTGGTGACCCTATGTGGGAAGCAGCTGGAGGCCAAGAGGAAGAGCCTGGGGCTGCTTGTTCCTCCCTCATGAAAGTCCCATGTTATTGTCTCTCATGTCCCTTCTCCTTTCTTTATTTTTAAAAGATTGTATTTATTTATTTTTAGAAAGAGAAGGGAGGGAGAAAGAGAGTGAGAGAAACATTGATTGGTTGCCTCTCGCACATACTCTGACCGAGGACAGAACCCACAACCCAGGCATGTGCCTTGACCAGGGATCGTACCTCTGACCCTTCGCTTTGTGGAATGATGCCCAACCAACACTTGAGCAACACCAGTCAGGGCTCCCTTTTTGATTTTTAAAGCCAAACAAATCCCCCCCACCCCCACCCTGGGCTGGTGTGGCTCAGTGGATTGAGCCGCTTCTTGTGAACCGAAAGGTTGCCAGTTTGATTCCTGGCCAGGGCACATGCCTGGGTTGCGGGCCAGGTCATCCATTGGGAACCTGTGAGAGGCAACCAATTGGTTGTGTTTCTCTGCCTCTCTTTTCTCCCTCCCTTCCTCTCTCTCTAAAAAAAATAAATAAATAAAAATCTTTGAAAAGAAAAAATAATCTAAAAAAAAACATAGAAAAACAAATCCCACTTTGAAAACCACTGGCCTAAGCCTAGTGGAGGGGTGAGATCTGAAGTTTCTGGGTGTGCAGGGGATCCCAACATCTGCCTTGTCCTATGCCTGTGACCTGGGGCACAGTCCTGAGCTTTTTGTTCTAAAAGGAGGGGAGATTGTCTCAGGGCCTTGGTGGTAGGCGGTGTAGTTTTCATTTTGCCCTGGGGCCACTGAAGGCTGGAACAGGGGGTGTTAGGTTCAGATTTGTCATATCAGAGGGGTCCTGGGATGATTTGCTGGCCAGGCCCCTCCCAGGCCTGAGGGTTGGAGCCTCCCTCCTTCCTGGGGCATCCCACACCCGTCCCAGGATGGGCCCCTCCCCCCAGGCTTTTGTCCATTGATTTAGACACAAATGGCTGAGTTCACCTTCCTGTGGAAAACTTCACCCTCAGGCCTTATCTTCAGGATGGGGTGACCCACCTTGTCCTTGGGTGGAGCCTTCCCCCTCTGCTATTTCTAGCTCTGGGGCTGCAGGAAGCCCTGGGAGGGGGCTTCCTGTGGGTGTCTGTGGGTGTATTTTTAGAGAAACAGGGGGAGGGAGGTCTGCCTGTCAGGTTTCTCTGTGGTTGGGGCTGGCCTGGGGACTTGGACCCCAGAAGGTCAGGGGAGGCCCAGAGGACAGAGACCCCCAGTTTTGTTTGGCTAAGTTCAGAGCATCAGAAGGAGGCATGGGGCCTGGGTGGGGGACGTCACTCAAGTGGCTCTGCTCCAAGGAGATAGGAGTGTGTACTTTGCTTTCATGCAGGATGAAGGGCCCACCCCTGGTGCCACGTATCCACTCTCAGCCTCAGTTACCTCCTGTCTGGGGCTGAGAGGAGAGAGGCAGGACAGGTGAAGGACACTGATGTGGCCAGCCCTTCCCTTTGAGGGCTCTCAGGGTCTTGTAGGTGGTGACTCAGGCCCTGGCCAGACTGGGGCTGATAGTGATGATAGGGGACAACCCCTAAACAGAGCCAGGGCAACTAGCAACTAGCAGTGCCAGGTAGGGGCGCTGATAGACCTTGGGTCCTTTTCTTTCTCACAAGAAGTCTGTGTCGTACCCTCTGGTTCTGGGGATCCTTGGAGGTTGAAAGTGAGTGAGGTAACAGAGTCCTGCAGGGCCTTGTCCTACAAGAGGGCCCCTGGGGCTCTTTGCTCCTGCCTGCACCCTATGATCCACAGCAGAACTGTCCTATTCTGGGGCCTGGGTTCTTCCCTTGTATCCATGTCTCCCCAGCCCTGAGTCCTGGGAGCAGGGCAGGGCCTTGCAGCAATTTCCTTCCCTTCTTGGGACGGAAACTTAGCCAGTGGGAAGAGGGGGTGGGGCGCCAGGCTGGAGCATCAGTAAGGGGGTTGCTCAGCCTCCACCCTGTTCCCCAGAGTGACTCAGCCCTATGTCCCCACCTGTTCCTGGGTCTCAGTGGGAGGTGGATAAATGGGGTGGCAGCCTGGGCCAGCCAGAGAGCTCAGGCCACTCCAGATGGATGTTCACTGCCATTTCTGTCCTGCCTCCATGGCCTGCTCCTGGAATTCCACACCACCTGCCCCGGTCCCAGGAGCCCCTCCGCGGAGCCCATCCTTGGGGCTTGTGCAGGTTAGGTGGGGTGGGGACAGGGTGGGCAGTGAGAACCCTAGCAGCCAGTTTAGCCTGTGTCCCCAGGGTTAGGAGAGGGGACCCTGATGTGAACAAGCTGGACCCTGAATAACAATGGGACCTTTCTCTGCCAAGGCTGGTGAGTCAACATCTGGGGGGGGGGGGTTGCTGCAGCCTAGCTCTTGGGGTACCCCCATGCCAGTCTCTTTGTCTGGTTAAAGGCATGCATGGCTGGGAGGACAGGCCTTGTCCAATTCTGGGGCAGCCCTGCTGGGATCCGTGGGAGCCTGAGGGCCTGGCTGGGAGAGGGCAGGAAGTATGCTGAGCCAGGGCAGGGAGTGAGGAATGTGAGCAATGTGCTGGCCTGCCTGCGCCCCCTCCAGACCCGCTGCTGCCTGCTCTCCTGCAGGGCCTCCCTGCTGGGTCACTGCATTACAGCCCCTCATCTTGAGAGTCTGGTGCTAGGTTTGGTGCTCCATGGAACCTGGGCTCTCATAAGGAGAGTTATTTAGGCTAGACATTGGAAGAAACCTCATGGCTCGTGCGATGAGAGGCAGCTGTGCTGGGTTGAGGCCAGTATGGTCCTGAACCTGGATGTGACTTCAGTGCGGCCTCATGGCCCTGGATCCCCCTAAGTTGATGCCCCCCCAGATCCTTTTCCTGTTTAAGACCTTGACAGACCCTGTCCTGAAGGTTACTTTGGAGGCTGTGGGAAGAGACCACAGGGCCCGTACCACTGGGCTGTCCTTTCACAGGTGTGGGCTGCCTTGTGTGTCCATGTAGTGTGTTTGCCAGCATATGTTTGGATGTCTGGTCTCTTTGACTGTGGGGTATGTCTCTGGGCCCATGTCCACATTCCATGTGGGGTCATATCACACTTCCAGGTTCCATGCATGGCCCTGGCCTTCGATCTGCTCTGTCCCAGTCAGCCTTGGGGCCCCATGCTCTGACAGCCTGTACCTGAGAGGTGCCTCTGGGAAGGTGTGGGTCCTCTTCCACGTTGCATGTTTATACCTCCAGGTTTGTCTGGAGAGGACATGAATTTGTGTAGTGGGGCTGTGGAGAATTTCGGGTCTCATACCTCCCCCAGTTCAAACCACATTGCCCAGCCCAGCCCCTAGGGAACTGAAGAGCAGCAGCTCTGTCCCCGGAGTTCTTGGGGTTATAGGGCCAGATGGTAGCCTGCAGTGGGTAGTCCCCCGAGGGTTCTGGGCAGGATTTGGGGGTTACAGAAAGGGTCTTGGAGGAAGGGCACAGGCTGGACAGGAAGAAGTTTTTTCACCAGGTAGGAAGGCCCCAGCCCTGGAGCAAGGCACCCACACTGTGAGGAAAGACTCTTGGCCCCACAGCTGGGTGGCTACCAGCTGGCAGGCCAGAACATTCACAGTCAGATTTGGGGTTTGGAACCCAGCTGCAGGCTTGGAGGCTGGAGTAGTCAAGGGGGAGGCCTGGGCTGTGGGGGCTGTGGGAGCAGGGGTCCAGGGCCTAGAGACATTCCCTGAGGCTCGAGGGGCCCTCTCTTCAGTGCCACCCTCAACCTGGCCAAAGGTCCGTCTACCACTCGTAGGGAGGGGCCTGATGAGCACTCCCACCCCGAACACTCACCTGCACATGCACTTGAGCCCCGAGCGTCCCAGGAAACCTGAGCTGCTGCCTGCCTGCTCACTCCGGCCACCGCCATGTTTAATTGAGCACCAGTAGCCGCTGGCCACTCAGCACCGTGGTCACTGACTGCCCCAGGCCCCGGCTGGGTGGGGGTCCTGGGGCTTAGCCCCTGCCGGCACAGCTCCCCGGCCCAGAGCCCTACTGCAGGATGCCAGAGGTAAAGCAAGGCAAGGGCCCTGGGCTGTTGATGGGGGACCTTCAGGGCACCAGAGGCCTCTGTCCGAGAAGGGGGGGCAGGAGGGCAGGCCCCACCCTTGGCCCTGGCACCAGGCTCCTGCCGCAGCTGCTGCATCCTCTGTCTCTGGTGGGGGTTGGGATGGAGGTGGGGGTGGCTCCGGCTTGCCCTGGAATGTGAAAGCAAACACAGTAGCACTGCCACCAGCCCTATGGGAGAGAAAACAAAACTGCCCAAGCCTAGCCGCACACACAGAGGGAGATGGTGATGAAGGTGCTTGCGACAGGGCTCGTGAGGACAGCCATCTGGGACGTTGCAATGAGTGGCGGCTGGTCTCACCTGGCCTCTTGTAGGACCCTGGCCTGTGCTCCTTTAGCCTATTGATTCTCCCACTATTCCTAAGGTCCTTGGCCCCATCAGAAGTCATTTTGGGGACTGGAAATTAAGACTGTGCCCAAAGATGTCACAGCTGGAGCAGAGTTATAGGCAGCTTAATGAGGCCCCTGGGCATGGGTGCACAGTGTTTGTCTCTGCCACTGGGCAGGGGCTGATGCCCAGTGAAGGATTGTGGCTACTTCCTGCCCACAACCGCTGCTGTGCTGCACACTGGGGGCCAGAGGCCTTGGGGTGGTTTCAGTGGCCTCTGGGGGTGAGGGATCAGAGCTGGGGCCTGACCCCTAGTCCCATGTTCCTGCAGGATGTCAATGGGCCTGCAAGGGAGCTTCGCCCCAGGCTCTGCCACCTGCTAAAGGGCCCCCAGGGCTATGGGTTCAACCTGCACAGTGACAAGTCCCGGCCAGGACAGTACATTCGCTCGGTCGACCCCGGCTCGCCTGCCGCCCACTCTGGCCTCCGTGCCCAGGATCGACTCATCGAGGTACCCATCACTGAGGCTTTGGGGTGTCAGGTGCCCCATGTGCATTGTCCTCTGTGTGGATGTCTATGCCTGTGTCCCCTGTTTGTGTCTGGGCCCCAGGTCCTCCCTGGGAGGAGGGGAGTTTCTGGGAACTTGAGCTGGCATTCCTCTTGCTGCCTCGGCTGGTGACAACATTGATGAATATTTGATGCCACACCTGGCCAGGCAGCTCGGGGGGCTGGTGGGGGCCTGCCCTCAGGTAGTGCTGTCCACATGCTACTGGCGGCAGGTGAATGGGCAGAATGTGGAGGGGCTGCGCCATGCAGAGGTGGTCGCCAGCATCAAGGCACGGGAGGATGAGGCCCGGCTGCTGGTGGTGGACCCTGAAACAGACGAACACTTCAAGAGGCTGCGGGTCACACCCACTGAGGAGCATGTGGAAGGTGGGCTGCTGCCCTGGGGGCCTGTTGTGGGTCAGGGTGAGGGGCAGCTAGGCAGCCATTGACACACTGTCCCCACAGGTCCACTGCCATCACCAGTCACCAATGGGACCAGCCCTACCCAGGTGAGTGGGTGTGTCCAGGAGACCACAGGGGCTTCTCTGGGGATCCCCAGGCCTGACAGAGCCCCCCATCTCTTAATATATTCGAGGTTATTACACCCAATCTGGCCCCAACACTCCCAGCTTTAGTGCCCCCTGTGGGTCCTGTCCCGAGTCAGCCACACCCCAGCCCCACATTGCAGGCAGGGCAGGCACCTCCAGCTTGAGGGCTGCTGCCTTTGCTGTTCTTTCTGTTCAGCATTGTCTGGTTACCTGGAGTCTCAGTCTCTCCTCAGGAAGCTGTCCCTGGCTTTGCCCCAGGTGACGCTCATGTGGGTAACTTGTGCATCAAAACTGCCCCTCCTCATTATGAGTCAGCCAGGGCTGGGCCACCTGCTTGTTCACTGTTTAGTCTATTATAGAGTCCTACCTACAATGGGCTTGGAGTGTAGCATAGGCTTGGCGCTCACTGCTGAGTGGAGGAATACGTGCAGCTCTGGTGTGTATATGTGTATGTATGTGTGTGTACACCAGTGACTCCTGGGCAGGGCCTCTGAAGCTACGCCTTGCCCTTGGTTTCCCAGCTCAATGGTGGCTCAGCGTGTTCATCCCGAAGCGATCTACCTGGCTTAGACAAGGACACTGAGGTAGCAAATGTCCACTCACCTCCTCTGCTATGCTTACACTCCAGGGGTGGGGGCGGCAGAGAGGCCTTTAGGGTGGGTATTTGTGGAACTTTCAACCTGGGCAGTGGGGCTGCGGCCTCCAGGAAGCCCTCTTGGGTCTACTGCCTCAGCCCCACCAGGTGGCCTGGCCTCTGGTGTGAGCTCCTTGGGAAGGTTCATCAGGTTGGGAGGCTTGGGCCCAGGGCTCACTCTGACCATCTGTCTGCCCCCAGGATGGCAGCACCTGGAAGCACGACCCTTTTCAGGAGAGT
Source organism: Furipterus horrens (assembly GCF_987537825.1). Taxonomy (NCBI): domain Eukaryota; kingdom Metazoa; phylum Chordata; class Mammalia; order Chiroptera; family Furipteridae; genus Furipterus; species Furipterus horrens. The sequence continues at coordinate 117,830,012 of NW_028327175.1, read as the reverse complement.
GGCCTCCACCTGAGCCCCACAGCAGCTGAGGCCAAGGAGAAGGCAAGAGCTACTCGGGTCAACAAGCGGGCACCGCAGATGGACTGGAATCGGAAGCGTGAGATCTTCAGCAACTTCTGAGCCCCTCCCTACCCATTTACTGGACCTGGGTCTCCTTCCTGCATGGACTTTGGGCCTCGCCCCTTGGGTCCAGACCAGAGCTCCCCAAGCCTCAGTGGACTGGAGGAGGTGCACCCTCACTCCCAGAAGCCATGGTGGCCCCACCACCACCCAGGAACCAGCCCACGTCTCAGTGAGTCTCTGTCCTGATCCCCCTACCGTGGGTGCTGATGGAACGTGGGAGTAGGATTGGGGAAAGGGAGCCCCGAGTATGTGAGAGAAACAGGGAGAAAGGGAGGGGCAGCAGTGTGACCCTAGGGGCCAGGCCCTTGCTGTTCTGCTCAGGCCTGCTGACTTAAAGGAATCTGTGGTTTTGTTTTTCCAAAAAAAAAAAAAAAAAAAAGAGCTCCAGCTCCACAGATGTTTCCACTTAATACCAGAGCCCCTACCCCCACCAGGATGTGCTCTCTAAATAATTGCAATAAAACAAACCTTTCTCTACAAACCATTTCCTCCCCCCTCCTCCTTGGCAGCAGCCATCCTGGGTGGGAATCCCAGGGACTTCCTGGGACAGAGAGGGAGTGGGCAAGCTGTTGGGGGAGGGGGGCTTCAGGTGAGGCTGGGGAGGCCAGATGTGGCTGTAAGAGGCCCCCTCCCCCAACTCTATCTTTGCCTTCTGGGGCATGGGGGTTCACTAAACCTGGCCCCCAATGTCCCCACCATACCAAGGGTGTGGGGTACAGGGCTTGGGTTCTCCAAGGGGCCCAAGGATGGAAGCTTCCTGCCCCTAAAGAGGGCAGCTTCAGGACAGGCCCCTTGTTCCTGCACCACAGCCTCCAAGCTTGGGGAGTGTGGCTGTGCAAGCGCCTGCCCCAGGAGTGACTCCAGGCTTTGGGCTCTGACCCTGCCTGAAGCTGTCCTGGAGTAGATACCACACACTACTCTGAAACCCACCAACATGCTGTCTGCCCTGTAAGCCATAGCACATCTGTGCCCTTGGAATAAACAGGCCTTCCTCAGACCCTTGGCTGCCTCTGTCCTTCCTGAGCCCTCAGGGGTGGGGGACGGCGGTCCAGGCAGGAAGACAGCAGCCTGGCCTCCCCCTCCCCAAGTCTCAGCTGCTGGAAACTGGGTCTTATTCTTACACCCCCATTCTGAATCCATCCACCTGGTAGCCAGGCCCAAACTTTCAGTTGCCACTCCCTCCTCCCTCTCCTCACCAGTGCACTTGGGAACCCTGCCCTTCTCTCACTCTCTGGCACTCTTGAGGTCCTTGCCCACCTCCTACACCTGGCAGCGCCCAGCTTCCTTGCTGGGATCTCCCATGAAGCTTTCCAGGCCACTGACACTCCACGGTACAGCCCCCCGCCCCTCCCAGCCGTACACAAAGGTCAGGCCTCATGCCTTGTAGCAGATAGCCTGGGCCTCCTGGTATTCTTCTGGAGGCGAGGTGGTTCTGTAAGCACTGGGGGTGGGCCTCCTGGTAGAGGCCAGGTTCTCAGGAGGTACTGAATTCAGGAGAGGGGGAGTTTCTGGGACCCCAGCCAGCTGCTGAGGGAGGAAAGAAGCCTAGGCCTCCAGCATCCCCAGCAGGCTTCCCAGCAGCAGACTACAGCTGGCTTCCGTGATCTAGCTCTTGAGTCTGGGCTCCTGCACACCCCCACCCCCAATGTACACAGTCCAGATTGTCACGTCTACATCCTGGCCTCCCAGGCAAGGCAGCCCCATTCCAGACAAGTTACGGGAACGCAAAGCTCACGCACCCTACCAAGGGTGGAAGTCAGATCCCAACTGTTGCGGAACCCCATAGTTTATTAAGAATAGGCTACAGCTCCCAAGCGAAGTTGCAGAACAGACATGGCCTTCAGAGTCCCTGTGCAGCTGGGCACAGGGCCTGGTTGAGGCAGGCCTGGCATCGTGGTCGGACAGGCAGACAGATCTGCTGGCCAAAGCCCACCAACAGTCCATTAATCTCACTCCACAGGTCCCTGTGGGGGTGGAAGTGAGTTAATGCAGAGGAGAGGAGGGAGGGAGGGAAGGAGGGGAGCCCCGTCCTGCCCCTGCTACAACACCTGGGCAGCCACTCCTCCAGGACTGCACGGGTCTCCTCTGGGGACTTGGTCACCTTCTTGGTCCACCTGAGTCGGTTGGCAATCCTGTGCACGTGTGTGTCCACTGCTGTTTGGAGACAGGGCAAGGTGAATAGGGGGCACAATAGCACACCACCCCATTCTTGCCCATGGTCCCACCCTTAACCCAGGTTGGTGGAGGGCCGTGAGTCACCCTGGCCTTCCACATGGAGCTTCTGAGGAGGGCCCAGAACTGCAGAGTACCAGCCACCCCTACTACTGGGCAGAGGCTGTAGCCAGAACCCAGGGGACTTGGGCCCTTATTTGGGGTGCAGGGAACAGTGCCTCTTGGCCCAGTCACTGGCTGTGGGTGCCAGCCTGAGGTCACTGCCTACAGAGGACAAGGTGGGAAGCACAGCCAGGCCAGTTACGGCTGTCATCTACCTATCTACCTGGACCGCAGCCCCTGCTCCCCTTCACAGGTCACCCCAGGGCTCAGCCTGGGCACCATATCGCCCAGGTCTCCCGGCCCAGCTCCTGCAGTCCCTGCCTGCTCCTGTTTGTCAAAGTGAAAGCCAGTCCCTACATCAGCTTCATCCCCTGCTAACAAGCCCTGGGTCCCCCAGGCTCAGTTTTCTCTTTCTTAATATGGAGGTGACTGGTCTCTGTCACCCAGAGGCCCAGCCTAGGGCCGGGCCACACACCACACCACACCACACCTCCTGTGGGCTGGTCCAGGCGGGCAGCTACTTCTCTGCTTTTTGGCCAAAGCTCAGAGGCCAATGCCTTGCCCACGGTGGGGTGGCAGAGCTGGGATCAGCTTTCTCATCGAGGATGTTTCTCCTGGGGAAGCCCCTGGGAGGCAACTCCTACTCTCCCTGTGTCTCCCTATGGGTGACAGGGCCCACAAACAACCAGAAAGGATGACATTCTGATGCTCCTGTCTGCTGTGTCTGCTATTCCCAAAGCCCTGTCTTGTCAGGGCAGTAAGCAGGGGCCCTTCACCACAGTCCTGCCAGACCACTCCAGGAAAAGAGCAGCTAAGGGCAGCTGCCCTGATAAGCTCAAGTATCTGCTAAGAGGCTGGAATATTCAGGAGCCCTAGTTGGGGAAGGCTCTGCCCTAGCCCCACCTTGACCTGGTTCTGGCTCTCTGGGGCTGCCACCCCTAGCTGCCCTCCTACTCACGGGCAGGGCTAGAAACGGGCCCCCACCCCAAGGGGCAGGCTTCACACGTTACAGAAGCTAAGGGTATCTCCACCCGCTCCGAGCTCTCCCTGCATGAGTCCCAGAGAAGCAATGGGGTTGGGGAGTACAGAAAGATCACAGGTCAAGCCTTGGTTTCTGGGCTGGCTGGGCCTGCTGCTAGGGCCTCAGAAGCCCCAACTCTGTGGACAAAGCCTTAGGAAACAGCCACTGTACTTGACCCAGAGTCTGTCTCCACACAGTGATCGTCTGATGCCAGGATGCCAGGCCCGGACCCAGGAAAAGGATTCCAGGAAGGGGCTCCCCCCGAATCCTCCTAGCCCATTCCTCCTCTCACTGTGTTCCCCTGTGTTCACAACGCCACCCCAAGCTCATTCCAGAGACTCCTGCTTCTGGCCTTCTCTCCCACCTTGTGACTTTGCAGTTGCTCTTCTGCCTGGAACACACTTCGTCCTCTTGCTACCGCCTTACCTTTCAGTTCTTGGCTGAGTTATCACTTCCTCAGGAAGTCTTCCCAGATGCATACCCCCATCATGGTTCTACCGCACTAGTAAGGACTGTGCAATGTGTCTCTCTCTCAGGCAGCACAGACCCCAAGTTCATCCTTGAGTTCATTCCCAGAGCCCAGCACAAAGTAGGTGCTCAGCAAATGGAAGCTTCTCCTGTTAGTACTCATCTCAGTGCTGGGAATACCTTTCTGACCCTTTGGACTGAGTTGTGGATGAGGAGACTTGAGTTGGGGTCACAGGATGTGGGGAACCCTGAGAGCAGTCAGCAAGCTCAGAGCTGGCCCCACCCTCCTCATGGGAGCATGCCACTCACCAATGCCTGACACAGTACCCCAGGCCACAGCCATGGCCAAGTGTGCCATTTTGGGCCCAACACCTGGCAGTGCCACCAGCTCTGCCACAGAGGCTGGGATGTCTCCATCATAGTGCTGCTGCAGGATGGCACTGGTCTGCTTGATGTACTTCACCTTGTTCTGAAAGACGGGGAGAATGGGGGAGTCAGTCTTGGAGGTAGAAGGTGGGGTCCAACCTGGGAGGACAAGGCCCAAGGGAGAATCAGAGGTGCCCAGAGCTGCTTGTCACCTGCTCGGGACATACTCAGAGGCACCTGCTTGTTCCTGTCCCCCCATAAAGTAGGAATGAAGCAAGGGCAGCAGACAGCCTGAGGGAGGCTCAGTGCAGGCATGGACCCCTCCCTCACACCTGTCTGGGCCAATAACATGTCTGTAGAGTCCAACTCGGGTTCCTCCCAGCCCCATTATTACCCCCAGAGGCCAGATAGGCTAAACAGGGCCAGCCATGCCAGGAGCTGGGTTCAGCAGCACCTGGACCTTCAGGAAGGAAGGCTGGAGCCTGGGGTTCCCTGTTAGCTGCCAGGCCAGCTGGGTGGTTCCCATCCTGCGCCTGAGCAGACAAGGCTATTTAAAACCCAGCTGACACATTGCAATCCACACCAGTGCCTAGGGGAAGCAGGCACACCCACCCACCCAGCTACTTTCACCAGATCTGTCCACCCGAAACCCTGTGCTGTGGCCTCTTGGGACTCTGGAAGGGTGCGGGGTGACATACTTCAGGGAGGCTTGGAGTAAACAAAGGGAAAGATGGGTGGGCAGACTCAGTGAGAAAGGGAAGGGCCAGGCAGCTGGGTGGGGAGGTGGAGGAAGGAAGGGGTGGGCTGCAAACAGGAAAGGCCAAGGAACTCCAGGGCCTAGACTCGAGGTCCCACTGCCTGGCCCACTGTAAGCTGCTCAGAGGGGTGGGGGACTCCAGTGAGAATTCACACCCAGGCCTCTGTGGCCGGAAATGTCCAACCTGGCCTGCACCCCACAGCCCCCCTCAGCCACCTGGTGTCTTTTCCAAGCCAGTGGTAACCCCAGCCCCAGTCGCCACAGCCTGGGCTCACCCTCCAGAAGCCCACAGGGTAGATGAGTCTGCCTAGCGTGATGTCATCTGTCTGCAGGATGCTGTCCACTGTTAGGCCCCGGGCCTGCAGCCGCTTCATGGCACCCGCTGTCACCTGATCTTTGGTCTGGCTGGAGAGCATCAGTGACAGGAGCACCTGGTACCTCTGCACCTGCTCTCAATGACAGGGACCAAAATGGTCATGGGTCCTGGGTGATCACTGTGGGCCAGGCCCTAGCCAAGCCCTTTACCCACCTGGGAACAGATGGGATGTCGGTCTCCTACCCACCTTGGCCAATTGGGGGAGGTGTGTGGGGTGTGGCCTGGGGTTGCTTTTCATCTATAACATGGGGACAATAATAGCACCTGCTGTGAGGCTTAAATGAATTGTCAGTGCACTCAGCCTTATACTTGGCACAATGTCAGTGCAGCAACCATTGGCTGTTATTGTTGCTACGTGAATGAACCTAACACCCATCTTCCAAACAAGCAAACTGAGGCCCAAAGAGGCATGTACCCAAGTCAGCTGGTGGCAGAGCTGGGATTAGAATCATGTTGGTCAAAGGACCAGGCTCCGAAGTGCAAAAAAATTCTCCCTCAATCAGCGAACTTACTGAACACCCCTTATGATCCAGCACCATGCTGGCAGATGTCAGAGCATGAAGCCCCAAGCCACAGGTACCCCTGTCCTGCTGAGTGGCTGTAATAAAGCAAATGATACTGCCCATTGTTCTGGGCCTCAGGTGTGTATCTTCTCAGAGTGGTGCCAGCAAAGAGCTGTCAGCTGTCAGGTTGTGACCCACCACAGCCCTGAAAAGAAATAAGCATCTTGTTCAAAAGGGGTTACCAGGCAGATGCGGCCCCTGCCTACCTTTGGGGGCACTCTGGGATCATAGCAGTGCTCAACCCCCAGCTGGTCCACAGGTGCATCCTTCCCACTCCTCATGGTGCGGATGTTTGCCAGCTGCTGCTGCCAGTCCTGAGGCTCCCAGCTTGGCACCTTGGGCGGCTTGGTCCCCTCCCCTTTCTCACCATCTGAGGCCTCGTAGGCCACATTCAGTCTTTGTGCCTTTCGCTGATGCTTCACAGAGTGGTAGCTTTTCCTTCCTTCTGAAAAAAATGCCACTCAGTCCCTTGAGTGAGGGACACAGGTAAGGATAAGGTGTTGCCCTACCTGCTCTCTCAGCTCTCGTCATTCATTCCTTCAATAAGCATCCATCATCTACTACACCTGGGGGTGATTTGGCCTCTGTAAAACGAACTCCAGGTCTGCCTTCCTTGTGCCACTGCCCCCCACACCCGACCAAGTCCAAGTTAACACACAAGAACTCGGGTAACAGCCTCCACATGATGCCCCCTAATCTAGTCTCCACACTGTCAGAAAGAACTTTATAAGACCAAATTTGGATTGTGTCACTTCCTGTTTAAAAGCGCTCATTTGTTATTCCTTGTACTGCTTACCTGGCTGGACTTGACACCTGCCTATTTCCCCCAGCCCCAGTTCTTCCCATCATGCTTCTGTCCTAGTGGGTCTCCTTTTCTGGACTACCCCTGGGGTCCTTGGGTGCCTATGGGAATCCCCCTCTGGCCAATCCTGCAGACATCACAGTAGGACAAGTTGCAGAGGCCAGGCTCCTTCACTGCTCAGTCCTGGGGTAGGCACGCACTTAAGTCCTTAATGCCTACAGAATAAACATAATGAAGGGCTTGCCCTTTCCTGCTTTCTCTCAGAGGCACCCTCTAGCAAGGGGAGAGGACTTCTGGCTAGGGGTCTCTTGGGCACCCGACCTCTCTGAGCAGTAAGCAGTTATGAGAACAGGGCCAGTCTTCCCACAGATAGCTTGGCACAAATGGAACATCTCAGGGCAGGCTAGTGGGATGGGGAAACGTCCTTATTCAGGACGAGGGCATGGGGAGGTGTGAGTGCCTGGAACCAGCTCCTGTGGACCCCTGCCTCCAGTGCCCAGGGCGCTAGGTGGGAACCCAACTGCACGTGGAGACAGGAACTGGCTCGCTGCTGATGGGTCCGCCGCGTTCGGCGTCCGTGTCCGGCGTTCTCGTCCTAGCCTGCGCGGCTCGGAGCCCTAGTGGGCACCCCGGGACCCCAGACCCTTGCCGTTCCCCCCTCCTCTCCTTCCTTTTCCCAGCCCGGTCGTGGCGCTACCTGCAGATGCCTCTCCCTTTTGGGTCGGCGCGGCCTCCTCCCCACACCCTCGCGGGCCAAACCCAGGTCTCCGGCTCTGGCTGCGAGTCACCATCCTCAGGCCCGCGTAGTTCATGCCGAACTCCTGCGAACTACACCTCCCGCCGCTCCGCGAGGCCGTGTCATGTGACTCGAAATCACACGGTCTTTCCTCCAAGCCAAGCCCAAACTACAACTTCCAGCAAGCCGTGCGGCGGCCCTGGATCATCTGCTGCGGGAGTGCGTACTTCCGGCGGTAGCTCGGCACCCGGGGGTGTGCTCCCTTTTCTGCACCGGGCGCGGCTCGGACTGAGTGGCTTGCTGCTCCTTGACCGCTGATGACGGCCCAGACCCCCAGAGTGCTGTGTGATCCGACCCCGACGAGGCTGAGGGGAGGCAGCCGCGCCAGGCCTACTTGGTGATGAGGCGACGGGGGCGAACCCCGCGATGGCCCGGATCCGGGTCTAGGCCGCACCCACCTACCTTAGCCTGACCCGGGACCTCCAAGCACTCCTTGGTTTTAAGTCATGGCGGGTGAAAGGAGGTCCCTGCTTCTGGAGCCCCTCCGAGAGTCCTTCATTTATGGAGGAGATGGCTTGTAACATCAAGGCTTTCTGGGCCCTGTGACTACTGCCCTTCACCCCCAGTTCCCCTCTCTCACCCCATGTACTGAGTCAGGGGCAGCGGCCTGACGTTCTCCAGGTTTATTTCTGGCCAGGACAACGTGGCTGCAGTTGAGTTCTCCCCAGGGGCTTTGGGGGGAAAAATTCCCATCAGAGAGCTAGGTTTCCCGGTGGGGGAGGTCCGCAGGGGCAGGTGTGTGTTATTTCTGAGATCTCTGTTTCCTCCGCGCAGAGGAGTCCCCGGGTGCGTCCCAGCCCACGATGGCCAAGCCAACAAGCAAAGATTCAGGCTTGAAGGAGAAATTCAAGATTCTTTTGGGACTGGGAACTTCAAGACCAAATCCCAGGTCTGCAGAGGGCAGACAGACAGAGTTTGTCATCACATCGGAAATCCTGAAAGTGAGTGAGCTGCCTGTGTCTTCCCTCTCAGCATCCTGGGAGGTGCAGGGAAGGCTGGGTTTGGTTTGTCAACAAATTCTGTGTGAGATGGGTTGCTGGTACAGTCTGCATGGGGCTGCTGTCCAAGTACCGCAGAAGCTTATGTATCTTTTCTGGAGATTCAGGAAGTCAGAATCGTGGTGACTTAGTTTGGCACATGCGTTAGTATTCAGATGTTGGTGCAAGAAAACCTATCTTACAGTATGAGACCTGAATTCTATGGTCTCCACAGGTGATTTGGTTTATGGCCAGGTGTAACCTAGTAACTTGTGAGTCCTTGTGAGAAGTCTTTATTTTTTGTCTTTGTTTGAATTCCCCTACCGCATTCCTGACACCATGCTTTGCCTATAAATAAATGTTGAGTTTTTGCACTTTTTAAGTGTCCCATTCAGAAACAACCAAAACGTATATTCAACTGGTGAGTTGCCCCTTGAAGCAACACAAATTTGAACTTCGCAGGTCCACTTAAACTCAATTTATTTATTTTTTAATTGAATTTATTGGAGTGACATTGTTTAATATTATTGTGTAGGTTTCAGGTGTACAGTTCTGTAATACATCATCTATATATTGTATTGTGTGTTCACCACCCCAAGTCAAGACTCCTTAAATGCAGGTTTTTGTTTTTTAAATATGCTTTATTGATTATGCTGTTACAGTTGTCCCAATTTCTTTTCCCTTTGTTCCCCTCCACCCAGTCATCCCACTCCCTCCAGTTGTCCTCCCCCTTTAGTCCATGTCCATTGGTTGTGCATATAGTTCTCAACATCTTCCTATCTACTCCACTTTCTCCTACTATGCTTCTTAATTCCTGTACCATTTCCCTCCCTTTCCCTCATCCCCCCTCCCTGCTGACCTCCCCCCATAATGTTCCCCATACCTATAATTCTTTTGCCACTCTCATTGCTTACTTTGTTTCCCTTTGCTTCAATTCCCTAGCTTCTGTTGTTGGTTGTTGTGATACAGTTTTCATTTTAATGTTCATGGTTTTGATCCTCTTTCTCCTAAACAAGTCCCTTTAACATCTCATGTAACAGTGGTTTGGATCTGATGAACTCCTTCAGTTTTACTTTGTCCTGGAAGCGCTTTCTCTGCCCTTCTATTCTGAATGACAGCTTTGCTGGATAGAGTAATCGTGGTTGTAGGTTTTTGCTTTTCATTCCTTTGAATATTTCTTGCCAGTCCCTTCTTGCCTGCAGAATTTCCTTTGAGAAATCAGCTGATAAGTCTTATTGGGACCCCTTTGTACGTAATTCTCTTCTCTCTTGCTGCTTTTAAGATTCTCTCTTTATCCTTAATTTTTGACATTTTGATTATAATGTGTCTTGGTGTGGTTCTCCCTGGGTCCAGTTTTTTTGGACCTCTCTGTGCTTCCTGGACCCGTAAGTCTATTTCGTTCCCCAAGTTAGGGAAGTTCTGCTTCATTATTTTTTCACATAATTTTTCAATATCTAGTTCTTCTTCTTCACCTTCTGGCAACCCTGTGATTCGGATATTGGCCCACTTATAGCTGTCCCATAGGTTTCTGAGCCTCTCCTCATTTTCCTCACTTTTCGTTTCTTCTTTCTGCAGTGGTTGACTTTGTTCCTTCCCTATGGTCCGATTTGTTAATTTGATCCCTGGTTTTCTTGCCCTCACCACTAGTTTCGTATGTGTTTTCATTCATTTCAGCAGGACTAGCCTTCATTCCTTCCTCATCTTGATTAAGATCTGCTGTCAGGTCTGTAAGCATTCTTATAACCAAAGCTCTGAACTGTGCCTCAGAAAGATTTCCTATCTGCTGAGCCATTAGATTAGGTATTTGCTGTCTGGTCAGCTGCGTCACTGGGATTTCTATCATGAATTCTGCCATCCTGAGAGTTTTGTGTTTACCTTTGCTTCCTGGGTGGGGCTGTCGCACCTCCTATGCTACAGGGGGCGGAGCCCCGTGCACTCATCATTACCGGATGACCGGTCTCACCACGCTGTGGCATTTTGTGTGGGGACGGAGGTCCAAGGTGGATTCTTGCCATTTATTCTCCATTGAGAGACCAGGAGCTTCTTCCTTCATCCCCACCCCCTCTGGCCTTCACAGTCCAAGGCAATGGGGTTCTGCCTTCCCCAGCGTTGGAATCGCGAGCTCAGCTTATGGGTCTGGTCTGCAGCCTGGGGTGCTCCCCAGGTGTTTCTCGCCTCTTTAAATATGGGTGTCTGTGCTTACCGCCGTCCTGCCGCTGTCACTGCAGCTGCTGCTGCCAGCACAGCTTGACCTCTCTGCTCCAGCTTCACCCCTCCTACCTGTCCGGACGAGCACCACTTCTTTATAACTTCATACGATGGACTTCCATGTAGCTTTATTTTCTGGAACTTCTGGTTATTTCTGGTTTTGCGGTAGATGTATTCCTTTTTAGTTGTGGAGGGAGACAGCGCGTATTAGTCTAGGCCTCCATGTTGGCTGGAAGTCTCCTAAACGCAGGTTTTTAAAATCCATTTGTTTGTGGACCCTCACAGTTCAACCCTGTGTTATTCAAGGATCAGCTATAAACAAAATATAATGCATCCGTATAAAGGAATATTACTTGTCAAAAAAAGGACAAAGCACTGATACATGCTACAACATGGATGAACCTTGAAAACATGCTAAGAGAAAAAAACCAATCACAAAGGCCCACATAATGTATGACTCCATTTATATGAAACATTAAGAATAGGAAAACCCATGGAGACAGAAAGCATTTGCCAGGACCTTGGTGGAGGAAGTAAGGGGGAGTGACTGCTAAAGTTTATGAGGCTTCCTTTTGAGGTAATGAAAATGTTCTGTAACATTCATTGGTTACAAGCATTGTAAAATTCAAAAAAATGAATTATTTGGTTTAAAGTGGTGAGTTTCATGTGATGTGAATGTTATCTCAAAAAAGAAAAAATACATGCAGTGGTGGGGAAAAAAAAGTCTGTCCTCACTCAACTAAGATGGAATAGTAAACTGGTAATTCCTGATTTCTGAAAGGTCTGCTGCAAGTCTCCAGAGTAGGAAATTCAGTACAGTTCTTAGGGTGCTCAGTGATTGGCAGTTAAGGAGACCTGTTGCCTGAGTACGGGCCCCTTTTCCTTCTTTTACCTTCTCTAGGAACTGAGTGTTGAATGTGGCCTCAACAATCGCATTCGGGTGATAGGGCAGATCTCTGAAGTTGCAAAAATGAAGAAATTTGAAGAGGTAGGTTTGTCTCAGTTGGGCTACTGAAGAGATGCATCTGAGCTGTTTAGAAACCTGATTTGGCTCTTTCTAGGAGCTGGGTTGACAGCTACCTTTGCCAATGAACTAATATACCACTTAAGGGGATTAGTTTTCATCTTAGTTTGGGGAAGCCTCTGGAGATTCCTTGGGCACAACCCTGAGGGAACAATCATATATGGAGGTGGGAAGCAAAGGGATTAGGCTTTTCTAGCAGATCTGAGAAAGGGTTTGTAGTGGTTTACAGGAATGCATGCTTAAAAAAAAAAAAAAAAAGTGCATACTTGCTTGTCCTCTTATTACAGATTCAGGGGAAGGGAAAATAGAAGAGTATCAGGAAAGAGTATGGTTTCACAGAGAACAGTTTAAGGCACACGTGTCTCAGTGTCTTTTGGGGAGAGTTGTGTGGTCAGTGGTTTCAAGTGGCCTTACAGACATGGGCACATTTATTTCAGCCAACTATTTCCAGGCTCTCTCCTGACGTCGGGTGGACAGAGTGGGAAGTTATCATTAAATCACTTCCTTCAAGGGTTCTGCTTTAGCCTTGCATAGCATTTGTATGAATGACCTGGGGTGGCAGGGGAGATGTGCACCTCACACCTAGCAAATGCAGATCTGCTAAGGGGGAGAGTGACCACTATATCCTCAGCAGCTCATCTGAAACGTGCAAGCTGCACATTACCAAGGCATTCATAAAGTTGCCTGTATAGGTACAGAAAGGTGAGATGTGGCTGAGCCACTGGTCATGTGAATAAACAGGCCTAAGGCTGGGATAGTCTACAAGCTCAGCCTCTGTTTTATTGTGGCTTGGTTTGCACAGATAGGAATATTGTGAGTACAACAAAGGAAGTGAAAGTTTTAGTGTATCCTGAGTTGGTCAGAATGTTGGTCAGACAATATCTAAAAGACATTTTAGTCCTGGTCCTAAGAGTGAGCAAGCTCAGGAAAGGTGAGTGGCCTGAAAACCCTGGATGAAGGGAGTCTGAGATGGTTAATATGGAGAAAGGAAGGTGACAAGAGAGAGACTGATTTTGTAAGGGGCAGTAGCCGGGTCTCCTATGGGCTAGGTGGACTTGGAGGAGGCAGATTCCATAAGCTTGCATAGAATTCTTGGCAGGTCACGCAGGGCAGCAGAGGTGGGGAGGGGTGTGGTACTGAGTGGCTCATGGCTGGGCTGGTACGTTTAATATATTATTATTTTTATTATATTTTATTTTTAAAAATACTTACCTATTCTTTAGATAGAGGGGAAGGGAAGGAGAAAGAGAGGGAGAAAAATATTGATGTGAGAAACATCAATTGGTTGCCTTTTGAATGTGCCCCGACCAGGTACTGAACCCGTAGCCTAGGCATGTGCCCTGGCTGGGAATTGAACCGACAACCTTTTGCTTTGCGGGACGATGCCCAATCAACTGAGCCACACTGGTCGGGGCTGATATATTTAAATTTTTATTTATTGATTGATTTTTAGAGAGAGAGAGAGAAACATCAATTTCTTGTTCCACTTATTTATGCATTCATTGGTTGCTTCTTGTTTGTGCTCTGACTGAGGATCAAACCTGCAACCTTGGCATAGCAGGATGATGCTCTAACCAACTGAGCTACCTGGCCAGGGCTGAGCTGGTGTGTTTACAGAGAGAGAAGCCAGGGAGTGGATTTCTGAGTCAGGCTGCAGGACCAGAACCACTGCAGTGCTTCTGGTTGTGAGACTGTTCCAGTGATTTTTCCCTCCAGAATGAGCCTGCCGTAAGGTGGACGCACTGTGATCTCTGGAGGCAGCCAGGACAGCTTTTCTCTCCTACCTGCCTTCCTCCCTCTTCTAGCCTGTGGCCTGGTGAGGGTTTTGAAGTGGCTTGGAGCTATTTTGTCAGGTTCATGGTCACTGTGGGCTGTGACAGGTACTTGAGGGCTTTAGTGGTGCAATACCTAAGTTAAAAGACCCTGTTGGGCTCTGGCTGGTGTGTCTCAGTGGATTGAGCATCAGCCTGGGAACCAAAAGGTTGCCAGTTCGATTCCCAGTCAGGGCACATGGCTGGATTGTGGACCAGGTTCCCAGTTGGGGGTGTGTGAGAGGCAACCGATAGATGTTTCTCTCCCTCTCTTTCTTCCTCCCTTCCCCTCTTTCTGAAAGTAAATAAATAAAATCTTAAAAAAAAAAAGAAAAAAAAAAAAGACCCTGTTGTTCTGCTCTGCCCTTTGTTCTTGAGTCAAGGGGGCCAGCACACCCTCTTCACTGTCCCCTCTTCACTGGTGCAGCATGCAGTGGAAGCACTCTGGAAGGCTGTCGCAGACCTGCTGCAGCCAGAACGGCCACCAGAGGCCCGGCACGCAGTGCTAGCTCTCCTGAAGGCCATTGTGCAGGGACAGGTAAGGGGTGGGATGGGTGTGTGGGATGATGTTGGGCCACCCACTGACCGCTGCTGCTGGTCCCACTTGGACTCTCATCTTTGGTGAGGGCACCAGGCACAAGGGCTGTGGTTCCCGGGGCTCTGCAGTTAGATGGCCTGAGTGGGCATCCTGGAATCACCTCTTGTATCAGTGTGACCCTGGGCAAGTCAGTGGAGTTCCCCGAGCCTCCACCTCCTCACCTGTGAAAGAGGATGCTTGTGACTCCTTCCTTCTCTGGGATGTTTTTAGGGAGTAAATGAGGCAATTTATGCAAAACGATGAGAACGGTGCCTGGCACGAGTAAGCCACTGACTACTGTTGTTCTTGCTGACCTCGTTCCCCTCCCCTGGGACACTGCCTGTGCTCAACATCCTTTGGCTACACTGGTCTCTGCTCTTCGCGGACGGCTCAGGCTGCTTCTCGCCATTCCTGCCTGGAAGGCTTTTCTCTCCTTATCCCCATTTCCTCTACTCCTTCGCATCTAGCAGCCCAAGAAGCCCTGTTATCCTCAGTGCGGTTAGACTGCTGTTCTGTGAGCACAAATGTGTCCACCCTGGGCTGTGAGTGTGGTGGGGCGGAACTGCACTGTCCCTACTATGTGCCCCTCCTCATACCCAGAACTAGATACATAGTGCGCATTCCACACACACCGGTCATCAGCTGGTCCCCTACCCCGAGCTGCTTTGATGTTCCCAGTTTGTCCCCCACAGCCAGTTCCTGTGGGAAGGAGAAAGGGCCCCAGAGTTGGGAATTTTGTAGCCTTTTACATCTCCTGGACTTCTTACAGCTGCTCAGAAAGCCCAGGAGGCCAGGGGATCCTGGCAGGATTGCTGACCTCGTGGTTTTGTCTTCAGGGGGACCGCTTGGGTGTTCTCCGGGCCCTCTTCTTCAAGGTCATCAAGGATTACCCTTCCAATGAAGACCTCCATGAAAGACTGGAAGTTTTCAAGGCCCTTACGGACAATGGGAGACACATTACCTACTTGGAAGAAGAACTGGGTGGGTGCCACACTGGGTGTGAGGTTTCTCTGGCCTTGGTGATCAAATTTAATCTGGGATGTGGAAGGCCACCGGGTCCCTGAGGGAGTACTGCAGTTCGCAGGAATGACCTGCAGAGGGCGCTGCACCCCACAGCTCTGCCTACCTGTTTGTGACCTGGATTGGCCACCCGAATCTCCTGGGGATCTTGTTAAAAATGCAGAGTCCTGGGTTTCACTGCAGACCTGCTGGCTTGGAACTCCTGGGGAATGGGGCTTAGATGTGCCTTTTAGGTGGGCAGGAGATGGTCTGAACTCTGCTGTAGGAAGAGTAGGCTGCTGATCAGGGCATCAGGCTGCATCTTACCCAGAGTGCCCTGAGGTTTCTGCAGAACCAGGGCCACCACACTGTGTCTGCCTCCTCACCCTCTCTGTACTGTGGGCCTGACCTCCAGCTCTCTCCTTTGCCGGCCTTCCTCCTTGTTATGACTGTGTGAGGTTTCCGTGAGTCTTGAGATTTCATATCACTAATGAGGGGAGAAGAGGAAGGAGGAGGAAGAAGTAAATCTGACTGATGCCTTGTTCTATGGCCCAGAAGTGGGCCTCAGCTTTTGTGTTGCCTGCAGGACAGGTGCTGACAGGGAGCCATGGTCAGGTTTTCTAAGTTTACTTGGCTAACACCCATGCGTTGCTCATGTCTTCTTCAAGAGATTATTTCTGGGGATAAGGGGCCAGGAATCTGCCTCCTAAATATGTGTCCTGGTGATACTGGCACCCCTAGTATTGGGGTCAGGGCTCTGAGCGTCGGATGCATGTGCACTGCTACCACCTGTCAGCCCAGATCTCCCTCAGTGCATCAGGGGGGTTGTGAATTTGGATTCCAGAGCCCATGACATGCTGACCTGCTCGGGCTGCAGCTGAGCCACCTTCAACCTGGTGCATGTGTGGTCTGCCTGTAATTGCATGGGGACTGATGATGGGGTTTCCTGCACTGAGTGGGATGGAACGTGTTTTCCTAGGGAGGAGGTGGTAGGAAGTACACTGCTCTCCTCTTCTCCCCAGCTGAGTTTGTCCTGCAGTGGATGGACATCGGCCTGACCTCAGAATTCCTTCTGGTGCTTGTGAACTTGGTCAAATTCAACAGCTGTTACCTCGATGAATATATTGCATCAATGGTCCAGTAAGAAAAGAATTCCAATAATGTTACTCTGATCATAGACCCACTGTCTTGGGTCGTCACTTCAGCCCTGTAGGGTGACTAAAGCTGTTGAAACCATCAAATAAATGGAGAAGTTGGAAGTGGCCACAGCCACCTTCCACTTAAGTTGATATTTTGAGGCTTGACCTAGTATTTTATTTTTAATGGATGTAATATTACCTAATGTTTTATTTATTATTATTTTTGTCATATTTTTCAAAACACTAAAATCCATGAGGGCGAGGGGAACACTGAACACTTGCCTGTCTAGTGGAAGATGTGTTCCTCCTGTAACTGACTCTGTAGTCAGAAAGTAAATTGAAGCCACGCAGCCTCTGGGAAATGTCCTTTCAGTTGACTTTGCACTTCTTCCAACAGCATGATCTGCCTGCTGTGTGTCCAGACTGTGTCCTCCGTGGACATAGAGGTCAGTAGCTGCCTCTCTCAGAGGCAGTTTCTTTTGCCCTCCTTCCAGGCAGGCTGGGTGGGCTCGGGTTAAGCCTGTGCGGCCCCTCACTGGCTATGTGGCCCCAGGCAAGCTGCGGCCTCTCTGAATCTCAGGACTTTCTTCTGTAAGTAATGATGGTTGGATGACCTCTGTTGTGGACTCACAGTTCAGGATGAGATGACCCACAATGTATGGGATGTAGAAGTGCCTCCCAGACACTCACTTGCTCTTGTGGTTCCAAGGAAAGCTGTTTTGGCATTGCGGAGGGATGACAGTCACTGACCAAAGGAGGCTGGGAAGGAGGCTAGGGGTATTACCTCCCTATGGGCAGGAATTGGGGCAGGGCTGATGTGACCCCTCCTTCCACCCCACCAGGTGTCTCTGCAGGTGCTGGATGCTGTGGTCTGCTACAACTGCCTGCCGGCTGAGAGCCTCCCCCTGTTCATTGTCACTCTGTGCCGCACCATCAACGTGAAGGAGCTCTGTGAGCCTTGCTGGAAGGTGAGGGTCTGAATTGTTGTCCTGGAGAATCCCTTCCTGGATGAAGCCATAAGCCAGGCCCATGGACAGGACTAGGGCCATCTTGCCTTTAATGAATGGCCATCTGATTCTTGGGGTGGCCACACAATGGCCTGCTGAGGGGCATCGAGTGACATTTTCCCAGGCAGTTGAGCTGAGGTCAGGATTTTGGTGGCATTTTGAGAACTCTGCAGCCTCTGTGTTTGGAAGGAGATAGTCGGGAGTTGGCTGGACACGTAGGGTGTTGGGAGCAGTAGCTGTGCAGGGCTGGCACGCAGTGCCGGGGTTTGAAGCCCTGGGGCTCGTATCTGCCAATCTAACGGTATGTTCCGTTTCCCAGCTGATGCGTAACCTTCTGGGCACCCACTTGGGCCACAGTGCCATCTATAACATGTGCCGCATCATGGAGGACAGGTGAGTGTGGCCAGGGCCTGGGGCGGGAGGTGAGGGTGAGGTGGCTGGATCAGTTACCGCAGAGCTTTCAGGAGGAGGTGGTCAGTTTTGGTTCTTGCCTTAGCATAGGCCAGCGGAAAGGTTTCCTGTTCCTTTGAGGTGACTGTTCCAGAAGCGTACATGTTATGCTCCTGATCTTCTGTCCTCTCCCAGTTCTGTCAGTAAAATTAGAACATTCAAAACTGAACTCATAACCTTCCTCTCATATTTGGATCTTGTCCAGTGAGGCTGCTTTACCTTTAATCCTGTTATGAGGTCTTTACCCTCACCTCCCACCGCCAAGCCATCACAAGTCCTGTCGCTTCTGTCCTTTAGAGGTGGCTCCAATCTGCCCCCTACCCCCTCATCTCTCACCACCTCGCTGGACTCCTGCACCCACTCCTGGCCTCTTGAAGTCCATTCCTCCACACAGCAGCCCATGTTCCTTTTCCAACACAGATTTGACTGTGTCACCCTTTGCTTGAAGCTGCAGTGGCTCCCAGGGCTCAGGATTAAAACCAAACTCCTACTGCAGCAACGCCTGAGTGGTCTGACCTTGCCCAACCATGGCTTCTCACCCCCTCCATCTTGCCATGGGCCTCTGAATGTGCCCTTTGCTCTTGCGGAATGTCCTTGGTGAAGTTTCTCTGAGTGCTCCTTGACATCTAGGCACCATCGTTGATTCCCTGACCACCCCAAGCAGGTTTTGCTCTGCTATCCCCTGGCCTTCCTTTTAGCTGTGATTTGAGGTAGACATTTGGCATTTCCTTATGTGGTCTTTCGGGTCACGCCTGTGTCTCCTGGACTGTAAGCACTCTCACCCCCATGTCGTGGCGTCTAGCATGGCTCTGTGGTTAGCAGTGATGACTGCTGAGTGAAGGCATGAGTGAATCACATGGTTGCTGCTAGCCTCTGTGTTCCCCGACCAGCACCCCTCCCCTAGCTTTGCTTCTTCCCCGTAAGTGCAGGGTCCTCTGGGAAGGCTGCCCGGAGCCTGGGCCCACCCTGGCTACCTTTGGGCCCTGCAGTGGGCAAATGGCTGGACCCGGGCTCTGCTCACATGCCGTCTCTTTGGGGAATGCTTTCAGGGCCTACATGGAAGATGCCCCGTTGCTGCGAGGAGCTGTGTTCTTTGTTGGCATGGCTCTCTGGGGAGCCCACCGACTCTATTCTCTCAAGAACTCCCCAACATCTGTGTTGCCATCGTTTTATGAGGTAACTCATTTTTCGTGACACAGCAGCTGGTGAGAGCCAGAGAACTCACCTCATCAGGCTTGCGCACCCGACCAGAATAGGCCCACGAGATGGGTTCTGCTGTAGGGGCTGTGGAGTATTTCCAGTCACGTGCTTTGCAACTGGAGATGAGGTTTAGAGCCATTTGAAAGACTTATTCTTGAGCAAATATTATATGTTATGAATTTCACATCCTCAAAATTAGCATTTGAAGTGTTCAAGGTTCCTCCAGGGGTGGTGACACTCTTAACGGTGACAATTTAATTTGGTAATCTTGCCCTCACTCTTTAGAATTGAAGCCAGTAATAGGGCTTCTGTATTCATGGATCCTGGAGGTGTTTGACGCACTTTTTGTGTATGTTTCTCATGTAGCCATTACAGAAACCCTGTGAGCTGGGCCATTGTACCAGTCTCGTCTTACTAGAAGGAAAGCAGCTCAGACAAGCTGTGTTGTATCCAGGGTTACACAGAATCTCCTGATGGGCTGGTCTTTCTGCCCTGCCCCACCTCATGGGACAGTGGAGTGTGCTGTCTGTGCTCATTGCTTGCATTGGGGTAGCTTTCAGGTTCTCCTAGGTCAGTAAGCCAGGGTCCAGGAATTTAGCTGAGTCAGGCTTTTTGGAGCCAATGTAGAAAAAGCTTCTGGGCTCCTATGATATCTGGGTGGACCGTGATATGTATGCAGGGAACATGGCCCTCCCAGGGCACCTTTTGTTGGGTTCCGAGGGCGACGTGATAAGGGGCTTCCTTTGCGTGAGCAAGAAGTGGCTGACCATTGCCTGCTCCCTCGGTCTTATTTTCCAGGCCATGACCTGTCCAAATGAGGTAGTGTCCTATGAGATTGTCCTCTCCATAACCAGACTCATCAAGAAGTACAGGAGGGAGCTCCAGGCTGTTACGTGGGACATTCTGCTTAACATTATTGAACGCCTACTTCAGCAGCTCCAGGTGAGGCCATTGGGGAGATTGGGCACGGGGAGGACCAAGATCATGGACAGGCAGGCCCAGGGTCCTTTCCCTGGGTGGCCTGGACCTGTGGGGATGCCAGGCTCATCTCACCTGGATGACGGCTCCCATGAGATCTTCCCTCTGACCCTGCCGGGTGTTTCCTAATAATTCTCAGTGGGGTCAACTCACTACCCATTGAAGATGGCCAGGTTTTCCAAACCCACTCCATCACTGGCAGCAGGAATACATAGTAGGTGAGCAAGGGTCTGTGCTAGTGTTGATCAAGTTCAGGTCATACCAGGTCACCTCCATGGCCTGGAGGTGGACCCTGAAGACAGTTTTCTGAGCATCTAGAAAGCTGGCCATAGCTTTGGCATAATTTTGGAGGACAGTGCTGACCACAGCAGGAAGGATGACATGCTGATGTGGGGACTGCAGAGATGACATGGTCATGTCCAGCAAGGGCTCAGAGCTAGGCCCTTCTCTGACACTGGGGTGGACCTATGTGTAGGGGGCCAGGCCAGAGAGAGGGAGGACTGGGCTCTCATCCTTCATTGTCATTGTCCAGCTGGCCAAGTGGTGCTTTATCCCAGTGGTGGGCTGGGAGGGCGTATCCTGGGGCCTCCAGAGGTGCTTGAGCCTAGGGGAAGCATGAAGCACCTGAAGTTGGTCCCTTTGAGGCTTGCTGTGTGGGCACAGCCAGGACTTCTGAGGGTGGTGAATGAGCAGGAACAGCCTGGCTGCCCCATGTGTCCCAGCACGGTGGGGATCATGTCCCCTGCCTAGCAGAAGATCTGGATACAGCTGGTCTTGAGTCCTTGAGGGGAGCCAGAAGTCACTCTTGTGTAATTGCACCTTTTTATTGCAGAGCATGGAGAGCCCAGAGCTTAGGGCCATTGTCCATGACCTGCTGACCACGGTGGAAGAGCTATGTGATCAGAACGAGTTCCATGGCTCACAGGAGAGATACTTCGAGCTCATTGAGAGATGTGCAGACCAAAGACCTGTAAGATCACTTCTCCCCGCAACCCCAGGGGGCGCCTTTGGTGCTCAGGCAGTGTGTTTGAAATAAAGGCTCCTGCTCTTCTGGGATTTATTCTCCAGAACGGAAGTCTGTCAGGGTGGCAGCAAACTGAGCACATGTGGGTCTGTCAGCCATGGTGCTAGCCTAACTGTCGATTTCCTCCCACCTGTGTGGAGGAAGGTGGCAGCCGGCGCTGTGGAAACTTGTTGCTTGCCGCGTCTGCTCCCTGGGTGGTAGGCAGTCTGTGTGCCAGAAATGCTGAGCTTGATGCCAAGGCTTTTACATAGGTTTCTAAATGAATTTTCACTGCTGCCAGTAAAGCTTTGTCTTGGTGGGCTCCCCACCTGGGCTTTGAAGTGGCTGGCTTCACTGAGCAGACTGTTCTCCTGGGCTAGCAGCAAGGGGCGTTGTTTATAACAAAGCCTCTGGAAAGGCAAAGTGGCTCATTCACACCAGGTTTTTCTTCTTTTGACAGGAGTCCTCCCTCTTAAACTTAATAACCTATAGGGCTCAATCAATCCATCCAGCAAAGGTTGGCTGGATTCACAACCTGCAGTTACTGATGGAGAAATTCTTCAGGTAGGGAGGCCCTGATGACCTCTCAGGCCTTGGGACCTGACCCTATGTTTATGCCTTGGGCTAGGGTCTAGGACACCAAATGTGAGGGCTTTTCTTTCTGATTCTTGAAAGTAACAGTTCTAAATGAGCAGGAAAAGGCTGCTTTCCTGTAGGGCAGAGTCCTTGGGGCCTCTGTGTTTACTTCTCCCTGTGGAGTAGGTTTACTTCTTCCCTATAGGAAGATGCTATCTCCAAGGGCCGGGCTGTATGCCCCTTTCCCAGTTCTTGGTCTGGATATTGACAAACTGCCCCACACAGGGAAATTTGGAGTCAGTCTTGCCTGCTGGGACGACAGGGGGGCTTTGTTTCCTGTGGTAGGTCTGGGGTCTGGGTCCCTAGGGGAGCCCGGGATGCAGTGTTAGCAGGGCCAGATGCAGGGGTGAGGGTGGCCGCGGTGCTCCCGCCCGGCCGCAGCAGCTGTGCCCCTGCCCCCAGGAGCGAGGCTCGCAGTGCCGTGCGTATCAAGGTGCTGGACGTGCTGTCCTTCGTGCTGCTCATCAACAGGCAGTTCTATGAGGTGCGTGTCCCATGGCTGGCGGGGGAGCCCTGGGGCATCGGGTGAGGGTGAGGCTCGCCCTAGAGGCCCTGCATGGCCCTCACTGGGCAGTAAGAGCCTCAGGGGTCTGCCCAAGCTTGGGGTCTGGCACACTCCTCTGTGGCAGGTTTTCTCAGTAGATTTTGTCTGTTTACTCCCTTGTTTGTTTGTCCATCCATCCATCCATTGACTTATTCCATGGTGTTCCCTGCCAAGCCTGTGCTGGGCTCGGAGAGGCTGCTAAGCAGTCAGGAGGGCAGTTCCTGTCCTCGGGGAGCTTCAGCCTAGTCGTCACCCAGAATACAGAAGAGTTCTGTACAGAGTCTTGCACAGGGATGTTTTCTTTTTGTCTTTGTAATCACACTCACTCTCTGGACCCCAGCCCGGCAACTAGCTGCCCGTCTCTACTGCCAGTGTCTTCCCTCCAGTTCATCTTTCACTACGTTGGTGGCTAGAGTCCATCCTTCCCTCAGAAACACTGTGTGTGCCTGCCCACCATGCCCTTTCCTTCAGGAACTGCACCTCAGGCTCTTGTGTCTGCTCTTGCTTTCCAGCACACCTCCTGGCATTCCCAGTGTTCCCTTCTCAGCCTTCCTTTCCCTGCATCTCTCTTGGCATTCCACCGTTCTTGAGTCCAGCTTCAAGCTGCCTCCTCTAGGAAGCTCCTCTGGGTTTTCAGGTTCCTCACATCAGGGTCGGCCTTGCCCTGCCTCCATGAAAGCTCTCATCATGCTGTCTGTTCCCTTAAAGTGGACTCCATGGTATCAGGGACAAGGTCTTCCTACCCCCCAGACACACAGAGGGCTTTCCATGTAAGATTACTTTTAATTGTGACATTCAGTGACAAAGGGCAAGCGGGGACATTTCACTGATGCATCCTCTCTGAGCCTGTGGTCCTGTGCCTAGGCTGGGCCACCGAGTAGCTGTTGCCATTCTCCTGCATTGAGGGGCCAGGCCCCTCAGGCGCTGACATATCCCTGCTGTGGGTTTCCCTGTTACAAGTGGTGCCTTAGCTGCTCTCCAGCCTGTCACAGACAGCCGCTCTCACTCCCCTGTGCTTGCTGCAGGAGGAGCTGATCAACACAGTGGTCATCTCGCAGCTCTCTCACATCCCCGAGGACAGAGACCACCAGGTGCGGAAGTTGGCCACCCAGTTGCTGGTGGACCTGGCCGAAGGCTGCCACACTCACCACTTCAACAGCCTGCTGGACATCATCGAGAAAGTGAGAGCTGCTAGGGCACGGGGTGCCTGTGTTGCCAGAAGGACCCCTCTTTAGGGCAAAGCCCTGCAGCAGCAGCATCCTCTGGACTGGCTTGGGTCTCTCAGAGGCAGGGCTTCCCTCCCAGCAGTGATGGGCGGTGTCTGAAGATCCAGCCAGGCCTGCTGCTGCCCAACAGCGTCCTGCTGCCTAGGGTCCTGGGTGATAGCTGTGGTGGTGTCCCGAGTTGGGCTGGAGTGGGGCTTGGCCCATTGTCTTCCTACACAGCCAGCATCTTTTCTCTTAATTTTGAAATGCATCGGAGTATCTGAATGGTCTGTCATGTGCATAAAGTGCATCTCTCCTTATGAGAAGTAAAGGAGAAAGTATCTGCCAGTGGAAAGTACTGAATCTGATAGATGTTGACTCCGGGAACCTGGAACCGGGATTTAAATACAGATCTTCTCTCTAAAGGTGATCACCCGCTCCCTCTCCCCACCCCCAGAGCTGGAGGAAAGAGACATGGAGGCATACTCTGCCTCCTTGGAGGATGTGAAGACTGCTGTCCTGGGGCTGCTCGTCATCCTTCAGGTGGGCCACCACTCTTCTGGAAGGGGGTGTGAGGGCCAGCCGTGTATGTGGAATGCTGATCTTTAGGGACACATCTCCTGGGAGATCCGGGCGCGCCATGGGGGCCGAGGAGAGCAGCTTGGGTGTGATCCTGACTTGTCACAGCATGGTGGGGGAGCCACGTCTCAGTCATTGCCCCAACCATCCCCTCAGCTCTGCCAGCAGCTGGGGAAGGAAGGGATGTCATCCATTTGGCCCCAGGGTTGTTTGATTTTATTAACAGCTTTATTGAGATGTAATTTACATACTATATAATTCATCTGTTTAAAGCATATGGTTCAGTGGTTTTTAGTGTATTCAGAGTTGTGCAGCTATCACGACAGACAATTTTAGAACATCTTTATCACTTCAAAAGACACCCTGTATTCTTCACAGAGCACTCCATGTGCTTGTCCTTCTGTGAGTGTGCTCTTTTCAGCCCACGGGGTCTCGTCTCACACGGCTGCGTGGTGCCCTACTGGTTGGACTTGCCTGATTTAGTAACTTGTTCCCTGTAGATGATAGGGGCACGAGGCTGATTTTTTGCTAGTACTAGGTGCCTAAGTGTGTGTTTTGGTGGGGGGGGCACTGTCCATGGGGCAAAGCCCTGGAGAGGAACTGGTGGCTTGAATGGTTTGTGCATTTTAAAGGATGGCAGATGCTACCCACTGACCTCCAAAGCTTGTCCAGTTTCTCTTTTTCTGGGTGCCAGCTCCCTGGCTGCATTGTGGCCTCCTGCCCTCATTGTGACCACTTTCTCTGCAGACCAAGCTATATGCCTTGCCTGCTAGTCATGCTATGCGTGTGTACGAGATGCTCGTCAACCACATCCAGCTCCACTACAAGCACAGCTATACCCTGCCCATTGCCAGCAGCATCCGGCTGCAGGTATGACAGGCCTGCTCGGGTGGCCAGTAGCTTTGGTGGAGCCCAGCCACACCTCAGGGCCAGACAAGATAGATTCTCTTGTGGGGCCCAGCAGCTGCCTCGGTCTTGGTGGTATAGTGATCTCAAACAGGAGAGGTGTCAGATGACCCTGGGAAGGGTCTCCAATAGCCTGTTTTCTCCTTTAGCACCAGCTGTGGTAACCTGCTTCCCTCTCCTTTGCCTGCAGCACGATGAACCTCCGTGACATGTCAGTCTAGGTCACACAGTGGCCTGGGTTGGGGGCAGAGAAAGTGTATCCCACTGATTTACAGGGTGGCATGTGTTCCACTCCTGATGCTTCAGTCTGTCAACCCCTATAGCAGAGGGTGTGGGCTGTGTGGGGTAGGGCAGGGCCGGGCAGGACAAGTTGCCTTGAGCTTCCACTGTGGGTGCTGGCACCAGACTGAGCAGAGGTCACTGGGACAGAGGCCCTGGTCCTTCCCAGAGCATCTTCCTGTTGGGGTAACCCTCTGTCATTTAGGGAGCCCATGTAAATGACCCTTCATTCATTGGAGGAAGTGAAAGTGTTCTGAGCAGAGGTCTCCTCTTCAGTGCCTGGGGTGGGGCCAGATAGTGCTGCCCAGGCAGCATGTAAGGCATCCATCCCTTTGTCCCAGGGGCGGGACCAGCTGCCTGTGGTGTGAGAGGCCACGGCATTGCCAGCTACTTTGGGACTGTCACAGAGCCTTTGGGTTCTGAGGGAGAAGGTCAAGAATGATGTGCCTTACCACCAGCACCTCTGTCTGCGTAGAGAAGTTGGGGTGTGTTTGCTATTAGTGAAAGCCACATTTCCTGAGAGAGGTCATGGTTCAGGCATGGTCCTGTTCTGTGGTGTTTTCTGTTCCTTGCAGGCCTTTGACTTCCTGCTGCTGCTTCGGGCCGACTCGCTGCATCGCCTCGGCCTGCCCGCTAAGGATGGGGTTGTGCGGTTTAGCCCCTACTGCCTCTGTGACTGCATGTACGTGTGGGCCAACGGCTATCCCTACTGCCACTGTCAGCCCGGTTCCCCTTGGTTCCAAGCCATTAAGGTTATGGGGCTGGTGGGTGGAGCTAGCTGCTCTTCACCCCAAGGATTGTCATGTGTCTGAGGGACAGACACAGTTGGTCTTCTTACTCTTTTTAGGGATTGGGTGTCTCAGCCTCAGTGCTTGTACTTGCTTCCACAGGGAGCTGGAGAGAGGCACTGAGAAGAAGGCCAGCGGCCCCCTGTCACCTCCCACTGGGTTGTCCGGCCCAGCGTCCGCAGGCCCCATCGTACGGCTCGGCTCTTTGCCCTACTCCCTGGTGTTCCGTGTCCTGTTACAGTGTTTGAAGCAGGTGAGGTGGCTGGTCTCTTAAGCCACATTGGTTCAGACTGAGCAAGGACTGGTGCCTCCCAGAGTGAATGTATGGTTCCTTTCCCTGTACTAGTGACCTTGGAAGGTTCATTGCTGGTTTTCAGGTCTTATTCCAAGGTCCCACAGTGGTTCTGTAACCATGTGTTGAGCACCGCTGTGTGCAAAGCATCACCTGGAGCTGGGTGTGGAGCTGAGGAGACGCTCTTGCCTCTAGAATATTGTTTTGGTGCAAGACTAAGGTGTATAGAGAGGTAACTGGCATCATGGAGCAGGGCTGGCCTCAGAAGGAGGCACAGGCAGGCCCTCCAGGACTGCAAGTGGATGCAGTCACATCTGGTTGGAGGCACCTGGAGTGCAAGTAAGGTCAGTCTTGAAAGGTAGGGAAGGTTCCAGAGGTAGGAGTAAGCAAAGTTTGGAAGTAGGGTAGGTGCAGTTTTGTTAGTGGAGTTGGGGAGGCAGAAAAGTTTAGGCTTCTTTCCTGATAGGACCTAGCAAGAGAGAAGTGGTCTGTAGGTGCTGTGGTGGGGGGAGGGCAGGACAGCCTGTGATAGGCTGGGGGAGCTCCTGAGGGCCACAGTAGGAGGCCGGGCCAGGGTCCCTGATGTTGGCACTAAAGGGGACCGTCAGAGATTTCCTGGGAGTCTCAAGGCTTTCAGGTCTTATGGCTGTTGGTATAGCTCATGGACAGTGGTTACAGCTAATGAAGGTTGGGAAGGCCACTGACTTGGTCAAGTGGTGCCACAACTGTCCTCTGCATTGTTGTGGCCCTGGGTTGACTTTAGTCCTGCAGCAGTTACGCGGGCTCGTGGATTGTAGTTGGATGCTTGCTGCTGTTCCGTTTGAGCTGCTATAATAGCTTTTCCCTGCTGTACCTCATCATGCTCTGGGTGGGCATCATTCTGGGCTCCTTAGCTTCAGTGCAGCAGGCAGGCAATCCCTGGGACCCCCTTAGACGAATGGGGAGGATGGAGCCAGGTGTGTGGAAGTTCCAGGTCCAGCTGCAACTGGGCCTCCCAGTCAGCCTGGCAAAGGGAAGGGTGGCTGCCGCCCTCCCCAACCCTCCCCAACCCTCCGTACTTAGCCCAGGAGTGAGGGAAACAAGAGGAGGGTCCTCAGCCCCTCCCCCCACAGCTGTTCAGCTCCAAATGGAGCTTCAAACTTGGAAACTCCCATCTCCCCACTTTGGAGTGCAGACCTCCCCTTGACTGACCCATCTTCCTGTAGGAGACCGACTGGAAGGTGCTGAAGCTTGTGCTCAGCAAGCTGCCTGAGTCACTGCGCTACAAGGTCCTCATTTTCACTTCTCCATGCAGTGCTGACCAGCTGTCTTCTGCTCTCTGCTCCATGGTAACGTGCTGCTTTCCGTGTCCTCCCCTGGGGGCGGTGCTGCAGAGAAGTCCCTCTCTGGGGAAGGAAGGCTTTGAGGCCCTGGCAGGCATGGGAAACACAAGACAGCGTTTCCTTCAGAGCTGTGGTCTCTGCCTAGAGGCAGATCATGCTTCCAGGACCCGTCGTCCTTCCTTTCCCAGCTTATGGGGCAGTAAAGCAGAGGTCCCCAAGGTAGAGCTGGAATTTGAGAGACTGAGTGTGATGTCTCCTTTCCTTTCCTGTCTCTTCCTCACCAGGGCTTCTGTGACAGGCACATCAGTCACACTTCCTGTCTCTTCCTAGCCTCAGGGTGGGTGCTCTTCCCCTTCTTTGAGAAGGCAGACCTTTGTCCAGGAAAGGAAGGAGGAAGGTCTCTGGGCTCTTGACTTCTCCTCCCGCTGGGATTGTGTTCACAGGGACCTCCTTACACCCTTCATCCACCCAACAGTTGACTTAGCCTTCAGGCAGGGTTTCATATCTGGCCCTTGGATTTTAGCTTTCAGGTCCCAAGACCCTCGAGCGGCTTCGAGGTACCCCAGAAGGGTTC
Source organism: Furipterus horrens (assembly GCF_987537825.1). NCBI lineage: Eukaryota > Metazoa > Chordata > Mammalia > Chiroptera > Furipteridae > Furipterus > Furipterus horrens. Next base: position 117,801,968 of record NW_028327175.1, on the reverse strand, counting down.
TCCAGAACTGACCTGCATCTGGCCGTGGTTCCCGTGCTGACAGCATTGATCTCTTACCATAACTACTTGGACAAAGCCAGACAGGTACCGGATGGAAGAGTGACAGTCAAACTGCGGTGCCTAGTCCTCGGGACTTTTGCTTAAGCCAATGGGCCCAATATTTTCCTCCTAACCCACAGTGGCTGCTAGGCCAGGGCGCGGGCACCTGGCTTTGCTTCCCCCTGTGCCCACTGGGCCCCTGCTGCCTGGCTCAGCCTGAAACTGCAGACATCTGAATCCATGGGCATTCCTGAGCACCCCTCTGGGATGTATGGGCTGAAATGCAGCGCTTGATTGCCCTCTCCCCCCCCCAACATACACATAGGAGTGTCTTTTCTTTGAGGAGCATTGCCTTGCTGTAGCTTTAGGACAGGTGCATAAGCCTCTTGGCAGAGCTGGCCCTGTTTTGAGAGGTAGTGTGGCTGGGCCGGGGGCCCCCTGACTTCCATCTGCCTCCACGTCTGTCACCAGGTGCAGCAAGCATGAATAGTAATGCTTGTTTTCTTTATTCCTTGCTGCTGAGAGTGAGGCCTACAATGAGCCGTTACATTTACTATCATTTAAATTCCTAACACTTTTTTGTCACTCTGCCTTAGGAAGGTCAGGTAGCATGCTCAAGGTCATGGCCAGCAAGGAGAGGGGCCTATACTCATTCTGGGCTTTCAGAGCCCTGAGCCTTCACTGTTGACCACAGCACTGTTGGGGACCCGCACTTAACTTTCCATCCCACTCCTCCCCGAACCTTCAAAAGGGCAACTGGCCATGCTGGGCTGAAGGTTCCCTGAGTACCTTTGAGGCCTGAAACATTTCTGAGGGCTGAGGCAGCTGTAGGAGATGAGTTATCCATGGGGCCTTGAGCCCCCAGGTGGTTTGCCCTGAGGCTGTGGCCCAAGCCTGCACTTGGCTCTTGTTTCCTCTGGGCACAGCCTCGCTATCTTCATGGAGGATACTGCCCAGGGTCAGTGTGGGTCCAGCAGCCTCACTGTATCAGGCAGAGCCTCTCTTGCAATAAGGCAAACCAGTTGGTGGTCCCAGAGCCAAGAGAGTGATGGGCCCAGCATGCCCTGGCTCCAGGGTGTTAGCTGGTGGGGAGATGTCAGGACGCACTTGACTGGAGCAGCCCCGCTATCCAGTCAGTGTGGGTGGGGTCGGCTGCTGGTGGCTCTGCTGCTTGGACACTCAGAGACCTGGCACGAGGCACTTAACCTTCATAAACCTTGGCCTCCTTCTGTGTAGAACATTTCTAGTGGGTTATGGGGTAGACAATGCCCTGGCTCACCAGAACAACTGTCAGCAGACAGGCAGGGGTCCAAAAGGCCAGCCTGGAAGGGGCTGGGTCTGAGATACCTGTGCTGCCCCATAGCGGGAGATGGTGTACTGCCTGGAGCAAGGTCTCATCTACCGCTGTGCCAGCCAGTGTGTGGTGGCCCTGGCCATCTGCAGTGTGGAGATGCCTGACATCATGATCAAGGCTCTGCCCATCCTAGTTGTGAAGCTCACACACATCTCCGCCACGGCCAGTATGGCCATTCCGCTTCTCGAGTTCCTGTCCAGTAAGTATCTGTAGCTCCATGTGTATAAATGTGCGCGTGTGTGCATGTGTGTATGAGTGTGGGTTGGGCCCTTGAGTGTCGGGCTGTGCCCTACCCTGCCTGAAATAACCTGTGCTGACTTGTCTGGCCTCATTTTGTAACCTCTCTGTGGCTGCATGTAGGTGCACCTTCCTCTTTCGGAAACTGGGAGATGCCACCCTCTGCTGCATCAGGGCCTTTGCACCTCTGGCTCCTGTGCCTTCAGTGCTTTCCTCCTTCCTGGCCTTTGAATGGTTGGCTCCTTTCTTCCCCTCAGTGTCAGTTTAAATTGCACATAAGCCTCCTATTACTTGACATTGGTCCCTGCACTCAGCCTGGCTCTCACAGCCTCCTCTTTGTCCCCCTCAAAACACACACCACAGCTTGGAAAGGGCTTCGCTGACTCACCACTCAGATTATGACTTCTAGGAGCTCAAAGGTGCCTCGCTCACCCCTTCATTCCCAGTATCCTAGTGTGTTTGGGCCTCAGCAGGCTCTCGGGTGTGTGGATGACGTGAGCCAAGCAGGGCCCAGCACTTCTGCAAAGGGCCACAGACAGCCTCTGCTACACATTCATTTTGTCTGCAACCCTTTAGAAATGTAAAAATGATTCTTAGCTCCTGGATCATACAAATGCAGGCCACTAGCCAGATTTGGCCTAGGGACCATAGTTTGCCAACCCTTGTAATAGAGAGCCAAGGCCAAGGGTCAGGGGAAGGTCATGTTTGGATCAGAGTGTGAATGTGGGGTGACCTTTATTCCTTGGGTCCAAGTGGCTGCATTGGCTTTCAGAAACACAGGACCCTGGTGACCCCAGCCCCTGCTGCAGCCTTGGGCCTGTCTTCGCTGGGCCAGCCTGGCCTCTCTTACTGGCCATCTTCTTGTTTTGCAGCTCTGGCCAGGCTGCCTCATCTCTACAGGAACTTCGCAGCTGAGCAGTACGCGAGTGTGTTTGCCATCTCCCTGCCGTATACCAACCCTTCCAAGTAAGTGCCAACATGCGTCTCCTAGGAGGCCAGGCCTCTCGGAGGAGGAAGCCCTAGGGCCCCTGTGCTCTAGAATTGGTCTGTGCTTCCAGCTCCCAGGACATTTCCCTTTTCTGCCCCTCACAGGTTCAATCAGTACATTGTATGCCTGGCCCATCATGTCATAGCCATGTGGTTCATTAGGTGCCGCCTGCCCTTCCGGAAAGACTTCGTTCCTTTTATCACTAAGGTAAGCCAGTGTTAGGGCTAGGACCAGCTTTGCCATTGGCAAAGTTCCCATGGCTGGAGCAGGGTGATAGGTGGGGAAAGAGCTCAGGCTTCATTTGGTGCTGTTCTTACGGTGCCTAGGGGCTCTGCTGAGCCTGGCCCACTGGAGCAGGAGCTGCCGCCTCTGTCCTAGATCTGCAGCTCGTCCCAGGCTGGCAGCATACCTGGTGGGGCTGATAGGTACACAGGGAAGAAGCATGCAGGTGCCCCAAACTCCAGCTCAGGTCTGCTCCACTCTGCCAGGGCCTGCGCTCCAATGTCCTCCTGTCTTTTGATGATACCCCTGAGAAGGACAGCTTCAGAGCAAGGAGCACCAGTCTCAACGAGAGACCCAAGAGGTGTGGGGCCGGTCATGGGCGTGCCTGGTGTCTGGGCGGGTTGGGCAGGTCTGCGAGTTGTGACCTGTGACCAGCATGGTGCATGCAGGGCCTGGGGCTGACCGGCTGCCCCCAGGCCAGTGAATGGAAATGGGATGCATGGCTGAGGGTGTGCCCCTGTGCAGGCCATGCTGGGCACCAAGATGCCCTTGGGTCATGAGGCAGGGCAGGGCCTGTGAAGGCCACTGGTGCTCCACATTCAGCTGGAGAGTCCAGAGATCCTTTCACCAAGCCTGTGGCATTGTGGAGTCTGTTTATTGGGTTGTGGCCAGACCAGGCCTTGCCTGGGTGGCCAGTGCAAGAGAACCTGAGTTGGGGGTTGGGATGCCAGCTGTAGGGCGTCTGCATTTGGGTCTGACTCCACTGAATAAGCCCAGGGTTGCAATAGGGTAGCTGTGACTCCTGAGAAGCCAAACACCGGGATAAGGAGGAGCCCCAGGGCCTGAAGACCCTCCCCTGGGGACCTACGGTCAGCCCAGCCTTGGGCCAGGGTGCCCCTTCTCCAGAGCTCACTTTCTAGCCCCTGGCTGATCAGGGGACATGTTCTTCTCTGCCATCACAGCCGCTTCTGCCAAATCTGACAATGAGCTGTGCTAGGCCTTGTGTTCATGTTTGCATTTCATTTGAATGGCTACCCCTTCCAGTCCTTCCTCCACCTTCCCACTTAAGCTTTTGTGGCTCTCCCCAAGTGGGAATAAGGCATCTTCCAGAATGACCAGGTCAGGGTGACCAAAAGTCACAAGCTTTTCTCTCAAGCTTCTAGGTGGCTTGGGGCCACCAGCTAAGAACTGGCCTCTTTGAATAATTACCTTCAGGGCTTCAGCTCTTCCTAGGCCTGGAGCTGGGTACTACCGGCCTTCCTCAGGGTGCACAGGACACCTGGTCAGCACAGCCTGGAACCTGCCATGCGGCGAGACCCACACGTGTTTAGTTTGCACTAGTGTTCTTTGTTGTGGTATCGTGCGTGAAACCTGACTTTTTCTGTCATGTTTACAAGATATATTTTCATGCATTTTTGTTTTCTGTTTCTTCCCCTTGCTAACTGGCTTCTGGCATGGTTTTTATTCATCTCACCCATGGGCTCTCCATCTGACCCTGTGGCCTGTGACCTTTCCTCCTCATTCCTCCAATGCCTTGCTCTCTTCTCCTGGGAGCTGGGCTCCCTGGGGCTTGGGCCTTCCTTCCTCACCTGGTAGTTTGAGGATAGCCAGACCCCCCAAACAAGGCTTGAATAACTCTCCACACGTCAAAGAATTCAAGGAGAGCTCTGCAGCCGATGCCTTCCGGTGCCGCAGCATCAGTGTGTCTGAACATGTGGTCCGCAGGTAGTGGGCTTTGTTGGGTGGGGGGCTCAGACCCTGGAGCTTGACCCGAGAAGTGGTGCTGCCAGGCGGGAGTACCCGGGTGGCGGTGCATGGGGCTGCTTGCATGACTTCGTTGTCTGCCCTGCCCTCCCTGGCTGGAGCAGGGGAGAGCCCGAGTGGCAGCCCTCGGCCACAGAGGCCTGCCCTGCTGAGCCTCGCTCTCGGTCTAGGGAGCCTGGCAGTAAGGGGTGAGAAGGTTGCATTCTGTCCCCACGCCTTGTACAAGCACGGCTGGCTACATGGCATCCTCAGGCCGGCCTGGGAGCCCAAAGCTTGGGTGGCTTCTCTGAGAAAATGTCCAGTGGCAGCCTCCTGCAGGCCTGTCCCCAGTGGTCAGGGACCTTTACAAATTAAAGCAGTGCCCGTGCAAGTCAGGTGGGAACACATTCTCCAGGGTCTGGCTTTTTATATCTTCTCTAGTGGACTTTCTTGAGCTTTCTTATAGAAAAGGTCGGCTACTGTGATAGCTGAAAGGGAAGGGAATGGGGACTTTTTTGTAGGGCAGTGGGGGTAGTGGCCAACCTGGGAGGGGCAGGCGAGGCCTGGATTCTCAAGGAGTGAAGTCTTGGTCCCTCCTCCCTGCTGTGTCTGAGTGCAGGTATGGGCTCTCAGGGGTCACTGCTTCGTGCTGAGCAGGCCAGGCTGCACTGAGCAGGGGATACCTGTGTCCTCACTTGGAAGCCTCTTCATATCTTAGCATCTTGCTGCTCAGAGACCTGCCTCCTCGCTGATGCCTGGCTTGGGTTCCAGCGTCAGGCTGGCCTCCACCAAGTGGGATTTGGCTGGGGTTGGGGTGGGGGGAGTGGCGGTGGTCAGGGAGGCTCCCTCTTAGCTTTTTTCCAGCAAATTCTTTATCATGAGCAAAACATGAAAGGGGCTGTGGAATTTGTATCAGAATCAAACCTGCATAAGTCCCTTCTAGTCAAGGGGGTGCATGTGGAGTACAAGGTAACCTGGGGGTAAGGTTGAAGAGCCACACACGAAGCCCAGACTATCCCTGTCCTCGATGGGAGATGGCCCCGTGGGCAGAATGCAATCTGTGCGTATGTCCCATGGTCTCACTCGCTCTGCATGACTAAACAGTTCTGCCACGAAGCCATCAACTAACTCCTGTGCTTTGGTGAGGGGACATCCTATCTCTCCTGCCTCCTACGCCTCTGCTCCCAGGAGCAGGCCTGGGTCTCCCATGAGCTCCTGTGCTTCCTCTCTGGGGTGACGTGTCTACTCTGTTTGCCAAGCTGTGGCTCAAGTAGCCACATGCACTGGCGGAGTCTTTCTGAGCTTGGCCCTTTCAGCACATGCATGCCTTCATCTCTGGTCCCCGGTGGTAGATGATTTGGCCTTCCCAGTGCCCTGACCTTGCTGTGGTCCCTCCCTCCAGCAGGATCCAGACGTCCCTCACAAGCGCCAGCTTGGGGTCTGCAGATGAGAACTCGATGGCCCAGGCTGACGACAACTTGAAAAATCTCCACTTGGAGCTCACAGAAACATGTCTGGATATGATGGCCAGATATGTGTTTTCCAACTTCACAGCAGTCCCCAAGAGGTGTGGGCCAGGCTCTAGGGTTGGAACAGGGTGGGCACAAGGTTTCTTCTGTGACTTACTTGGTCAAAGCAGTGGCAGCAGGCGTGGCATGCATGGCTCCTTCCTATGGGTCACCCTGAGCAGGGCAGCTTTGCATGTCTGAGACTCCCCCTCCTCTAGTCAGGATATCTCGGGAAGCCAAGATTCCCATCCAGAGTTTCCCCATGTGAAGTGTCCAGTGGCAGGACCTGTGCTCCTGTGCTTTCAGGTCCCCCGTGGGAGAGTTTCTCCTGGCCGGTGGTAGGACCAAAACCTGGCTGGTTGGGAATAAGCTTATCACAGTGACAACGAGCGTGGGGACTGGAACCCGGTCACTGCTGGGCCTGGACTCGGGAGAACTGCAGGGCAGCCCACAGTTGAGGTGACTGTACCTTCCACCCCTGCCTCCTGAGCCCAGACCTACATGGGATGGTGCTATTCCGGAGCCCATGGGGCACCCCAGTCATGTTCTGCACGGGCCCTTCTCTCCTCAGTTCTGACCTCAGCATGCACACAAGACAGACGAAGGAGGCACCAGCCAAGCTGGAGTCCCAGACTGGGCAGCAGGTGTGCCTTGGGGCTCGGGACCGGGTCCGCTCCATGTCTGGTGAGCCTTTGTCCCCCCCCCCACCCCCCCATTGGATGTGTCTCTAGGTCCCTGTGCTCAGAAAGGCCCCTGGGAATCAGGGTGCAAAGTGGTTGGCTTCAGGCCTGGCCCAGTTCCTGAATAACTGGGTGCTATCACTGTGAGCCCTCATCATGGGGGACGGGACGCCTTGTATACAGCCCCCTTGCTGCTGCTGAGGGTCTGTTCTCATGGCCAGTGTTTCTTAGAAGCCCTAGCAGCCCTGACCCTGAGCTTAGCTTAGTCCTGGAGCTCTTCTTTGATACTGCTGGAATAAGCCATGGTCCGACTATGGGGATGGTGCTGGGTGCCTTCCTGTGGCTCTGGGTCCCCTGAAGCCGATACCAGAAGAGGACTATGCCTAGGCAGGGCTGTGCTGGGCACTGACCTGGGGCTTCTTGGCCGGATGGGCCTTGGGTGGAGCAGCCAGGTCTGTGCTGGTGGCTTTGCACTGAGCAGGAGGTGGTCACCAGCCCTCCTGCCCTCATCCCCCTCAGGGGGCCACGGCCTTCGCATTGGTGCCCTGGACGCTCCAGCCTCCCACTTTCCAGGCGGCCCTACTTTCCCGGGCCCCCAGACTACACCGGTCAGCAACCCTGAGAAGGCCTCTGCTAGCACCCAGCTCCCGGCGCAGAAGGAGAAGACGAATCTGGCAGCCTATGTACCCCTGCTGACCCAGGGCTGGGCAGAGATCTTGGTCCGGAGGCCCACAGGTACCAAGGGGTGGCCCTGTGCTAGGCCAGCTCAGGTCTCTGTTACCACATAGTGTGGAACAGTTGCCCATAAGGGGGACACACAGGAGTGAGCAGCAGGCAGCTGGGTCACAGGCGAATTTTGGAGGTGACTTGAGTTAACAGTCTGCTCAGGAATCATGAAGTGCCATAGACTAGGTGGCTTATGTAACAGAAGCATTATTTCCTCCTGGTCCTGGATTCTAGAAGTCTGAGATCACGATGTGGGCAGGGCTGCTCTCTCCTGAGGCCTTAGCTAGGAGGTGGTCATCCTCTCCCTGTGTTCCCACATCGACATTCCTGTGTTTCTGTCCTATCTCCTCTTCTTATAAGGACACCAGTCAGACTGGATAAGAACCACCCATGAGACCTCGTTTTACCTTAATTAAAGACTTTATCTCCAAATATAGTCATATTCTGAGATCTTGGGGGTTAAGAATTCAGCATGAAAGTGGGGACACAGCCCATAATGGATATTTCAGGCTAAAGGAAGGACCTACAAGCCAAGGCCAGGGTTCAGGAGGCACCTCGGTTGCAGAGAGGTGGGGTGTTGGGCCCCGTGGGGGCCTCCAGTGCTGGGCCACAAGTGCTGGGGATGGTAGCCAGGAGAGGCTCCTCACTCATGTTTTAGCTCAGTCCCCTGGCTCCAGTTAGGGAGTGGGCAAGTGGGGCGCAGGAGGAGGTGGGTGCAGGGGCAGGTGAGACACTTTGGAGGTGAGGACATTCAGTAAGGAAGGTCAAGTCAAAGTGTGGGGCCATGGGCCTTGTGGGGAGGAGACCAGCCCAACAGCCTTCCTAGCGTGGCCTCCCTGCCCAGCCCAGCGGGGAGGTGTCTGCTGCTTTGAAGTGCCTCCTGAGCCTGACCTGGGTGCAGGGGCTGACATGGGGCAGCAGAGTGTTCATCATTCAGGCAGGTGTCCCACCAGACAGGTGTTGCCCTGACCTTGGGGCCTTGGAACCTGGGAGTGGGGACATCAGGGCAGAGTCAGGGGTGTGCCCTGGTCCTCCTGCTTGCTCTCACTCTCTGCTTTGAGCACAAAGAGCTCTGCATGCCCAAAAGGTGCATACCCTTGAGGGTGGAGGTACCAGGGTCTACCCAGGGAGGGCCGTGAGGGCGTGGCTGGTTGAATACATGAGACTTGAAGCCTGAGGGGTGCTGCCTCCCCTCCCCAGGGAACACTAGCTGGCTGATGAGCCTGGAGAACCCACTCAGCCCCTTTTCCTCGGACATCAACAACATGCCACTGCAGGAACTGTCCAATGCCCTCATGGCTGCTGAGCGCTTCAAGGAGCGTCGAGACACAGCCCTGTACAAGTCACTGTCAGTGCCGGCTGCCAGTTCAGCCAAGCCCCCCCCACCCCCACGTTCGAACACAGGTGAGCACTCGCCCACTTCCCGCCTGGTGCGCCCCATCTCATGGTGGTGTGGCGTGCTGCACTGTGGGGACATGCCTGTTATGGGGTCCCTGAGTCTTTCTTGGTACCACCAGCCTCGGGCAGTGCTAGGAGGCTGACTTGCGGGAGGAAACCTGTGCTCCTGACCCTGATGTTGAGGAGCAGGGCTGCTCCAGCCAGAAGCAACTTTCTTTGGAGACTGGGTGCTGGTAGAGGGCCGGCTCGATGTCTCATTAGCTGATGTCTCTCACTCACAGGATGGATGTGGGCAGGACTCTGGAAAGCCTTTGCCCTGCACCCTCCTCGGGATGCCCAGTGTGTGGGGCTACAGGAGTGGCCCCACTTTTGCTGGGGTGCGGGTTTGGATGCACCAAGCATACAGCCTGAGCCTGTCTACAAGCTCTTAATGCCCCTGCCCGGCTGGGCCAGGGTCATCTTTCTACACCACCCTCTGGCCACAGATAATGTTTAGAGGCTGAGCTCTGTTCCTGAGGGGAAGGGATGCATTCCCCTCCCCAAATTACGCACAGGCAGCTTGGAGAGCTGAGACCACCATGTGCGCCCTGCCCACCTGCCTCCCCGGGTGCTGCTGGCCTTCCCCTCTCTCTCTCCAGGCTCTGGGTCTGTGCAGGACTAGTGGTGCCTGTCCTTTCTGCTCAACCTGTGTGTAGTCTGCCCTCTGATGACTGGCCGCTCACGGCTTCCCTTGCAGTGACCTCTTTCTCCTCCCTGTACCAGTCCAGTTGCCAAGGAAAGCTGCACAGGAGCATTTCCTGGGCAGGTATTCATGCATCTCCTTAGGAAAGCAGTGTTTGCCGCAGAGCTCTGCTCTGCCTTATAGCTGCTGTTTTCACCCCCTCATCTGCTCATCCCTCCATGAGCCCGTCAGCCTCTCATCGCCCTCCGGGAGCAGGGCCCCAACTTGCATGAAGACCTCTGTGCGGAATGTCTGCTTTGCCAGCAGGAACCTCTCTGCCTTGTGCCTTTGTGGTTGAGCTTTGTTCCCAGGCTGAATGGGCCCTCCCAACCCTGGGGCTCAGCCAAGCTGACCTTGCCCTGGCCTCTGGTGATCTGATTAGCTTTGTGAACTTACAAATGGGGCTCTGTCTATCTTTCATCATGGGCTGGCTGAGGGCATGCAGACTGGGTTCTGGGCTGTTGCCCCCAGGCCCTGGCAGGGGAAGATGTGACTAATGCAGCACTCTGGCCCACCTGCGTCCCCATGTGTGGGCAGGAGCCGGTTAGGAAAGGGCAGCGTGCAGAGGTCTCTGGCAGGCAGCTGGTGGACTGCACGTGTGCAGGACTGTGCAGTGGCCTCAGGCTGCGCTAACCCTCAGTGGCTTCTTCTCACCCTGCCCCTCGTCCTGACACTGGCACAGGAAATGCTGCTTGGGGGCATCGTGCATTCTTCTGAGCACACCTGGCTCTGGGTCTGGCTTGGACTTGGAAGGCAAGCTTCTGCTTCCCAGAACAAGCTCCCCAGTCTGTACAGGGACTTCTGCTGCATCAATGTTTCCTCCAGTCCAGGATGGGAGCAGTTTGGGCCTCTCCCAGTTCCTGAGGCTGATCCAGCCACTTCTCCTGAGCTGAGAGGCCTCATCTCAGGCAGTGTTCCTCTGAGGGGTCCATCTGCCCTCACCTCCCTGCCTTGCTGGAGGAGCAGAGGCAACTTCTGGGGGGCACCAGGCCGGGTTGATGGGGATTAGAGGAGCCAGATGACCCCTCGTCCTGATCCTCAGGAGCCTGTGTAGGAGTCACCCTGTGTCAGGGCTCACACCCATGCCCCTCAAAATGCTCTCCTCCAGCTGGCTTGGTGGGTGGGGGTGGCTTAGAGCCACAGGCAAGGAAAGCCTTGGGTGAGTCTCTGCTGGGGGCAGCTATGCCCTCTCATGGGGGAAAGGCTGGTGCCTTTGAGGCCATGTCCCTGGGCTGGGCCAGCACCCAGCAGCCCTGTCTGTGTCCTCCCAGACTCTGCTGTGGTTTTGGAGGAGGGAAGTCCAAGTGAGGCTAATATGCTGGTGGAGCCCCCGGAGTTGGAGGACTTTGAGGCAACACTAGGCACAGACAGGCGCTGTCGGAGTACTGAAGCTTATAGTAGGGTGAGTACACCGGGCACCAGGGCCTCGGGCCTGCTGGGCCCTGTGGGTACTCTCATCTGGGCCTTTAGGGCCAGGCTTGCTTTTAGACCTCAACCTGAGCCCCTGGGTGTAGGAGGAGGGATCAGACTGAGGTGGAGTCCAAAGTGGAAGGGCAGGACTGAGGCAGGGATGGGGCCAAGGCAAAGGGGTAGGGTCTCAGGCAGGAGGATGGCGGGAACCCTGCACTCTAAGCTTTGTGGCTCTGAATTTGGGTGAGCCTTTTCCCTGCCTCTTTCTCATATAAAAAACAGCTGGCTGTTCTTCCCAGCCCCTTCTGCGCAGACAGTGAATTTCCCAGAGCTCCATCTAGGGATAGCTTCTCTGGTGGCATCCTTTGGTTTGTGGGGCTCTTGGCTCTGCTCAGCGTGGGACACAAGCAGATGCTGTCTTGGGGTGGGGCAAGGGGGTGCGGGAGGGGGGATGGGGCAGGGAGTAGAACTGTCAACTTGGTGCTAGGTGGTTCTGTGGCCCTGGGCTAGGAGACATGTAGGGACCCATTGCCTCCCAGTAAACCCCAGGTGGATTCAGTGGCAATGAAGATTCTTTTGGAATGTATTCTTTACAGTCATCTTCAACTTCTAGCCAGGAGGAGAAGTCATTCCACGCAGAAGAGCTGTCTGCTGGAGGGATCCCCATTGAGCGGGCTGTCTCCTCCGAGGCAGCCCGGCCCTCTGTGGACCTCTCTTTCCAGCCCTCGCAGCCCCTGAGCAAGTCCAGCTCCTCACCTGAACTGCAGACCCTGCAGGACATCCTCGGGGACCCTGGGGACAAGGCTGATGTTGTCCGGCTAAGCCCTGAGGCCAAGGCCCGGTCACAGTCAGGGATCCTAGATAGGGGAAGTGCTGCCTGGTCAGCCACAGGCGAAGCAAGCAGGGGCCCCACCCACGCCGAGGGTCCCATACCTTCCAGCTGTCCCCGCTCCCCCAATGGCCTTCGGCCCCGAGGCTATACCATCTCTGATTCGGCCCCATCACGCAGGGGCAAGAGGGTGGAGAGGGACTCCTTCAAAAGCAGAGCTGGAGCCTCCAATGCTGACAAGGTGCCAGGCATCAACCCCAGGTGAGCCTCACCCTGTGAGAATGTGGCATCTAAGCAGCCCTGGCAGAAAAGGCTGGGGGACAGGAGTGCATGTCGGAGCCACAGGCGAGGACAGTCCTTTGGCGATGCGGTGTAGACCCTGCCACTTCCTATGTATGCTGTAACTGCATTGGCTATGACCTCAGTCTGAGATCTCCAGCACTAAGGTCAGTCCTCATCATCTCTCCCTCTGCAGTTTTGTGTTCCTACAGCTCTACCATTCGCCTTTTTTTGGTGATGAGTCCAACAAGCCCATCCTTTTGCCCAATGAGGTGGGCATGCCTTTTCTCCTCTTCAGGGCCCCCCTGGATTCTGGGGGCGGGGCGCAGTGGGATGCCCAGCTGTGGGTAGTAGTAGCAATAGCCCAGGCTTGCAGTGGGCTGTAGCCTCAGCTCCCTGTGGCAGCCTGTGGTAATCTACCTGGGTAGGGAGAGCCCTCCCCTGGGAAGGCATCTGGCTGAAGCTGGCCAGGCAGGGTTGGTTGGTGGGAGGGGACAGCCGCTGCCCTGGACTCAAGCAGGTCTCTGTGGATACAGTCCTTCGAGCGGTCAGTGCAGCTTCTTGACCAGATCCCATCATATGACACGCACAAGATTGCTGTCCTGTACGTGGGAGAAGGCCAGGTGAGGCTTCCGGGATGGCAGGGGCTGCCTACGTGCCAGGGTAGAGCTGGGCAGCCTTCTTGCCTGGGTGGAGTTTGGGGGTATGGGCCCTCATCCTCCACAGAGCTCAGTCACTGCATAAGGTGCTAGAGCATCAAGTGGTTATTGAGCTTTGTGACAGGTACTATTCTGGGGCCAGGACACAGGAGTGAGAATCACAGGGCAGGTGTGAGCACAAGGTACACCAGAGGGTGCTAAGGACTATGGAGAGGAAAGGTGGCAGGTCCCAGGAGACTGCAAGGATGAGCAGGGTGGTGTTAACATCAGTAATCCAAGGGAGGTGACACTTAGGAGAGATGTGAGGGAGGTGAGCATGTGTGTAGGTGTGTGTGGGAGCGTCCTGTGCAAGAACAGCATGTGCAAAGGCCCTGGGGAGGGGGCATACCTCGTGTAATCGAGGGCTGGCACTGAGTGGGCGGGAAGTGGGGTGGGGAAGTAATGGGGAGGAGCCGATCATTGACATCCTCTTGGGCTGCTGTATTTTTATTTCCAGTGAGGTAGGAGGGCCTTGGATAGTTTTCAGCCAAGTGTTTGCTCTGACTCAACCGAAGTCTCAAAAGCATCCTGGCTGCCATGTGGAGAACTGGTGCAAGGGGATGATGACAGTCTGAGTGAGACAGGGACAGGTCTGAGGAGTTTGTCAGTGGGGTGCTGGGGAATGCTAGGGTTCTGGGTGTATTTTGAAGTTTGAAATGACCAAATTGGCTGGCAGACGAGTTATGAGAGAAGGGGAACTCAGGGATGTCATCTGGGCAACTGCTGGAATGGTTACCTTGCACTGAGCCTGGGTTGATGACAGAAGTGGGACTCTTTGCCAAGCCACACGAGTTATCCCCCTACCACCCCTCTGGTCCTCAGTAGCAATAAGCCCTTGGGGCTCTTGGGAACCATGCTCAGGGGGCCGCTTGGGAGAGGTGCCATCGTGCTTCTCCTTTCTCCCTACAGAGCAACAGTGAACTCGCCATCCTGTCCAATGAGCATGGCTCCTACAGGTACACAGAGTTCCTGACAGGCCTGGGCAAGCTTATCGAGCTCAAAGACTGCCAGCCGGATAAGGTGTACCTGGGCGGCCTGGATGTGTGTGGCGAGGATGGCCAGTTCACTTACTGTTGGCATGATGACATCATGCAAGGTTCGAGCCTTCCCAGGGCATGGGCCCTCTCCAACCCCATTCCTATTGGCCTGCTATCAGGGGAGCAGTGGAGGTATCAAAGGGCCTGAGGACACCAGCCTGAGCACTGAGGCAGCAATTGGGTTGGCCCCTCTGCTTCCAGAGCTCTCCTCTCGGGGAGAGGAGCCAAGTGCTATTGGCCAGGCACCAGAGACATGGCTCTGGCAGGTGCTCAGAGCCTCTGCTCCTGGTGAGAGGCACAGAGGCCGCCTGCTCCCTTGCCAGTACCTTGCTTGGGCTGTACTGGGCCCACTCAGCTCAGCCCCATTCTGCATCACAGCTGTCTTCCACATTGCTACCCTGATGCCCACCAAGGATGTGGACAAGCACCGCTGTGACAAGAAGCGCCACCTGGGCAATGACTTTGTGTCCATTGTTTACAATGACTCTGGCGAGGACTTCAAGCTGGGTACCATCAAAGTGAGCGACATTGCCTTCAGGATGGGTGGGCACAGATTTGGGCCCCTGGGCTGGAGGCTGCATCTCTCTGGGGAAGTGTCCATTGGTATATGTTGAGTGGAGGCAGTGTGTGCCATTAGGGTCAGTGTGGTGAGAGGCAGGAGCACTGACCTACTTTAGTGTCCTCCACTATCAGCTGGGGTGGGCAGGTCCCTACTCTGATCCTGTTCCCTTCTTTGTAATGAGGATGTGATAACAGCCCTGTCAGGTTCTTCATGGAGCCTGTGGCACCTGCTGCTGTGGTTTTGCGAGGAACAACTGAAGGTGCACATGTGCTTAGCAGGATGTATGGCATGTAATAGGTGCTTAGTGTGCTCATAAAGCTGTGAGGCTGTGAACCCTTTTCCTCTGGTAAAGTGCAGGGTGGGGCAGGGAGATAGGCCTAGTATTCCTGCCCTCCCCCACCCTCCTAGGCAAGGATGCTTGGGCTTGAGGTCCTGTGGGGAGGAGGTGGGCTCAGTCCTGGCAGCTTGTCACAAGGTGTGGATGTGGAAGGCAGCTGCAAGACCAAGTGGGCTGGGGAGCCCAGTGCACCCCAGGTGTCTGAGGTGCTGGTGCTTAGAGAGGTTCAGATTTATTCTAAATGCAACTGAAAGCCTTGGAGGTTACTGAACACAGACCACCCCCCTCAGCCCCCCAGGCTGCTGGGCAGAAAATCTGTTGGGAGGGCAGACATGCCTATAGGGAGGCCTGCTCGTTCCTTTGCTACAAAGCTGGGAAACAAGAGGGGCCCAGAGCGTGGGTGGTGAAGCTGCTCCTTGAGGTGAGGCGCTTGGTGCTATTGCTGGCGGGTGAGCAGGTACTTGGATGTGCAGGCTGGAGAGGCTCTTGGGACTTGTCAGTGTGTGGAGGGCATCTGAGCCAGGGGCTGCGAGTCAGCAGAGCTACACATGCTTTCAAGTGACAATGAGGCCAGGGGCAGCAAGTGCCCTAAACTGTGTTGTATGTTGAGGGGGAGGAAGCTCTGTGACTGAGGTCTTGACAATGCGTTTAAACTTTGACAAATTCAGAGGTTGGGTTTTAGAATGCCAGGCATTTGAGGGGAGATTTAATGGCAGCCCCAGCCCCCAGGCTGGATAGGTGGTGTGTAGAGGCAGTAGCTAACACTCATGCATGTAGAGTTAGCCAACATCCCATACCAATGAGCTGCTGCCCTCATGAGGAAGTAGCAGAAAGTGCCTTTTGGTGTTGGGGTAACCCTGCTTTTGTCTGGGCAGGGCCAGTTCAATTTTGTTCATGTGATTATCACCCCACTGGACTACGAGTGCAACTTGGTGTCACTGCTGTGCAGGAAAGGTGAGGCCTGGGGATTGGTGGGGAGGCCCTTGGGACCCTGTGCCCTACTTGAGTGCTGTGTCTCCCCAGACATGGAGGGTCTTGTGGACACCAGCATGGCCAAGATTGTGTCTGACCGCAACCTGCCCTTTGTGGCCCGCCAGATGGCCCTGCATGCAAATGTAAGCAGAGGTGACATCCTGGGCAGGTGTGACAGGCCATAGGTGCCACCCATAGAAGACTCACCATGCTGCCCACCCTGTCCCAGATGGCCTCACAGGTGCACCATAGCCGCTCCAACCCAACTGACATCTATCCCTCCAAGTGGATTGCCAGGCTCCGCCACATCAAACGGCTCCGCCACCGGGTAGGTAGAATGGGCCATGGGCATCTGGATGCAGCAGCTCCCCCAGAGACAATGTGTTCCCCTGGGAGAGAGCATGTGCTGCCATTCTGGGCTTGCTTCAAGGTCCCCTCTCCCTTCAGATTCGTGAGGAAGCCCACTACTCAAACCCCAGCCTGCCCCTGATGCAGATGCACCCCCCGGGCCATGCCAAAACCCCAGTGCAGGCTCCGGCTGAGCCCGTGCCCACCTATGAGACAGGCCAGCGAAAGCGCCTCATCTCCTCTGTGGATGACTTCACAGAGTTTGTGTGAAACTACAGCTGGGGCAGTACCTGGCCTTGTTGGAGCTAAGATGCTGAGGATGTGCCCAGGCTCTTTATGGCTGCTGTCTGAGCAGTCACACTGCTAGACCCTCCTTGCCCCATACAAGGTACTGGGTAGTATTTATTTGTGCAAACAAATAAAGTCATGAAGCCTGGGTCTGCTGCGGTGTCCACTGGCCCTCAATGCTCGGACATATACACAGATAGCAGTCAGCCAACTCATTTATTTGGCTTTGTCTGGTGGGGGTGGGGTTAGAGGCAGGATCAAGGCTGAAGCTTCAGCCATGTCCACAGAAGCGCTGGGGGGGGGGGGGGCTATCAGGCTGTTGTCGAGGCTTCACCCCTTCAGGAAAGCCTCACACAAGTGTTCTCACATTCACCTTCCCCAGCCCCAGGAGCCAGCCCCAGGGAGGGGTTCCCTTGCTACACGGTAGTCCTGTTCCTTACTCAGACCTGACACCAGCAGGCCTGGGCCCTGCCTCTGGCTGCCTGGCCTTGGGCAGGGCAGGAAAACAAGGCCAGGGTATTGACAAGAGCTGCCTAGAGAGTAGTTGTGCCCTCAAATGAATGTCCTGTCCCAGTACCTTCACAAGGCCAGACTTATACCCAAGAAGGAACTGTTACTTCCTTGGCCATGGCCATGCGGAGAAGTGTCTAAGGAAGGAGGCCAACTCTGCAGCACCCCCACCACCACCACCACCAATGCAAACAATAGTGGGTACCAGGCCATTGCAGCCATCAGGCCCCTTGGCCCTAGTGAAAAACAGCAAAGTACAAAAATATATACATTTTAACCCCATATAAATTACTGACAATAGACACACAGACGGCAGCTGGAAGTGAGTGCACTCAGCAAAGGACAGGGGAGGTAATAATTTAGGGGATGGGGGGATAACAATGGGTGCAGGTTCCCTCCCCACAGCCTGGATCCTTAGCAAGGGGGAAATGTCTGCCCAGGAGGTGGGGCTGGGCACAGCCCGCTGTACCTGAGGACTCAAAATAAATTAATGTCTCAGAGGCTGGGCACTTGGTCCAATACTGCTGTGTCCTCCCACAGGGAGCTGGGGAGAAGACCCTGGGTCCTGACTGGCCACCTGGCCTCTTTAAAGTGCTGAAGCCCAGAGATTCAGAGAAATGCTGCCAGCTCTGAGTGACTTGCATGCAGCTGTTCTGCCTGGCCCAAGACTTTGAGGGTGGCAGAAGGTAATACTGAGTGTTATCTCCTGGCCCCTTGGGCCAGAGTAGCCACACGCCCATCCCAGGGAAAGGACATGAGCTAAGGTCCCTTGGGGCTAAGTGCTGCTGGGGTGGACCTTATTCTTGGCCCGTAGGGAAGCCCTGCTGGGGCCTGTAGCCAGGCCAATGCCTCGACTGGCCCGGGCAAGGCGGCTTGGCAAGGCTGGCTGCAGGCCTGGGGAGGGACCAGGGCGAGGCGAGGCCCGGGGATGGCTGGTCCTACGGCCTTGCAGGCTGTGAAGCCTTTGCTCCAGCTGGTACACATCCTCCGTAGCCTGGTTGAGTCGATCAAACTGGGCAAGTAGGGCTTCAAACACAGCTTGGAGCCGGGAGGGCTCGGGGTCCCCCCGTGGCCCTAGCCTGCCCAGGCCCACACTCAGCCCATCCAGCTGGCTAGAAGAGGTGGAGAGACGGGAGGCGTCGGAGTCCCCAGTAGGTGGAGGCACATCTGGAGATGACTTGGAGCCCCTGGATGAGCGGGAGGGCAGTGGCTCCATCCCTTCAAAGCGGACTTTGTGGCGGAACTGGGGGCGGCACAGGGGCTCAGTCAGTCTGACTGCGCCCTGAGCCCACCTAGGCCTGGGGCGCGTCCCCCCCCCCCCCACTGGGCCGTACCCACCTCCTTGACTTTGCTGAAGCCCATCCAGAGGCGCAGTCTGCGCAGTAACAATTCTACCATCTCGTAGTCCTGAGGCTCCCAAGCTGGGCGGTAGAGCTCCCCTCGCAGAGTATGGTAGCGCCACCGGAGAAGGACTGCCCCCAGCCTCAGGGCACCCCATAGCCGAAGAGCCCAGAGTCCAGTGCACAGCATGGGGGATAGGCGCCAGGACTCTGGGCACAGTACAGGCCAACCACCTCTGGGGCATAGCACCAAGAGGGCCTGGGCTGCCCTCATAAGTGAGTCCACACAAGAGGATACCAGCTAAGGGAAAAGTGACATGAATGAGGGGTGGACCCTGGGCTAAGCCTCCCCCTAGAGCCCCATTATCACCTACCAGAACAGCCAGCTGAGCATAGGCCACGGCCAGTGCCATCAGACCTAAGGCTGTCCCCAGGAGCTCCGGCAAGGCCCGGCACAGCGTCTTGCTGAAAACCGACCACTGGCGCACGAAGCGCAGCTGCTGGGCGGCCTGTGGGCAAGGGGCATCAGCCGACCAAGCCTGGCCCACTCGGCCCAGCTCTCCCAGCCTCGGACCTACTGGCCCAGCCCTCACCTTGATCAAGAGCAGAAAAAGCAGCGATGCAGCCAGCCCACGGGCCGCGGCGCTCAGCTGCGCCACCTGCTCGAAACTGGTAAAGTGGCGCGGGCGTCGGCGCACGAAGCGCATCCACTGGCGGTCGGCGGCGCCCAGCTGGGCCAGGCGCAGGAGAGCGGCAGCGGCAGTGAGCGCCACCAGTAGCCACCGCGCCCATGCCCCAGGCCGCGCTGTGCGCACACGCCCCTCCCTGCGCCAGGCACGTGCTTCAGCCACTGAGAAATACAGTGCGAACAGCAGCAGGCTCACCTGCAGGGGTAGGGTCAGGGCAGGATCAGGACCTGAGCGAATGGGTCAGGATGCACTGGGGACGGGACTGGGGTTGGGACGTGCTGGAGGTGGGGCCAGGAGGGCAGAGCCTACCGTAGTGAGCAGTGGCAAGGAGAGACCAGCGCTCAGACGCTGCAGCGAAAAGGGGCGGACGTTGAGGGCAGCCACAGCGTGTCCGGCAGTGAGGAACTCCAGGCGCAATGTGACGGCAGCGTGCAGCCCCACGGCCGGGCTGTAGCGTGTGAGCTCCACAAACACTGCACGGCTCCTACGCAGAGGGAGGGGGTGAAGAACAGGATGTGGGAGGGGTGAGGACAGAAACCACTACCCCCTGAACCACGGAGGCAGGGCCTCTGATGTCAGGGGTTGCATGGACTGGGGAGCTCACTTGCCACTTCCGGGACTGATCTGAAGCGGCAAAGCTGGAGAGTGGGGCTAAAGTGGGATTACTGATGATGGGAGACCACTCTGTTGAGGGGAACCACCGAGGAGGGGCCAGAGAACAGTGGCAGAGCGAGGCAGCCTGTCTCCTAAGTGCCCGCCTACCTGTTATCAATCCAGTTGTGCAGCTGCAGGAAGCCCAGCTGCGCACGGCTCTCCTCCAGGCTCAGCCCCAGCTCCTGCACGTAGCCCCCGCTGTCATACACGGCACAGTAGCCCCAGTACCAGACGCTGTGAGTGAGGGACAATGTTAGACACAGCCCAGCCCTGCAGCAACCTGGGAGCCATGCTGGCTGGGGCGAAGGGGCTCCTTTGGAGTACGCCCCAGCCCCTCCTTCTGTACTCACCCCAGAAGGTCTGGCGCAGAGTAGGTCCACATCTCAGAGCCATTGTGGGCAGCACTTCCCCAGCCAATCCCATAGTCGCTGGTGCTGAAGCTACCTGAAGGTGCTGAACACGTATGCACCCTTGAGCCAGGAGAGTCTGGGCAGAGTGCTGAAATCAGAGGGCTGGGGATTGAGCATGATCCAACCAGAGGAGCTTACTGTTTACCAGCTGTCTGGGCTGAGCTCCACATGAGCTTCCCTGAAACCCTCCTTGCAATCCTGAAGGTAGATGTCCCATAAGGAAAACGAGGCAGGGAGAGGGTAAAGGTCACACAGCAGGGGAGCTGAACCAGAACCCAGCCAAAGGCTTCTCTTTGGAAAAGAGCAGGGACAAGTGCCAAAGTGGCTCCCAGCTTACCTTCCTTCAGCCGCACCTGTCGCAAGCGTGGGGGTCCCAACTCTGGGCTAGACTGGTTCCCATGGACGTAGGGGAGCAGTACATGGGACATCCACGGCCAGAACTCTTCAGACCTGCTCACACCAGACAGGCATATGCTCCATATCTCAGCTCCCCACACTGCCAGGTGTCAGAGCCCAGGGAGCACAACTACTGCAACCCCAGCCCAGCCCACAGCAGGCTGCCAGTACCACTGGAGGGGCATGACCCGGTTCCTCAACCTTGGCCTACTGACATTTGGGGACAGACAGCTCTATGATGGACTGTCCTGAGTGCCATAGGATGTTTAACAGTATCTCTGGTATCTACCCATTGCCAGCAGCACCCACTCCAGTCCTGATAACTAAAAGTGTTATTGAGACCATTCCTGATGGCCCCTGGGGACTGAGCTCTATCAAGGGCAGGATCAAGGTGCACCTGGTGGCATCAGCACCACCCTGGCCCAACAGACAGGTGTATACATGCATCAGGGTGTTCATACCGGGTGATAGCCAGGAAGGCCCGACTATCTAACTCCTGCCTGATGGCACTTTGCAGGCGGTAAGCGTGGCTGTGGCATGAGGCGTCCCCGTAGTTGGCCAGCAGTGTCACCAGCAGGAGAAACATGTACACCAGGAGGCTCTGGGGGGCAGGGACAGCCCTGGTGTCAGCCAATCCTAGCCCAGCCACCGTTAACAGGAAAAGGCTTCTGGACAGCAAACTGCTCATGGCCAGGGTGCCTGGCACTGAGAAAGAACAGCACAGATGCCTTGCCAGTGCCCCCACATGGGGGCCGACATGCGGTCCACTGAAGGCCCAGGAAGCCACACCTAGGGCCTTGCCAGACCAGACAGAAGTAGGCACTGGAGCTGGGTATAAGAAGGGGCAGAACAAAGACTAGAGGCAGCAGGAATCAGGGTGATGGGAGGAAGCCAGACCAGGGCTGCAGAGCCCTAGGGCCTTCTTTGAAGGGGAAAGGGTGCAAGTGAGGTTTTTGAGAAGGGCATGACCTCTAGGAAGAGGTTGCACTGGCCAAGAGGTAAAGAGGGGAGGTGGCATGGGCCGCAGCAGTCTGACTCACCCTCAGCATCCTGTGCAGCCTCTTGACTTTTCGGGCTTCCTCCTTTGCCAGAAAGAGGGCAAAGCCATGGGGGGGCCTCACACGGGGCACACGCTCACTCACAGGTGTCACAGCTGGGCTCTCCACCAGGGTGTCATCCTCATCAGGGTGCAGCCGCTTGGCCACCAGTGAGAAGTATAGGGCTTCCAGAAGGACCTAGGCCGGGGTTGGCATCAGAGGGGTCCAACCTGGCAACCTGGCCCCCCCTGCATCCCACTCACCTTGAGAGGCTCCCAGCCAAGGAATGAGGCCAGGAAGCTGGAGCTGCTTGAGAGGAGCCACATGACACTCACACCAGGGGGGAAGCTGGCACCAACCCACCCTGAGACCCCCATGGCCACAGCCACCAGTAACAGACTGAGCCCATGGGCCAGGGATGCACACCAGGCTGGCAGCAGTCGCTTCCGCAGGCCCTCCACCAGCCCTGAAGAGGCAGAGACAGACAGGTGACTGGAGGCCCAGAGGGAGGGGCAGGAAGGGGCATCCTGGGGGACAAATGAACACACCTGGCCTGGAAAGCTTTACTGACTGGGGCTGCTCCCAGCTCAGGCCCAGGCTGGGGAGCCCTCTCTCCCCTAGCCTTTGCAGCATCAGCATCTCAGTCCTTTCCCCAGGAGCGCTAGACCTAAAGCACAAGAAGAGGGGTGCAGTCAGCACTCACCTGTCAGCCCCACACACTGTCCACCTCACCTGTGGGGCAGTTCCTTGGGCCTCTTGGGGCCTTGCCTTCTCCCCGCCAGGCCAGGAAGTTGTGTCAGCCTGTTTCTCTCTCCCCCTCATTTCCTGCCTACCCCATCAACCTTGTCCCATACTTCTCTGTGACCTGTTTCACCTTCCTCCTGTCCTGCCACTCCTCCAGCAGCCACCGCCTTTACAGCATGACTGTAGTGGCGTCCCACTGCCTGCTCTTCACACCAGCAAACTATGACTAGCTTCCAGTGAGCACTCCCCATGCCTTCAGGCCTTCTGCCTCAGACTCCCCACTGCACACAATACACAAAGGAGCCCTGTGCTGATGTACCTTTGTGACATAAGACTAACTTTTGGACAAGGACATGTGTGTATGTCTTTCAAATCTCTACGGTACATGGTGCGCCATAGGAGCCAGATGCTACATGTCTCTCACAGTACCACCTGCCCTGCCCAGCTCCAGAGCTGGTACCTTAGAGGGAGAGAGTAAGAGGAAATGGGGAGAAAAAAAGATGAGGTGGAGGGAGAAAGGGGAGCAGGAGCTGAACAGGCACTTACTCAGAAGACACACATAGGAGAAGACACACTTGGGAGGTGGGAGCTCACAGAGAGAAGAGCAATGAAAAACGTATTTTTCTTGAAATTGAGTTTTCTGATTATAAAAGAATGTTTGTAGAAAGGATAATAATAAATAGAGAACGGAAAAGACAAGGTGGAGCGACAGGAGTGCACATGCCTCACAAAAAATGCAAGGACCAGGAGCCACAGCCGTTGGAGGAAAGCAAGGGGCAGCAGCAGGACAAGGAGAAGTCAGGTTTCTAGCCCCTCTATAGCCATCTCCAGTGCCAGTCGCCAGCTGATGATGCTGGAAGGGAAGTCAGGACTCTACTTTTCCACTCTGGGCTTGAGCATCAAGATCCTGAAGAAGAGCCCTGGCTGGTGAGCACTGGCCTGTGAACCAAAAGGTTGCTGGTTTGATTCCCAAGTTGCAGGTCAGGTACCCAAGTTGGGGGCTTGCGAGAGGCAACTGGTCGATGTTTCCCACATCAATGTTTCTCTCCCTCTCTTACTCCCTTCCCTGCTCTCTAAAAATAAAAATCTTTAAAAAAAAAAAAAAAAAGTCCTGAAGAAGATGGCCCAGGAGCTGATCAAAAACATTGAGAGCAGGCAGAAAGACCATGCACTCATGACCAATTCAGAGACAGCCTCAAGATCAAGGTTCAGACCTGACAGAGAAGCTGGAGGAGAGGCTGTATCAGCTTCATAATCACCACAACATGATCATGCAGGGAAAGCTCCAACAATTCACCCAGAAAATGGCAAAGATCAGCCATTTGGAAACAGCTCAAACAAATGTGCCACATTGTGGAGACCATATGCAAAGACCTGTGTGTCCAGCCAGAGGCTACTACTTTGGAAAAAGAACAACCCATGAAGATAGTGAATATTGACAGCTTCTGAGAGTTGCCACTTAGTGACAGACACCAAGAGAAGGCTCAGAGGCCATCATTCCAGCCACACTGAGAAAATTGGTTTTCACAGTTCTGTAATGAATCTTGGCCAGCCACCACCCACCCCCAACCCCACACAAAAACTTGTGTCAGACCCAAGGGCAGTGAAATCAGCCACCACCATGGGCTTTGGTGTCCCCAACATATGGCAAATCTACCCCACCCTAGCCCTACACAGTTAATTAAACATTTGAAATTCAAAAAAGAAAGAAAAACAGAGCAGATACTTAATACCAGCATTTCCATCATGCAAGAAACAACAGTGTTAATAGTGATTTCTACTCCCTTCTCTATATGTGCATATGTTTATATTTTACATGTGGGTATAAACATGTATCGAATCATATAGTGGATACAGCATAGACTATACATAGAACTTTACATTTGACTCTAAGATGCATGACAGCAAAGACGATCTCTGTTATTGGATAGCAGTCATTGACTCCTTTAGTCGTTCAACAAGTATGTTTGTTGATCCCTTACCAAATGCCAGGCACTGCTCTAGGCACTGAGTAAAAAGAACTTACAATACGCACATACTAGTGTAGGAAACACACAATAAGCATGAACATTGCTTAATGCACAGGAAGCAGGGGAGGAGATAGAGGCTGGCCTCTATGTGCATGCATGTGTGTGTACTTACTACACATGCATAAAGCAAGAAGAAAGGTTCTGATTAGGTAGCTTTGAGTGGAGACCTGAAGAAAGTAGACCAGGGGGCTCTTGTCTCAGGGAGGAGCAGCCTAGGCAAAGGGAGCAGCAGATACAAAAGATGGAGGCAAAAAAGCAAGGGATGCTGTAGCTGAAGGGAAGTGGTGACAGAAGGAAGGTGGCAGGAGAGGACTTGGGGAGTGTGATGCCAATATGGGTATGGGCTGGTGAAACGTGTAGGGAGTGCCCCCAGTCCTGGTTGGTCGTCTCCAACATGCCCCATTTTTGTTTCCCTCCTGGCATCACACCTCTGCATAGTTTCCTATCATGGAGAAACCAAGAGGATAATGTGGAGTGATGGTGTGTGACTAACGGGGCTGGACCATCAAGGAAACTGGCTTCTGCCTTGCTCTCTTGGATGCCCCACTCTGGGGACACTGGAGCCACACTGCAAGGACACTTGAGCAGCTCAGTGGTGAGGTCCAGACAAGGAAAAGCTGAGACTTCCCACCAACAGCCCACACCAAGATGCCTGCAATCTAAGTTGTTTTAAGTCCTGAATTTGTTGGCAGGCCATTATGCAGCAATAGCTAACCCGTGTCCCAGGAGAGCCATAACAGGGGCTGCCTCAGGGAACAGGCTCTCTTTGGTGCAGATGGAGGAGCAGGACTCTGCTAAGGTGACCCTAGAATGGTCCAGGCAGAAGATGACACTTGAATGGAAGGTGCAAGGACAGATGAGGAGAAGGCTTGTGTGAGGAAGTATGCAGAAAGAAGAGTCAAGAACGAATACAAAATGACAACAAACTCACAACTATCAATAACTAGATCTAAAAAATAAAAACAAAATCCAACTAAGCAAACCAGAATAGGAACAGAATCATAGGTATGGGGATCATTTGGAGGGTTATCAGCTGGGATAGGGAAGGGTGAGAAATGGGGAAATGGTGCAGGGATTAAGAAGCATAATTGGTTGGTACAAAATAGACAGGGGGAAGTTAAGAATAATATAGGAAAGGGTGAAACTAAAGAACTTATATACACAACCCATGGACATGAACTAAGGGGGGTGGGATTGCTGGAGGGAAGGGGGATACTGGGCAGAAGGGAGCCAAGGGAAAAAAAATTGGGACCACTGTAACAACATAATCAATAAAATATACTTAAAAAATAAAAATAAAAACAAAAGAACAGTCCAGGGCTGCTGGGTGTGGCCAGATGGCGACTAACTTGGTGTCCTGGGGCTTGGCTTGGCAGCAAGTAGAAACTCAGTAAATGTTGCTATACCAAAAAAAAAAAAAAAAAAAGAACGAATCCAGGATTTCTGTTTGGGGGATTGAAATGTCTCATGGGGAGATCACGTGCTCTGTGTAGGCTGTTAAGTCTACATTGCACTAAATACCCACGAGAAGCTGTTGGGCAGACAATGTCTGAACCAGATCAGGAAGGGTATAGCTGGAGATATTGGGATGGTCAGCTTATAATTATTACCCCAGGATCTCACTATGCTATAGCTTTTAATCAATTGCCAATTTCTTCATAAAAATGCCATCATGTCATGGTTAGCTGTCTTCATAAAATCATTGGAGAAAGTTTTCCTTTTTCTCTGTGTTCTAAGACAGTTTGTGCATCTCAGTAATTTTTGGCTACTTACTAGAAGAGTTAAAAGTAATGGAAATATGGCTATTAAAATAAATATACATGATGAAAGAAGGTAATTCCTAATGAATCTTGTTACTAATGAGAAATGTTTTTAAAACAACATAAAATCAAAATAGTCTCAAAAGAAAAAAATGGGATATTTAAAGATGACCAATGATTCCTCATCACAGCCACCCTTTCTGTTCCTCAAATATCCTTCACTCAGGGAGCGTTTGCTGGGCCATGGCCAACCCCATGAAGTCCTTTCAACATATGAGGGGCTCAGAGGACAAACAACATCACCCCCAGCTCCACACTGGGACACAGATCTTGACGACATGAGGCCAGTCCCATGTAGGAAGTAGGGCTTCTTGGCCTGGGCCCCCCCACATGCCTCCATTCCCCCGTGAGCTGGGCACTCACAGGCCAGTGGGCAGGTCTGTTTCTACTTGAGTGTCCTGGGTGGGAGCCAGGCTGCTGACCCCTTCAGCCAGGATCTGCCGGATCAGGTCTTCATCTAGAGAAAGCAGAATGTGTCAATGGGGGTGTGGGCTCCTCCCACCCTGAGCTTTAGAACCCTCTCAGATACCTCCCCAGCCCTGCTCACCTGAAGCAGAAAAGTATTTGGCAGGTGAAGAGGGGCTGACAAGGGAGAGACCGTCCTCCTCCGGGCCCAGAATGTGGCCCATCTGACCCTGTGCCAGCCGCTGCAGGGTGCTGCCCATGATGGATGGGTCACTTAGCAAGTCCGGCCAACTGAGTGTGCCTTCACTGTAAGGCCAGCACACCAGGCTATAAATGACACAGGTCAGCAAGGGGAGCCCAAGGGAACCCATCTGCATATCTAGTCACACACAGATACATGGGGCTTCTGAGCAAATACCCCTGGGACAGTGTGTGACAACACACAGGGCTAAGAAATACTGGACAAGGACATGTGACACAGCAGCCGATACCCATAACATGGCACACATGCACCTGACCTACACCAAGACTCACATTTTCCCTAGGGAGCCCCACCTTTTGGAATCATCCAGAAATAAGTCACTTTTCATTTGTCCAGCAAAGGCCTGTTGAGAAGTACAGACAGTGCCTCAGACTCTGGGCTGTCCAGAGGCAGTGGGACCCATCCAGCACAGGCAGGGCCCCTCCAGAGTCCTTACCTCCGATCGGAGCCCAGGCAAGGTGAGGAAGGAGCTGTCCAGCACGGAAGAGTCCAGGTAGCTCTCCATGTCCAGGACCTGCTGCCTGGTGGGGGTGGGCTTTGGGGGCCCAGCCACCTGCAGGGAGAGGCAAGTAGTCAGCAGGAGGCAGCTCTGGCCCCTTTTCCATGGAGGCATACAACCTTCTGAGTAGGCAGAGTCTAGACTCATGTTTCCCTAGAGAATGATCTAGAATGATGTAAACATTCTATACCTGCACTGTCTGTCACGGTAGCCACTGCTATGGAGCACTTCAGCTGTGGCTGATGCAACTGAGGAACTGAGGTATTGATTTTACTTAATCTTCATTAATTTAAATATAAACAGCTTCATATGGCTAATATCACTGTACTGGATTCCTGGGGCACCTCCCTCTTGGTCATATGTATGATACTGTCTTAGGAGTTACTGGATTTGATTTGCTATTTTGTTGAGGATTTCTGCCCATGTATTCTTATGGTTCCCTCGTTTTGTGATGTCCTTGTCTAGCTGTGGCATCAGGGCAGTGCTGGCCTGATGGGATGGGTTAAGAAGTGCTTCCTCCTCCTGCATGTGTTTTGAGTCTGGGTATAATCACCAGGGAGGCCTCCACCTGGGCTTTTATTGATGGGCGGTTTTAAATTACTAATGCAACCTCTTTACTTGCTACAGGTCTGCTCAGATTTTGTATTTCTCCTTGAGTCGGTTTTGGTAGTTTGTTTTTCTAAGGACTTGTTCGTTTCTTCTAAGTTACCCAATGGGCTGACCTATAGTAGTTCATGAAACTCCCTGACCAGTTCTGTTAATTTCTGTGCTGTTGATAGTGGCAGCCCCTCCTCGTTCATTTGTGATTTCAACAATCTGTATTTCTCTTTCTCTAGTTAAAGGCCTTGCTGATTTTCCCTCTTTAGCTGCCACACTTGACAAGCTGGACAGCACAGCAATGAGGCTCTACCCTCCAGACCTCCGAGGTGACCAGCCCACCTTGCTCCGGGACATCCGGAAGAGGAACAGGATAACCAGGTAGATGGGGTAGACAACCACACTGGACACCAAGCCAACGGCGATCGTGTCAACACTCAGCGGGATCATGCCGGACACAGGCCCTGAGCTATGTGGTAGAAGAAAGACCTAACTGGGTCAGGCTGGGGTTGGGGGGAAACAAAAGGGATTGGACAGAGGGAGCACATCTGAACCCCAACAGGCACCCACCTGTAGGCAGTATCTCCCACAACCCCATACCACACGGCATTGGCACCAAGGAAGAGGCAGATGAGGAGAACACAGCAGGTGGCCCGCTGGACTCGAGTGAAGCGGCTTCGGGGAGGCCGGTCCCATATGGAGAGCCAGATGTGCTTGTCAAAAAAGCCACGCTGGAGCTCAGCCACCAGGAGGCGCTGGAACTGCCGAAGAGCCGCATCACCTAAAGAAAGGGCACAGGAGGGGCTTCAGGAGGCCAGAAGCGCTGGTACCTTCTCCAGCCTGCGGGGGTGAAAGGGGGCGGGGCCTTACTTGCTGCCAGCACCTCCTTCTCCACCAGGCCCCCATTAGCCTCAGTCTCCACTGACAGCCAGTCATTGACCAAGAAGAAAGTGCTGCGAGCGGTCTGCAGGTCCCTGACAATGACGTGCTGCAGGAACCAGGCGGGGCTGAGGCCTGCAGAGGGGGAAGGAGCTGAGTCAGGAGTGCAGTGCTCTAGGTGGGTGGGACAGAGAGGCAGCAGCAGATGACCACTCAGACCTTTGTTGTCATGCCACACTCGGATCTTCCACACACTGCCCAGGCTGTGCGGTGTGGCAATCTGAAAGATGTCCAGACTGTTACGGTGGAAGACTCTGTCCCCATCCAGGTGCCGGTGGCCACTCCGGCTGTCCATCCCATACAGCATGATGCCCACGTGTGCTGTGGTGCCTGGAAGACGACAGGAGAGGAAGCAGGACTCCGGGTTTGCTGCCCACCAGACATGTGACCCCAGCAACTTTTCTCCTCTGTCTTCCTTCATTCAAGCACAGGCAGTCATCACTGCTCACCTCTTATAAGCACCAATCTCAGTTACCTAAATTTGTTAAACACAGCCCCCAACAATATGATTCATATGTCAGTTATGATTACATGTTAACTGTTAACTGTGTAAAATATAAACCTGGGTGCTAGCTCTTCAGTCCGCTATACAAATAGGGATGCACAGCCCGATCAGTGACCAGTCACGTCACTGCTTCCAAAGCCTGCTAATGACAGGTCACTGCATCTTTCAGTTCCCACAGACCACCAAGTGGGTAGTGGTGCTGCCTCCTTGTCTTCCAAAGATAAACCCACATGGCGCTTTACAAGAAAAGGTCATAAAAAGAAGGGACTGGCCAGCAAAGATGAAAGCACAGCAAAGAAATGAAAAACGGTATTGCTGGACATGAAATCTGAACGAAAGGTAAATAAACCACTGGAGAAGCAGCCAAAGAGACTCTCGAAAGGCCATAGTGATAAACTTACCAGCATAAATAAGGGCAGTGGTTGTGACAAAATGGATAAAGATGTCACAGAGCAACTGATGCCAGCAAAAACTTTATTAAAAGAACCCTCCAAGGTATTTCACGATATGGAGAGTATAAATAAGAAATGTGGGAATATGGCAGTTTGCCAAGGCACAGAAAAGCTGTTCACTATATCATGAGTTACCTGAGAGAATACTGTTCAAACTATTCTTGCAAAGTTTTCCACAAAGAAATAAAACTTTAATTCCCAGTATGTCTAATGTTTTAAGTATGCTGTTCTGTTTCAAGTCACAGTGTACTAACTACACGTTTATAACCAATGGTTTTTGACATCTTAGAAATACCCTTTATTGCTTTCACAATGATTTATCATCATTTAATAATCATTTCCCCCATTGATCATTATGCTTGCTTGCATGCAGCCTGCACACACCAGTAGGTCCTGCATGACTGCGTCAAGTGAGATCATCCAGGCTGATAGCACCTGCTTCAACTGCTGTCATTCTTCTCAGGAAGAATGACAATCTGTCCACGGGATTAACAAGCTACTACTTCACATAGCACTTGGTAAAGTGAGCCCTTGCTTTATGTCATCTATTTTGATGATCACTGTTAGGGAAGGTGGCCAGACAAGACCAAAGGAGAGCAGCGGGGAGCCTGGCAAAGGGGAGCCCTCCCCTCACCTGAACCTCGGCCCCAGCCAGTCTTGACCAGGATCTCGTACTTGAAGCGGCCCCCCTTCCCGCAGAAAGGGATGACACGGACCCGGCTAATGTCCAGCTGGTCCAGCTTACGCAGGATCACAGTCATTACCACATAAGTCACCAGGCACATGGCACACGTCAGCAGGACGATGTAGTTCATGTCCAAGGCCGGCTCCTGGGGAGACAGACCCATCAGGCCCAGGAAGAATGGCCCTCGCCTCACTGTCTCAGGATGGAGCTGGGGCCTCCACACCTCTCAGGAACATGATGCCACTCACAGGGAAGATGAAGTGGACATGGGTGAGGGGCACAAAGAGGCTGGCTCCAAAGGCAGTAAGGTGGCGGGTGAGGCAGACAGCCTGGCTGGGTGAGGTCTCCTCCAAGGGCACAAGCCCCTCTGTCCGCCACATCATCTCCTTCTCACTGAAGTACTGGCACAGGGACGTGTACAGGCCCACAGACACTTCCACAGCAGACCAGTGGAAGTGGCTGGTCAAGTTCAGGTAGTAACTTCCGCCCAGGTCTCTGGTCCTGGGAGAAGCAGAGGGGAGCGTCATAGCCACACCCTGCCCAGCCCCTGGTCCCAAGTCAGGGCAGTATTCTCAGCTACAGCCCTGCTCACCATGCATGGCCATGCCTGGCCACGCCCCCATCACTCTGCTGCACACCTGCTCCCTGAGGGAGCCCACGTGACCTTGGCACAGACAGATTTGATCCCGTCCAGCTTGCCCTCAGAGACCAGCCCCACCCATGTCAACAAGTCGTGGCCTGGTGTGTCAGACCCAGCAACCCAGCACACAGGCCATTCCCAAGTCCTTACCCAGGGGCGATGAAAAAGGTGTAGGGCTTGTGGTCCTTGCCCGCCAGCGTCTCCAGGCTGATCTTTCTGCTGGCTGAGCAGTTGTGCTCATTGGGCCAGGGTGCTGAGTGCAGGTAGACAGCCAGATAGGGCTCAGGCTCCTCTGACAGGTAGTGCTCTGCGGACGGCATGTGCAGGGTCAGTTGACTGCCCATCTGGGGGCACCTGAGTGCCCTCAAACCCCCCGTGCTGCAGGGGCCAGAGGAACCTCCATGCTGGAAAACGGCACCTGCTCCTCCCTGGTTCACCCACAGCACAGTGCCCCAGCCCATGGCACCCACCGTTTAGCACTGTGTAGGTGAGCTGTAGGTGCAGCCCAGCCTCAGGTTTGCTGTGGTCGGGAGTGACTACTGAGCTGACTGAGGCCCTGGGTGGGATGATGGCGGAACCAGCAGGGATGTGGTGGCCTCGAGTAGCCTGGTCGGAGCTGTTGGGCACCTTCACAGTGATGGCGCGCTCCGAGGCCAGCCGCCCAATGGGGATCTGAGCACCAGCCTGCGTCTGGAAGGCCATGGATGCCACCTTGGTAGAGACAGTGTAGTTGCTTATGTAGCCAAAGGGAAAGGGGTTGGAGTCAATAAGAAGAATGAGCTGCACCACGTCGCTGAGGTTAGACAGGGCCCCACTGAAGGCGGCAGGGATGGAGAAGTGGCAGCCAGGGCCTGAGGCATTGCCCTGGCACAGCAGGCTCAGTGGGTCTGAGCGCTTGCCTTGCGCCACAATCTCCTCGCCCGCCAAGGTCAGGGGTTCTTCGTTGAGCACACGGGAGCGCATGAGGATGTACATGAGGGCCGATGACAGGTGATAGGCCCTGGATGCCACCATCAGTGAAGGCGGCTCAGCCCCCAGCTCTGAGGGCTGCAGGTCCTGCACATCTAAGCTGGCTTGGTGGATGAGGTCACCTGTGGACAGGGGGAGACATGAGAGGAGAGGTGGGAGGGTTGGGGGAGAGGCCAGTAGGGGAGAAATGGGGGAAGAAAAGAGACAAGGGGTTGGGGAAGAGAAATGGAGAAGAGGTGGGGGGTGAAGAGATGAAAGCAGGGAGCACCAGGTGCCCCCAGGGCCCAGCCCACACCTGTAATGTTGAGGATGCTGTCAGCAATGGCAGTGGGTGTCCCAGTGCCCGCCATGGTCTCAGCCTGCAGGACGCGCATCATGGCCTCCAGCTTGTGCAGTGTCTTCTTCAGGCATGAGCGGCACACAGGCTCCCTGCTGGACACCTGCAGGAGGTATCCTGGCACTGTGTCCAGCCTCACTCCAGCCTGGTAGCTCCCTGTTCTGCCCTCGGCCCAGTTAAGCTCTATCACATTCACTGTGATTCTGGGGTGGCCTCTATGACCATGGCCTCCCTGCCCCCATTGAGTCCCTCTAAACCACCCCAAACATGGCTTCCCCCATGTGCCTCCTTGCTGGAACCTTTCTGGGGCTTCTTCCTACCTACAAGCGAAGTCCAAGGTAACATGGACCTATTGGCCAACCCCAGGCACACACATAGCCACAGATGCCACATGGCAGACAAGGAAACCCCTGCCCATAAGGCTCTTTGCTCCTTTCTCTTCCGCTGAGGCTTTTGTAGCAATCCCCTGCCACCCTGGGTAGAGCATCCCCCAACCTCATCAATACTGTGGCCAGCATTTCCGGTTCCTGGGTGGGCAGCCTCTTGGGGTTAGACAGGTCAGGTGTGACCATAGGCTGAAGGTGAAGGGTACAGGGTGGCCTCTTCATGTTATCCCTCCCCATACCTGGGCTGTTCCTTATGCCCTGGGCCACCCTGCAGGGTTGTTCTGGGGCACCTGTGGCTCAGGCTGGGCTTCCCCAGGAAGGGCATATAGCAGGCCAGACTCAGGGTAGAAAGGCCCAGGGCTGCTTAAGAGCCAGGGTCCCATCCTACCATGCACTGGGCCAGCACTGCTGTGATCTGTTGGATGTCATCCACAGTGTTGACTCTCAGGGAGATCAGGGTCTCTGTGATGTTCTTACGTATCTGGGCTTGCAGCTGCCACCTGGAGTCCAGCTCTGCCATCATGGCTAGGCTCTGCTCATACTGTGGATGGTGGGCACAAGGTAGCCATCAGTGGGCAACAGGCAGCCCCACCAGCAACACAGAGGGCACAATGCAGACCGTCTCAGGTGCTGCATAATGTGGGCAATGACTCAAACCCTGTTTCTTCAGGGGTAAAAGGGGGCTTTCCCAGGCCCTCGTGAAAGTCTAGGGCACAGGGGGAGGCAAAGTAGGGAAAGCCTGGCACTGGTGAGGGACCATGGAGGAGTCTGCTGAGAGCAGAAGTCATTTCTTTTTCCTTTTTGAATCCTTGCCTTATTGACTTAAGTCGAGAGAGAAACAGCAATGTGAGAGAGAAACATCAGTCGGTTGCCTCCCATATGTGCTGACTGGGGATTGAACCTGCACAGGGGATCAAAACCATAACCACTCTGGTGTACGGGATGACACTGCAACCAGCTGAGCCACCCAGCCAGGGCCATTCCTTTCTTTCTCTTTTTTATTTATTGATTTGAAAGAGAGAGAGGGATAGAGAAACATCAATTTGTTGTCTCACTTATTTATGCATTTATTGGTTCCTTTTAAAAAAAAATTGATTTTAGACAGAAAGGAAGAAGGGGAGAGAACGGGGGGGGGGGGGGGGGACATTGATCTGTTGTTCCACTTATTTATGCGCTCATTGGTTGCTTCCAGTATGTGCCCTGAGCAAGGAATCAAACCTGCAACCTTGGGATGATGCTCTAAGCAACTGAGCTACTCAGCTAGGAACAAAACCATAAGTCATTTCAAGGGATTTTTTTCTGTCAGGAGCCAGGGGACAAGCCCTTTGCAAGAATTCGAGGATACAGTAAAAGTACTGCTCTGGGTCAGTGCCCACCCACCGAGGGCAGAGTCCCCCAGGAACTGACCTCGTTGAGCACAGTGATGAGGGCCAGTGAGTACTCAATGACATGCTGTGGGTCAGCCTGTCTCAGCAGCCTGGGCAGCATACTCTCCGTGAGGCTGTGCAGCCACGGGGTAAGGTCTGGGGGGCCACCCAGGGAATCACCCGGGGGCTCTGGCAGGGTGATGGCTAGAGACCTGCACAGAGAGGCCATGGGTAAACAGGCAGCAGCCCAGCTCCTACCCTCCAGGCCCTATTACCAGGGGCCCTGCTCACCTGTTGAGGGCAACCACAGCAGCGCCCAACTGGTCCTGCACCACCACGGCCAGGCCCACCTCAAAGTGGGGTGCGAAGCCAGGTGGCAGCACAGCCCCATAGGTGGAGAGACTGCCCTTGTAGACACAAAACTCCTCACAGTGGCCCTGGCGACAGCGCTGCAGCAGCAGGGCATACACCAACGGGGCTCCTGCATCCTCCACGTCCCGCCAGCCTGTGGGCCACAACGGAGTCACCTCAGTCCCCCCATGAGCATCACCGTGGCCTCCTGCCTCCCCAGCCTGGCCACTCACCTGCGCACTCGAAGTGCACCTTGGTGGTGAGGGCGTGCACAGCATCCAATGGAAAGAGGTGGCAGGAGCCCCCCAGCGGAGGGCGGTTGGCGGAGAGGTGGATGGAGGCACAGCCCTCCTCCTCGCCAGAGCGGCTCAGCACTGTGAGTGTGAATGTGTAGCCCTCCCCATCCCGCAGCACACCGCGCCGGACCACCAGCCGCATGCCAGTGCTGCCTGTGGATGTGGTGGTCTCATCCAGCACCAGCGTCTTGTTGCTGAAGGTTCGAGCAGCCCAGAGCTGTGGGGCGCAGATGGGCACTCAGGGGAAAGACTGGTGTTGCTGTCACCTCCAGGGTTTGGACAAGTCTCACCCACCCAAGCCCCGCCTCCACCCCAGACCCACCCAGCTCACCCCTCGCTTGGAGCCCCCACTGCAGTTGTCACAGCGGCCCTCCAAGTATACATAGGAGCTGCGGCTCACTGCATACACGCCCTGTGCCTTGCAAGACACGCATTCCAAGGACACTATGGGCACCTGGCCGCTCCGGATCAGCACCTGGGGGATGGGGTGGGATTACAGGGAGTTCATGCCCTGAGATTGGGTCCCTGCTTCTGCTTCTGAGGCTCACCCCAAGTCTGCCCAGGGTGGTGGGGTGGTCAGGCCCAGGAGGAGGGTCTCTCCCTCCGCAAATGCTTTCGCCGCAGATGAAAAAGCTCCCCTCTAAGCCCTGCCAACTACTCAACCCTAAGTCCAAGTTCTCAAGGGACATATGATTTTGTGTCTCCCAATCTGGGGGCAGGGATCATCTAAAGGAGCAGAGAGCAGGTGGGGCTTATTTTTCTGCACTATCTAGTACCTAGCTTGGGTCTGGCACACAGGAGGCACTTGATTATGTGCTCACATGGAGGACAGCTGTGTTCTACACAGCCCCTTCTGAGGTTCCTGTTGCCCTGTGCTGGAAGGGGGTCTGCCTCAGATGGCCTAGGTAGGACGGACCCAGCTCCAAACTCCTACTTCCATAGACACTCCTTCCGGGCCAGCTGCCCCAACTCCCCAGGCAGGCCATACAGGAGAGGCCTGGCAGTGGGGACAGACACTGCATCCCAGGCACCAGCAAAGCTTGGAACTGCTCTCATCAGTAGGCCCTACCCAACGGCAGCTGGAGTGGCTCACTGCACAGTGGTCCTGACGTGCCTGGCTGGTCCAGGGAAGGGGAGCAGAGCTCACATCCACGAAAGGGAACAGGCCTT